>NW_028261382.1:76114121-76422038 GCF_051295495.1 Thamnophis sirtalis
CATCCAAGCCCTGGTTGTCCCAAAGGTGCTTTTTCAGGAGGCAACTGGACTTTCTTCTTATTTTTCCCCTATGAAGACATTTCGCTTCTCCTCCAAGAAGCTTCTTCAGCTCTGACTGGATGGTGGGGAATGGAAGGATTGATATCCCTTGCAGACATCTGGACATTTGCATCTTTTTAAAGAGTTGTTGAGGCCACCTGGAGGTTTATTTGTATCCTCAGGGCCATCTGAGTGATGCTCCTGGTTCCTGTAGTCTGCAATTTTGTTTTCTCTGGAAATCCATTCCTACTCCCACACCATTCAAAGGGTCTTCATCCCAAAGTGTGTAGCTAAAGGTCTGTAGAGATTCTCAGTCATCTAGGTCAGTGTTTCTCAACCTTGGCAACTTGAAGATGTCTGGACTTCAACTTCCAGAATTCCCCAGCCAGCATTCGCTGGCTGGGGAATTCTGGGAGTTGAAGTCCAGTCATCTTCAAGTTGCCAAGGTTGAGAAACACTGATCTAGGTCACAGTTGTCCCAAGGGGCACCTTTGGGACAATCAAGTGCTTCAACGACTCTCTAAAGGGGCTGCAAATGTACAACTGTCTGTAAGGAGTATAAGCTTCTTGGATGAGAAGCGAAACGTCTTCAAATAAAAAACCCCAGAAAGTCCAGAAAAAGCACCTTTGGGAAAACCGTGACCTGGATGGCTGAGACTCTCCATAGATTTCCTAGTCAAAGGATATCTGTTATGAATTGATTTGACCTCAGCAATCTTCTCCAAAACTGTCTGGCTTCAGTTCCAGGCAGAATCATCTCTACGGGTAATCTTCGACTTATGACCACAAATCGAGCCCAAAATCTCTGTTGCTAAGTGAGACAGCTGTAAGGTGAGTTTGCCCCACTTTACAACCTTTCCTGCAACATTTGTGATGTGAACCACGGGTTGTTAAGTTAGTAACCTTTGGGAAGTGGATCTGGCTTCCCCATCAACTTTGCTGGTCAGAAAGTCACAAAAGGGGATCACGTGACACCCTCTCCCACGGGACACTGCAGCCGTCATTAATACATGCCAGTTACCAAACTTCCAAATTTTTATCACATGACCATGGGGACACTGCAGCGGTCGTAACTGTGAAAAATGCTCATAAGTCACTTTTTTCAGTGTTGTTGTAACTTTGAATGGGCTTTAAATGACTCTTGTACTGCAAGTTGTAAGTAGTGAAAATGGAAAAGTTTCCCTCGCACATATGTGCTAGTCGTTCCCAACTCTGGGGGGCGGTGCTGATCTCCGTTTCAAAGCCGAAGAGCCAGCGGTGTCTCCATGGTCATGTGGCCGGCATGACTCAACGCCGAAGGTGCACAGAATGCTGTTCCCTTCCCACCAAAGGTGGTTCCTATTTTTCTACTTGCATTTTTTACGTGCTTTCAAACTGCTAGGTTGGCAGAAGCTGGGACAAGTAACGGGAGCTCACTCTGTTATGCAGCACTAGGGATTCGAACTGCCGAACTGCCGACCTTTCTGACCGACAAGCTCAGTTTCTTAGCCACTGCATCCCTCGAACATATACATATAATATGTACTTATACATAAAGCGTATTTTTCAGAATATAAGACCCACCATGATTTTGAAGAGGCAAATTAAAAAAAAAGTTTTTGCACTCTGCAGACCTTGTGAAAGCGGCCAGTATTTTTGAAAAGAAAAAAAAAAGCCATGAATAGGCTTTAGGAGTCTTGTAGAGTGCTTCTAGGGAGGTGGGGGCAGAAACGAGCAAGAAAAGGCAAGTTTTTTACTCATTTTTGCTCTCCCCAGCCCCCAAGAGCACTCTGGAAGCCTCCTAAAGATTATGCATGGCCATTCTGATGAAGGGGGCGGGGTTTTCGGAGGCCAAAAATGCTGCATTCAGTGTATAAGACGCACCCAGATTTTCACCCTCTTTTCTGAGGGAAAAATGTGTGTCTTATACTCTGAAAATTACGTAGTATAAAATTAGTAGTATACTTGTATGCAAAAAGATTCATTATCTTTTAACTGGATCAGAATGGAAACCAAAGGCCCCTCTCCTGTCTTTGTGAGAGGCGATGGCTGTTTGCAGATTTGCTTGTGGTCCCTGAATACTGAGCATCTTTGTGTCACTTCTAAAGCCATCGTAGTTTTAGCCCTCCTGGAACTTCCTTCTTCTACTGTGGTTTTTGTTTTGTTTGGGCTGCCCAGATGTTTCTTGGAGAATTCCCTTGGTGCAAAAGTTGGTTTGAAAGACAAAATCACATCTGGCTCCCTAGAGCTGCGGTCACCAACTGGTGGTCCATAAAGCACTGGTGGTCTGCGAGAAAATTTTGGTGGTCCACAGAAAAAGTAGTTGCATTTTTTTATATTGCAGTGGGGGACGCGGTGGCTCAGTGGCCAAGACTCTGAGCTTGTCGTTCAGAAAGGTCAGCAGTTTGGTGGTTTGAATCCCTAGCACCGCATAACGGAGTGAGCTGCCGTTCCTTGTCCCAGCTTCTGCCAACCTAGCAGTTTGAAAGCACGTAAAAATGCAAGTAGAAAAATAGGGACCACCTTTGGTGGGAAGGTAACAGCACTCCATGCATCTTCACCATTGATTCATGCCGCCCACATGACCACGGAGATGTCTTCGGACAGCGCTGGTTCTTCAGCTTTGAAATGGAGATGAGCACCGCCCCCTAGAGTCAGGAACGACTAGCATATATGTGGAAGAGAAACCTTTACCTTTACCTATATTGCACTAAATCTGAGGTCCTCAAACTACGACCTCCTGGGATGGATACGTGCAGTGAACACTTGTGTTGCTGCAGAGAGTCTCCCTCTTTGGGGTCTTTTTGTTAGGGTTAGAGGGGGGCAGAAAATCCAACATGGTGTCTGCTTCAGCCTTCTGGTATGGGGCTTTGGGTGAAGGTTGGAGGGAAGCGCCCCTGGTTACGAAGAGCTGGAGGGCCTCGTTCCAGTGGGATCGCATTATGGTCTGGAACTGGCTGACCCTCTCAGCCTGCTGAGCCTCCAGGCGCTGGTACTTGGCCTTGCACTCACTCAGGTCTTCCCTCTGCTTGGAAAGCCTATGCTGGTAGTCCTCAGTGAGGTGCTTCTGCTGAGCCTCCTTTTCGATCAGATCCAATTTGAACTGGGCTGTTTTGCCAACTCTTTCTCTTGGTGGCTTCTTAGCTCCAACAACTGCTTCCTGTTGGGGCCCTAAGGAGCCTGGGCGGGCGGGTGAGGAGTGGCTGGGAGGGGAGGGGAGGGGCGAGTAGAGGGTGGCAAGGCGCCCCTCAACATGAATGACATTGAGTTGGCCACGCCCACCTAGTCACATGATCACCTATTCACGACTAGCCAGCTGGTCATTAGGCAGATCATATTAGTGGTCTGCGGGATTTAAAATTATGAATTTAGTGGTCCCTGAGGTCCAAAAGGTTGAGGACTCCTGGTCTAGAGTCCCAAATAGGGCAAAATGGGCCACATTCTCCCTTTTTCCTGCTGGTCGGTGCAATTGTAAATTGCTGATTGTCTTCCACCCGAGGGTCCTGAGGAATGCAGCTAATAACAAGACCTCTTTCAGTGGCCCTTCTGCAACATAAATTGAATACATATCGCTAGAGCAGGGGTGTCCAACCTTGGCAAAGTTAAGACT
Source organism: Thamnophis sirtalis (assembly GCF_051295495.1). NCBI lineage: Eukaryota > Metazoa > Chordata > Lepidosauria > Squamata > Natricidae > Thamnophis > Thamnophis sirtalis. The sequence continues at coordinate 76,117,750 of NW_028261382.1, forward strand.
TGTGGACTTTGGTGGCTAGGGAATTCTGGGAGTTGAAGTCCACAAGTCTTAAAGTTGCCAAGGTTGGACACCCCTGCTCTAGCCTTCCAACCATGAGTAGGTGCAACAACTAACGTGTTTATTAGCAAAGATGTGATTATGGAAAGATAAAAGTAACTGTATTCAATTGTTCCATGGAACATACTATTTAGATAATAGCTCCATGGGGAATAATCGAAAGGGCAGAAACCACGGTGCAAACTTTCAAGTTTTCCTGAGCCCTCCATTAGCCAAGAAGTTGCAAATGCAGGGATTGGGGGAAAACAGCAGGAAAGTCTCAAAATTAAACCAGCTGTTTCAGCCATTGGATCAGTAGTGAAAAGTTAGCTAAAAGTTAGATATCATTTGTATCAGGTTCTCTCTCGCTCTTCCTCCCCTTTCTCCCTCTCTCTCTCCCTCCCCCTCCCCCTCTCTCCTCCTCCCCTCCCTCTCCCTCGCCTCTCCCCCGTTCTCTCACTCCCTCTCACTCACTCCCTCTCTCTCTCCCACCCCTCTCCTGCCCTCTCTCTTTTCCTCTCCTCCTCCTCCTCTCTCTCTCTCTCTCTCTCTCCCCCTACCCTTCCTATCTCCCTCCCTCCTTCTCCCCCTCTCCCTCACCTCACCTCTCCTCCCCACTCCCTCCCTTCCTTCGCCCTCTTTCTGTTTTCTACCAGACCAAGAATTTGGGAGCTTAGTCTTTGCCAGGAGACAAAACTGTAAATATTTTCAGAAGTGTGATAGATTATACAGTGACTTTCCGTTGGATGGATATGCTCAAATGCATTCAGGTTACCCACTTTTAATTAAAAATGGCTTTTGTTTTCCTATACTTTTGGGTCTAATACATTACATTACATTACATTTTTTTAAAATTCTGTACATTGCCCAAGGCTGGTATTGAGTTGACCAGCATTATAAATCTAAGCTATAAACAATCAACCTGGTTTTCAAATACAGCGGCAGACTATCGTGCTATACAAAGGCAGACAAATCGCATCGTGGCTGCGGGAAGGCTGGCGAATTCAACCATGATGTGGCAAATGGAAGGAGTTAAAAACCTGCTCAAAACGTCAGCCGTCTATTTGTGGAAAAAACAGCCCCGTGTCGGTAGAAGTAATCCAATGCCACGGGTTCCTTTTGTTTGCCTGGGTCAGTTTCCTGCATTTTTACAGAAGTGGGAGTCAGGAACCTCCTGGGCGGACATGCCTGAGTAGGTGCTGGAATAAGATAATGCGTCTATTTCGAGCAGCCCTGCAGATGTAGCGTGACCGAAATGCATCTCTATCTCATTCACCCGAGGTTGACGTCAGGTGCTACCACCAAGATATCGAAATTGGCAGGGGCTTAAAAAAAAAAAGACGAGGTTCACTCCTCCATCCAATGCTTAGAGACCTTGGAGTCTCTCTTGTTTTTCCAAAGGTACAAGTAGAGATATTAGCAGGGGTGGGTTTCAACCGGTTCGTGGCGGTCCCTGCGAACCGGTTGGTCGCCGAACCCGGAAGTAAGTAACTTCCGGGAACGGCGAAGGGGCCGCCCGCCCACCCGCGGTTCTTACCCGGTTTTGACGAGTTCTGCGCTTCCACGCAGGCGCAGGACGCATACAGCGCCTGCGTGATCGTCCAGGAGCAGCTGGAGTGTCGCACAGACGCTAGTATGCATGCGTGCACCTTGCGCGTGCACGAGGACGCCGCCGGCCCTGTTCCAACCGAACCGGTTCGAACGGGGCGAGAAACCCACCCCTGGATATTAGGCAACACTCGGCTCAAAAACAAGTAACTGTGAGAGGGACCTTGGGAGTCCTAGTGGACAATCACTTAAGCATGAGCCAGATCTGTGCGGCAGCAGCCAAAAAATCAAATACATTCCTTGGTCGTGTAAACAGAAGTATAAAATCAAGATCACGTAAAGGATTAGTACCACTTTATAAAACTTTTTAAACCTTATCAGGGACGCAGTGGCTAAGATGCTGAGCTTGTCGATCAGAAAAGTTGGCAGTTTGGCGGTTCAAATTCCTAGCGCCGCGTTACAGAGTGAGCTCCCATTACTTGGCTCAGCTTCTGCCAACCTAGCAGTTCAAAAGCATGTAAAAATGTAAGTAGAAAAATAGGAACCTCTTTGGTAACAGCGATCTGTGTGCCTTCGGCGTTGAGTCATGCCGGCCACATGACCACAGAGATATCTTTGGACAGCGTTGGCTCTTTGGCTTTGAAACGGAGATGAGTACTGCCCCCTAGAGTTGGGAATGACTAGCACATATGTGTGAGGGGAACCTTTACCTTATAAATCCTTAGTTGGGCCACACCTGAAATACTGCTTCCAGTTTTGGTCAACCCATTACAAAAAAGATAATGGGACTTTAGACAAAAAAGGGCACAGAAGAGCAACTAAGATGATTAAGGCCCTGGAGATAAAAATTTATGAAGAATGGTTGCAGGAATTGGGTATGGCCAATCTAGAGAAAAGAAGGACTAGAGGGGGACATGATAGCAGTATTTCATTATTTGTGGGATGCCACAAAGAAGGGGGGGAGTCAGCTTATTTTCCAAAGCACCAGAAGGCAAGACAAGAAACAAGGAATGGAAACTAACCAAGGAGAGAAGCAACTTGGAATTGAGAAATTTCCTAACAGTGAGGACAATTCACCAGTGGAACAGAAATTGTCTTCAGAAGTTGTGGGTGCTTCCACACTGCAGGTTTTTAAGAAGAAACTGGACAGCCACCTGCCTGAAACGGTATAGAGTCTCCTGCTTGAGCGAGGGGTTGGACTAGAAGACTTCTAATGTCCTTTCATGCTCTATTCTGATTGATATTGATATTGAGTCTGGTTACTGCCATGTGGGCTAGGTGAACCCAAGCATGTTCTTCTGCAGTGTTTCCTTCCAGCAGCCAGCCTTGCAGGTATGTTTCAGTCTTAACAGATTAACAAAGTTGGAAGGAGCCTTGTAGGTCATCTGACAAATGGCAGTCCAGTGTCTTGAAGTGATGACGCTCCCACAATTTCTGAAGGCAGGCTGTTTCATTGGTTGATTGCTCTCACGGTCAGAAAATTTCTCCTTATTCCTACCAAGACTGTGGTTGGTTTAGTAAAGCTGGTATGTCGTATAGCCTCAAATTCTGCCTTTTGGTACCTTTTTTTTAGCTCACTGGTTCTTACTTGTAAAATTCTGAAGTTGTTAAGTAATGCTTGGGAAACAGCGTTGATAGCCTCAAAGACTTTTACCTAGAAATAAAAAGATCCACTGATTTTTAATGTAATGTGTGGATAGATTGGTTTAGTGGAATGTGTGTTCAGACTTGCTCAATCCAAAGACTGGATCCAAGAACTCGTCAACACACAGTATTCATTCACTGGCATATCCTCCTCTCTCAATTGCTCATCTCACAAAGCCTATCAAATGTCTTCTAATCACCTGAAAAAGTTTGAGAGGAGTTACACATTTGCCCTAATAGAACTCAAAGAGGACGTCAAGCTAATAACCAAGAATATCTGTAGCTCAGAGTTGACCTATGGAGTCCTTCATAGTTTGTTTATTTTTATTATTAGCTTGTCCAACATGTACAAGATAGCAGGTATTAAGTATGAAGATGGACATGAATACAGTTAAATGGGGCAGTAGGACAGGGAAGGTAAACACACTGGTGCACTAATGCATACCCCCTTTATGGACCTCTTAGGAATGGGGTGAGGTCCACGGTAGACAGTTTGAGGTTGAAGCTGTGGGGGTTTGAGGATGTAACAAGGGAGTCAGGTAGAATATTCCAGGCATTGACCACTTTGTTGATGGAGTCGTATTTTCTGCAATCGAGTTTGGAGTGATTTACCTTGAGTTTGTATCTATTCTTTTCCCGTGTTTATTGCGGTTGAAGCTGAGGTAGTCGTTGACAGGTAGAACGTTGTAGCAGATAATTTTGTGTACTATGCTTAGATCAGACCATAGGCGGTGTAGTTCCAGGTTGTCCAAGCCCAAAATTTCCAGCCTGGTGGCATAAGGAATTCTATTGTGAGGCAGAGGAATGGAGGACTCTTCTCGTGAAATACCTCTGGACCTGCTCAATTATATTAATGTCCAATATACAGTGTGGATTCCAGGCAGATGAACGGTATTCGAAAATTGCTTGCACGCATTTTATTACCCAACTAGGTAACATCCATGCTAGTGAGTGAAGGGTTTACTCCCTGTTTATATATAGTAGCTTACCCTTCCAGTGTTGGTAAGGGATGTGCTTTTCTACTTACTAGTTTATCTCCTGCATTGAAGTGTCAAAGTACCTTTTCAGCATTTCAAGTATTAAGTGTTAGGATAGAAATCAAGTGACAAATACTAGTGTGTGATTTGCTCATGCATTGTTTAAGGTAAAGGTAAAAGTTCCCCTCACACATACGTGCTACTCATTCCCAACTTCAGGGGGCAGTGCTTATCTCTGTTTCAAAGCCAAAGAGCCAGCGCTGTCCGAAGACGTCTCCGTGGTCATGTGGCCGGCATGACTAAACGCCAAAGGCGCACGGAACGCTGTTACCTTCCCACCAAAGGTGGTTCCTATTTTTCTACTTGCATTTTTACGTGCTTTCGAACTGCTAGGTTGGCAGAAGCTGGGACAAGTAACGGGAGCTTATTCCGTTATGCGGCGCTAGGATTGGAACCGCTGAACTGCAGACCTTTCTGATCGACAAGCTCAGCGTCTTATTCATTGAGCCATCTCATCCTTCTTTGGATTGATTAGTTATTTGTAAATAATACATATGTTACCAAATCTGCGTAAAATCCTGGTAGTGATACTGGTGTCATGGGTATATTTTCCTTTTATATCACTTGGTACTATGTCCTTCTGATTGCCAGCTGAGCTGATCCAAATCCAGACATTCAGTTTTTCTTGGTCCTGTTACTGGCAGTTTCTTTTTAGCTCAAATGCTGGGAACTGAACCTTGGCGTTTTCTGCCCCCAAAATATGTGCTTCTGCCATCAAGCTATGTATTTATTTACTATATTTATATCCTGTTCCTTCAGCAGTGCAGTGTTCCCGAGGCAGCCTACAATTAAAATGAAATTTTAAAAAACAAAACAAACACACAAAACTAAACAAGACGGCAATAAAAATCCAGCAGATGAAATGCGCCCGGGGATGGGGGTGGGATGGGGTTCCGTTAGGTATCCTCAATTGCGGTGGGCAGAAGCGGTTGGAATTGAAAATGGACAGGGAGTCAGGATTGCTGAATTGTCGTCCCCTTCTTAGGTCAGTAATGCAAGGTTGCAAAAACCTTTTCTTTAGAGCAGGAGTGTCAAACTCAATTTCATTGAGGGCTGCATCAGGGCTGTGGTTGACCTTGAAAGAGGGGGGAACTGGGTGGGTATGGCCAACTGGATGGGTGTGGCCAGCTTGACGCCACTCTCCAAACTGCTGGCATGTTTTCTCTTCGCACTGGATAGACCGTGTCAAAGCTACTATTGTGGCCCACTAACCAGCAGATTCAGACAGTGAGGAGGTTGGGGAGGAACATGGGCCAGTCTTGGAGTCAGGGGAAGCTCGGATGAGGGCTCTGCGTCGGAGGCAGAGAGAGGGCCAAGGCCATCTGGTAGTTATTTGCTTCCTCTGGAGCCTCCAAAGTCAGACATCAGCGAGGCAGAAGAACAGGAGCTTGTTCCCAGTGTGCGTATGTGCAGAACAATTAAGAAAACAGGGTCGACTTGGGAGTAAGGCTTGGAGATGATTGGCTCCTCCCATAAGACCTAACAGAGGAGCGAATGGGACATAAGCTTTTGCAAGAAGCAATTAGTTCAACTGGTTGGTTCAAGCTTTGAAAAGTTCTGTTTGACTGTGCTAAGTTTGGCCTTGCTGTGGATTTGGCAATTAGATCTCTGGCAGCATTCCAAGGGAGATAAGGTGGGTGTTTATAATGTTTCCCTGAAAGACTGTGGCAACTCGAGCAGACATCTGTCGGAATCTTCACAAACTGTTTTTGAAGCCGTGCAGGCTATGAATGACCATAATTCACAGCCGTATAAATAAAAGTTTTGCAGACTAAGGTTGTGATTTATGCTTTCTCAGGAATCCTAGGTCAGAACAGCTAAGGGAAATGTTGTTAGAAATAATATGTAAACATTATTCAACTGATGCTACCTTTGAGATATGCTTGGCAGACTTTGAAACTGGCTGAATCCGTGGGATCACCTTAAACATGGAGGAGAAAATGGGAAGACACAAAATAGGCACACAAAAGATATAAATCTGTATGTACAGATGTTGGAAATCATTTTCAGCCGGAAGACTTTAACAGAAATAACAGAATAACAGAGTTGGAAGGGACCTTGTAGGTCATCTAGTCCAACCCCCTGCCCAAGCAGACCCTACGGCATTTCTGGCAAATGGCAGGCCCGTCTCTTGTTAAAAACCTCCAGTGATGGAGCCCCTACAACTTCTGGAAGCAATATGTTCCATTGATTAATTGTTCTCACTGTTAGAAAATTCCTCCTTAGTTCTAGGTTGATTAGTTTCCATCCGTTGCTTCTTGTCCTGCCTTCGGGTGCTTTGGAGAATAGTTGAGCCCCTTTCTTCCTTGTGGCAGCCCCTCAAATATTGGAAGACTGCTATCAATCAGGTCACCTTGGAGATCTTCTAGTCCAACCCCCTGCCTCAATCAAGAGATGTGGGAGGGACAATACTTGGGACCTTCAAATATTGGAAGACTGCTATTGTGTCACCCCTAATTCAAGTACAGGTCGGAATGATAGAGGTGGAAGGGAACTTGTAGATCATCTAGTCCAACCCCTCTGCCCAAACAGGAGACACTGCACCATTTCTGACAGAGGGCAGTCCAGTCTCTTCTTGAAAGCTTCCAGTGATGAAGCTTCCACAACTTCTGAAGGCAGCTTCTGTTCTATGGATGGTTAGTTCTCACGGTCAGGAAATTCCTCCTTATTTCCAGGTTGAATCTCTGCTCTTGGTTTAACCTAGGTTTAGCATGTTGTGGAAACCCAACCAGAAAGCCCCAGCCTCTTTCCCCAGACAGGACTGATGGAAATAGGCGATGGCCGGCTCAAGCAACCCCAATTCAGACCTCCTCCATCTCCCCCACTTCCCACCCCTTTAACTCCACTCCTTTAACTCCACCCCCTCCTTTAAAGGCTCAGGGCAGTAATCTGAAAAAGGGGATATTTAAAAGATAGATTGGTCCTTCCCGATCGCCTTCCAAGATCCAAAATAAATGATGTCTGCAGGCCTGACAAGTGGTCTCTCCTCAGAAAAAAAGCATATCCTGTAAAGAGAATAATGTGGGGGGTTAACATAATCATAACTAACCACCTCTCACCCCCAGGGGGGTCCCTTTGACTTATCGGGAAAGTTATTGTGCAATTATTTTACTAACTTAGCAGCTTTTACATTCCAACTTTTCACCCCTGTAGCTTCAGACAAAGGGTACCCCTTCCAATGCACTAAATATTGCAAACAACCTCTATACAATCTAGAGTCTAAACATTTTTTTCATCTCATAGTGAGTTTCTCCCTCAATCACCATTGGAGGAGGGGGTGGTTGGGTCAGTGGTCTTAGATTAGACCCAATCACATCTTCCATCTTCCCATAGTCTTTATGCCTCCCGAGTTTAGGTCGGCGCTGGGTCTCAAGACCCTGGACAGCACCCTGAAGTTCGGGGTAGCTGGTGAAGTAATGGATATTTGGGTTAATGTTAGGGTTCCAAATAGCATCCAAAAGTAAATCAGAGTCCAAAGCAAAGTATTGCTCAAAGTTCCAATTTATTAAGAGAGCCATGTGGGCACATCTGGGAAAACCCAAATCTGAAAGCTTCCCATTTTCCCCACCCAGTTGAAAGTTCAAAATCTTGCCCCCACACCCACAAGTCCATCACATGGTCTAATTTTCCACTGCCATTCTGGCAATTCGACCCATCCAGTTCCGGTCAGATGCAGAGGTGCAAAGACAAAGGATGACCTTGGCTTTCTAGAAAGAATTTTGTTATGGCTACATATCATCTAACTCCATACAATCCTCCCTCCCATTTTCCCACAATAGAAAAGGCATAGTAGAATAATAGAAAGTGTGGAAGGCCAAAAATCCAAAATAAAAAGAGGTCTGCAGGCCTGACGCGAGTTCTTTGCTCTGAATTAGACAACCTAAAAGTTTGGAAAACTCACATTCCAAGTTTGACCTTATTCAAAGGCCAGTTGTAAAATGGAACATACACTCTTGAGATCTCTTGGAAGAAAGTCAATAAATTGTCCCCCTCACCTTTTGGTAGACCTGGCTGAACCTTTTTCTTTCACATCTTTTTACGGGAAGAAGAGAACACCCAAGCAGGGAGATATTAAAGCAAACAAAACTGCATTTACCAATATGAGCTCGTCTTGACAGTTTGATGCTCCTAGCAGTTTAATCAAGATGGGCTTTGAATGCTGGAACACACTAAATGTTACAAATTACCGAAAGCTTTATTAGTCATTCTTTTGAGTCTTCTTCTGTAGGCAAACAAGAGTAGGGAAATATATGCAAACAAAAATGAGAGCAATATAGATCAAAGCAATCACATTGATCATAGTTAAAGATGCTGCCTTATGCATCATGGATAATACTGTATTCATTTGCAATCCTGCTGGGAAGATTCAGATTTCAGTTTTGAAGCACAAAAAGGTCGAACTTTGGCTAAGTCTTGGTTGGGACCTCTCCCCAAAAAGCTCTTATCAAATGGATCAAACAAGAAGCACAAAATGATATAAATATCCTTAGTAAGGTGAGTAACCTGAAATGGCTGAGCAAATACAAATGTACTTTTCAAGTAGTTGCAAGCTACCGTATTTTTCAGAGTATAAGACACACTGGAGTATAAGATGCACTGGAATATAAGACGCACCAAGGTTTTGAAGAGACAAATTAAAAAAATTTTTTTTGCACTCTGCAGACTTCCCCAAAAAGGCCTGTTTTCGCAAAAACAGGCCTGTTTTTTTGTCAAAAAAAGAGGATGCATAGCCTTTAGGAGACTTATAGAGTGCTCCTGGGAGCTGGAGGGGGGGGGCTAAATTGAGCAAAAAAGCACTCCGTTTTTCACTCATTTCTGCCCTCCCTAGCCCCCAGGAGCACTGCAAGACTCCTAAAGGCTATGCACGGCCATTTTGGTGAAGATGGTGGGGTTTCGGGAGGCAAAAAAATGCTGTATTCAGTGTATAAGACGCACCCAGATTTTCAACCTCTTTTTTGAGGGAAAAAGGTGCGTCTTACAGTCCGAAAAATATGGTATTTGAAATTACAACTGCCGTAAAATCTTAGGGAGATATTTACTCGAGCGAGATTCAAACAGCTTGACACAATGGTCAGATATGGGAGATTACATTCTATACCCTACAATGAGCTTATCTGGCTAACATCCTATTTCATTGTTGCTTGTATAAGGGGGTGAAAGACAGGTTCCTTGGTCTATATACCAAACAAATCACCCTTATGGGATTCCCATATCAAAACAACTTATTTTATGTGTTGCCAGAACCCGAAAATAACATTTAACACAGCACAGTGTTAAACAAAATGCAGCCCTGGATTTTTAGCATAATTTGGATTCTTTTTCCTCTCGCAGGTTGAGAGAGATTTTGAACGGGAATATGGAAAGCTTCAACAGTAAGTATTCTTAGCCATTTCATTTGGGTGGGTGTTCATTCTTGGCTCTTTTCTCCTTACTTTTGTGTTCCTTTTCAAACTGACAGGTTCTCCGAGCCATTTACAGAATAATAATAAAAAAAATCCTGTAATCAAAAACAACATAATACCAGAGGAGAGGAAACAAGATAAGTTAAGCACCAGTTCTTAATGTTTACTGCTCCTGTTAAGGCTAGGTAGGATGGAAATGGGGCTACAAAGAGGCCTAGATGAGACCTTCACCTCCAGAGTTGATGATCTTTTCACCACCTGTGGTTTAGTTTAGTTTAGTAGTTACAGGACTTCTTTTGCCACCAATCGAGTCATACATTGAGTCAAGACAGTTCACAAATCCATTAAACATGACTAAAAACAAAAGTATCCTTCCTCCAAGTACCAGGCCAAACATCCTCACAGCTCAACCACCATCTTAGCTCAATAAGTCCTTTATTATAATACTTTATTCATTAAACATGAAATTCAGTCAACTAAACGTTCAAAAATGCATCACAAATACCATGATGATCATGATGATTGGTTAATCTTTGGTGAGATTCACAGCCTTTGGGGCTGGTTGGTAGCTCAACAGCTCGCGTCTTAACCAAGGACCTAGGAACTGTTAAGAAAATGTGGGAGGATATAAGCTGTTCCAAGTAGTGTGGTTTTTTGTAGAATCAGAATGTTCAAATCTGATAAATTTAAAATTTCCAAATAGTGAGGGAGTCCTTTAGGAATTGCTCTAAGGGCTCCAATTACAATTGGGACAACACACAATTTCTTTTTCTACAGTCGCTCAACTTCAATTTGCAAGTCCCAGTACTTTGTGATTTTTTCTTGCTGTTTATCTTCAATTCATGCATCTCAAGGTATTGCAATGTCAATGAATCATACTTTTTTTCTTTTCAACGATTGTTATGTCAGGTGTGTTGTGGACCAAGTGCCTGTCAGTCTGAATTCTGAAGTCCCACAAGATCTTGACTTTCTCATTCTCTAAAACCTTCTCAACCTGATGGTCCCAGTGGTTTTTGCTGTACTCAAATCCAAACTTTTGGCACAATTTCCAGTGAATGATCTTAGCAACGTGGTCATGGCGTTGTAGGTAGTCAGTTTGTGAAATTTTGCTGCACCCACTGATCAAGTGGTCGACTGTCTCGTCTTTCTCATTATAGAGGCGTCATTTGCTGTTGGTGGTAACATGTTGAATTTTTGCCTTCATGTAGTTTGTGGCTAAGGCTTGTTCTTGAGCTGCCAAAATAAAGCCTTCTGTTTCTTTTTTCAGTTCTCCTGATCTTAACCAATTCCAAGTTAACTTTTGGTCAGCTTTGCCTTTAATACTTTTCAAGTATTGGCTATGCATAGCTTTGTTTTTCCAATTTTTAGCTCGCTTCTCAATTACTTCTTTCTTATATTCAGTTTTTGACTTAGTTGTCTTTAAAAGGCCTCCTTTATTTACTTCCTTAATCATTGGTTCTTCACTTTTCTGGATGTAATCATTCAAGTTGTGTTTTTCTTCTTCCACAGTCTGTTTTACTTGTAGGAGTCCTCGACCACCCTCTGCTCTTGGTAGATATAATCGGTCAACATCACTTTTAGGGTGCAAAGCATGATTCATTGTCATAAGCTTCCTTGTTTTTCTGTCCAAATTGTCCAACTCCATCTGGGTCCAGCCAATCATTCCTGCATAGTATCGGATCACAGGTATAGCCCGGGTATTTATGGCTTTTATGATGTTTCCTCCACTCAATTTGGACTTTAATATGTTGCGAATTCGTTGAATGTACTTGGCTGCAGTTAATTCCTTGACTTTATTATGCATTAAGTCAGAGGCCTCTAAAATCCCCAAGTACTTGTAGCCTTCTTCTGGTTTCATCATTTCTTCATTCTCAAGTTGTATTCCATCATCTTCAAGGACCTTGCCTGCTTTAGTTGCCATTGTTGCACATTTGTCAATTCCAAACTGCATACCAATGTCTTGGCTAAATTCTTTTGTGCTTTCAATTAATAAATTCAGTTCAGCTTTTGTTTTACCAAACAGCCTCAATTCATCCATGTACACCAAGTGTGAAATTTTCAGTCCTTTCTTTGCAAGTTCGTATCCATAGTTCATCTTCTTCAAAATGATTGTCAGTGGGAGTATAAAAAGTAGGGGTGAAAGGGAATCGCCCTGGAAAATGCCTCATTTAATTTCAACTTCACCCAGTACTTCTTCATTAACTATAAGCTTCATTTTCCAGAGGTCCATTGAAGTTTCCATGAATTTTTGTATGTTGCTGCTGATGCCAAAGATTTTCAGGCATTTCTTGATCCAGCTATGGGGAACTGAATCAAATGCTTTTTTATAGTCTATCCAAGCCATGAACAGCTTGGTTTGTCTTTTCTTTGAATTCTTTAGGATTAGCTTGTCAATCAGCAGTTAGTCCTTTGTTCTTCTTGAATTTTTGCAGCATCCTTTCTGTTCTATAGGAAGCAAGTTATTTCTTTCCAAGTATCCATAAATTTGGTTTGCAATGACACCAGTAAGGAGCTTGTATGTTGTTGGCAAACAGGTGATTGGCCTATAGTTTCCAGGATCCTTTTCTTTTTCTTTATCTTTTTGGATCAAAAATGTCCTTCCAGTTGTCATCCATTCATCATTTTCAGGTGTTTTAAAGATCTGGTTCATTTAGGCTGCCAATCTTTTGTTAAAGTGCCTTTAACCAGAAGCCATGTAACTCGTCTGGTCCAGGTGCACTCCAGTTCTTCACTTTTCTTGACTGTCTTTCCACCATTTCTTTTGTTATTTTCACATCTTCCAGTTTATGCACTTTAATAGAATCCTCAATCTGTTTGATCCATTTTGCATTTCTGTTGTGCTTCTTGTTTTCCCACAAATTCTTCCAGAATTTCTCAGCTTTCTCTTTATCAGGCTTTTCATTTGTTGTTACTCCATCTCCACTTTCTAAGCTCTTATAAAACTGGTGGTGATTTGCTCTGAACTGTGAATTTTCCTTGAATTGAGTTACTCGGTTTTCATATCTTTTAATCTTTTCAGCAGTGGCAACAACCCTCTGCTTCAGCTCTTCAATTACTATCGCAATCTCTTTATTCTCCAAATAGTATTTTGCTTCCAGGCTGCTTTTGATCTGCTTGTTTTTTAGCTGACCTTGCCTTAGGTTCTTCAAGTTGCTCAAGTCTCCACGAAATTTTTTGATCTTCAGTTCCAACCGAATTTTCCATTTAGGCTTCCTCTTCTTGCCTCTTTGGTTCTTTTGTATTTTCAAACCCAATTCTTTGGTGGTTATGAAGGCTGCTGCATACATCACCTGGTTTGTTTCAGCTAGTGTAATGGTTTGAATGGTTTGCACAGCCTCATTGACCTTTTTTGTACCTTTCTCAATTCTTTCTGGTTCACTTGGTTCAGTTGTTGTTGTTGTTGTTGTTGTTTACTTTATTTATTCATTAAACATGAAACTCAGTCAACTGAACATTAAAAAATGCATCACAAATACCATTGACTGGTATTGATGGTTGATACGGGTTGCTGCCAGCGTCCTAGGTATCAACCAAGTACCATTATTGTTGTTGTTGTTGTTGTTGTTGATATTGTTGATATTGTTGATATTATTATTGATATTATTATTAAAATATACATCCATATTGTGTGTGAACAGGGTTGATTCTGGGTATCATCCATATTAATCCAATTCACAGTGTAGTAATCTCTATCACATTTATCAGATTTAAGTAATCCTCATTATATTGTTCAAACATATATCAAAGCAAGAAATGCCTAACTCCTCATTTTTATCTCTATCTTCATCTATGTCTTCCTTGTTCAATCTAAACATTTCTCTATCATATATGAACAAATTTGGCTAGGCATCATTCATACTGATCCAATTCAAATACAAATACAATAGCAGAGTTGGATGGGACCTTGGAGGTCTTCTAGTCCAACCCCCTGCCTAGGCAGGAAGCCTTATACCGATTCAGACAAATGGCTATCCAACATCTTCTTAAAGACTTCCAATGTTGGGGCATTCACAACTTCTGGAGGCAAGTTGTTCCACTGATTAATTGTTCTAACTTTCAGGAAATTTTTCCTCAGTTCTGTTCTCAAGATGCTTGAGTCCCTTCTTTTACCTCCTCAGTTGGAAAATACTAATGTTTGTTTACACACAAGGAGAATATAGAGAGGTCTTCCAAATCCACGTTGGTTTAATTGGTTAATTATGCATTAATTAATCAGTTTAATTACATGGTGTGTATGCAACAAATACTTTTAGACAATGTATAGAAACGAACAGAATCTAGTGTCTTGGCACGAGATGGAAGTTAAGAGTTATGCAGGGGGGAAAATCATATTTTTGTTAAAAATATAAAGTAATGATAGAAACTGCAACCACTTAGATCATATGCAGTTATTTATATGCTCAGCTCCTGCATACTGAATTCCATTTGTGCTCTTACTTGGTTTCTGTTCTGTGAGCTACTGGGAAGTATCCTTGGGAACGGGGATTTGCCTCGATGCCTTTTCATTGGTACAGATAGTCCTCAACTTACAGCCAGTTACTTAGCAACCATTCAAAGTTACAACTGATCTTCCTAGTGGATATTTACAAACTGGATTCAAAGTTCTGACGGTCCTACCATCAACACCACCACAGTTACGAGTGTTTGCAGCATCACATTAGTGTATGTCTGTGAGATAGATAGATAGATAGATAGATAGATAGATAGATAGATAGATAGATAGATAGATAGATGATAGATAGATAGATAGATAGATAGATAGATAGATATAGGATGATAGAGATGATCAAGGAATAGATGGTAGGTAGGTAGGTAGGTAGGTAGGTAGGTAGGTAGGTAGGTAGGTAGGTAGATAGATAGATAGATAGATAGATAGATAGATAGATAGATAGATAGATAGATAGATAGATAGATGATAGAGGATGATATAGATAGATAGACGATAGAGGATGATAGATAGATAGATAGATAGATAGATAGATAGATAGATAGATAGATGATAGATAGATAGATAGATAGATAGATAGATAGATAGATAGAATGATAGATAGATAGATAGAATGATAGAATGATAGAATGATAGAATGATAGAAAAAGATGATAGAGATAGATAGATAGATAGATAGATAGATAGATAGATAGATAGATAGATAGATGAATGATAGAGGATGATAGAGATAGCTAGATAGATAGATAGATAGATAGATAGATAGATAATGATAGAGATAGATAGATAGATAGATAGATAGATAGATAGATAGATAGATAGATAGATAGATAGATAGATAGAGATAGGATGATAGAGATGACTGAGGAATAGATGTTAGAGATAGATAGATAGATAGATAGATAGATAGATAGATAGATAGATAGATAGATAGATAGATAGATAGATAGATGATAGAATGATAGAATGATAGAAAAAGAGATGATAGAGATAGATAGATAGATAGATAGATAGATAGATAGATAGATAGATAGATGAATGATAGAGGATGATAGAGATAGCTAGCTAGCTAGCTAGATAGATAGATAATGATAGAGATCGATAGATAGATAGATAGATAGATAGATAGATAGATAGATAGATAGAGATAGGATGATAGAGATGATCGAGGAATAGATGTTAGAGATAGATAGATAGATAGATAGATAGATAGATAGATAGATAGATAGATAGATAGATAGAGGATAGATGATAGATAGACGGATAGATGGAGAAAGAGAGAGAGAGAAAGAAACTTACCCACATTAGACTCATGTCAAAATGTGTTGAAAATACTTTCCAACCAATCTTTGGAAACCAGTATCTGCACTTTGCTTTCCACAGTGGGCAGTGGAGCTGTTTTCCATTTTACTGTATGATGCTTATGGGTTTTTCATTATTCTTAGATTTGTAAGCCACCTCGAGACATGCAATTGTGGAGCTGCAGAAATATCGTAAATTAAAAAAAAAAGCAAAGAAGCAAGTTAGCAGGGCCAAGAAAAAGCTTGAACTGATTTACATTAACATAATGACTCCCCAGGTATGCAGTACGTTCCCTCTTCTGTCACATTAAGTATGACAGTTGCTTTGGGAGTTCTGTACGATTCTTTGCAAAGCATGTACAAAATAAATCTGCAGAAGCAAGGTATCTACAGGGAGATCAAAGGACCGCCTGTTTTCACTGCAGTTCGTTGCAGGTGCAATTCATGTTAAAAAGGAACAAAGGATACAACTATGCAGTCAACAGTCACCAACTCTACTCCATATTTATTTCATTCCATATTTATTCTACTCTACTCTATACCATATTTATTCTATTCCATATTTATTCTACTCTATTCTACTTTATTCTATTCCATATTTATTCTATTCCATATTTATTCTACTCTATTCTACTTTATTCTACTCTTATTCTATACCATATTTATTCTATTCCATATTTATTCTACTCTACTCTATTCTACTTTACTATACTCTATTCTATACCATATTTATTCTATTCCATATTTATTCTACTCTATTCTACTTTACTCTACTCTATTCTATACCATATTTATTCTATTCCATATTTATTCTACTCTATTCTACTTTACTCTATTCTATACCATATTTATTCAATTCCATATTTATTCTATTCCTTATTTATTCTACTCTTCTCTACTCTATTCCACTCCACTCCACTCCACTCCACTCTACTCTACCATATTCGATTCCATATTTATTCTACTCCACTCCACTCTATTCTATACCATATTTATTCCATTCCTTATTTATTCTACTCTACTCTACTCTACTCCACTCCACTCCACTCCACTCCACTCCACTCCACTCCACTCCACTCCACTCCATTCCATTCCATTCCATTCCATATTTATACAATACAATAGCAGAGTTGGAAGGGACCTTGAAGGTCTTCTAGTCCAACCCCCTGCCTAGGCAGGAAACCCTATACCGTTCCAGACAAATGCTATCCAACATCATCTTAAAGACTTCCAGGGTTGGGGCATTCACAACGTCTGGAGGCAAGCTGTTCCACTGATTAATTGTTTGAACTGTCAGGAAATTTTTCCTCAGTTTTAAGTTGCTTCTCTCCTTGATTAGTTTCCACCCATTGCTTCTTGTTCTATACTCAGGTGCCTTGGAGAACAGTTTGACTCCCTCTTCTTTGTGGCAACCCCTGAGATATTGGAACATTGCTATCATGTCTCCCCTAGTCCTTCTTTTCATTAAACTAGACATACCCAGTTCCTGCAACTGTTCTTCATATGTTTTAGTCTCCAGTCCCCTAATCATCTTTGTTGCTCTTCTCTGCCCTCTTTCTAGAGTCTCCGCATCTTTTCTACATTGTGGCGACCAAAACTGAATGCAGTATTCCAAGCGTGGCCTTACCAAGGCATTATAAAGTAGTATTAACACTTCACGTGATCTTGATTCTATCCCTCTGTTTATGTAGCCTAGAACTGTGTTGGCTTTTTTGGCAGCTGCTGCACACTGCTGGCTCCTATTTAAATGGTTGTCCACTAGGACTCCAAGATCCCTTTCACAGTTATTACTGTTGAGCAAGATACCACCTATACTGTACCTTTGCATTTCGTTTTTCTTACCTAAATGTGGAACCCTACTCTTTTCACCATTGAATTTCATTTTATTAGATAGTGCCCAATGTTCAAGTTTGTCAAGATCCTTCTGTATCTTAAGCCTGTCTTCTGGAATGTTGGCTATTCCTGCCAGTTTGGTGTCATCTGCAAATTTGATGAGTTCCCCATTTATTCCCTCATCCAAATCATTGATGAAGATGTTGAAGAGTACTGGGCCTAAAACAGAGCCTTGGGGTACTCCACTGCATACTTCCCTCCATGTAGATGCAATTCCATTGAGGACTACACGTTGAGTGCGGTTGGTCAGCCAGTTACGAATCCATCTGGTGGTGATGCTGTCCAACCCACATTCTTCTACTTTATCTAGTAGTAGGTTATGGTCTACCTTATCAAATGCCTTATTGAAGTCCAAGTAAACTATATCGACAGCATTCCTCTGGTCCACTAATTTATTTATTCTATTCCATACTCTACTCCTATTCTATTGTGTTCTGTTCTATTCTAGTGCATGTAGAAGTTCAGTCCTCCATGACAAATCGATAGAAAAGTTAGAAAAAGCTGAATTTTCATTTACTGTCTGATGATCTCCAGCGATTCTTCCTAATCCTATCGGCCATGAAATATATATTCCCTGTGTTTCTCCTCTTCTGGTCTTCTCTGTTGGCTCCTACGTCTCACAAACCAAAACCCAGCAACCGTCTTCTCACTTCTTCTCTGTTCCTCCTTCTTGTCATTTGCAAGTTTGTTTTGCACTGAGAGAGAGCTTTAATTATATGCATTTTAAAACAAAACTATTTTTTCTATTTTTAGGTTGGAAGATCAAACGAAGAAGCTCCAAAAAGATATGAAGAAAAGCACAGATGCAGATCTAGGTATGTGAATCTGATGTACTAAGTGAGATTTGAGCCAGTTTTGACCCCCCCCCCCCCAGCTATTTAGCCACAGTTCATAAAGCCTGTGTTGAGTTTTTTTCACTGGCCAAAATGTCCCATTTTATATAAAACAAAGTATTCTAAACTATATTTTGCAAACAGATTAGCACAAAGGAATAACAAATACTTTCCAACAGCCTGTAAAAAGACAAATTATCTGGGGAATTCCTGATTAAGGCTGGATTTAACTTGGCTTTGGACACTGTGATAAGCGTAGGAAGCAGTGAGTAAACTGGCAGCCATTTCTTCTGTTTGTTCTTTTCCTACTGACACAGCTGTTTGCTTCTGAGATTTTGGAGAGAAACATCTGGATTCCGGGTGTTGATTTTCTCCTGCCCTTTTGTCCTTTTTGTGTTGTGTTCTGTGGCATCTCCAGCAGAAACCCAATTGGGTCCCATCCCATCCGACATGGCATCTAAGCAAATGGAAAGGAGAGAAATGTCGATAAAGAACCAATTAAGGGTCCTAAAATAATGATAGAAATAGCTCAGCAGATTTTTGCAACTCCTACAAGTTGCAGTACAATTTGCGGGATGCGGTGGCTCAGTGGCTAAGACGCTGAGCTTGTTGATCAGAAAAGTTGGCAGTTCAAATCCCTAGCACCGTGTAACAGAATCAGTTCCCGTTACTTGTCCCAGCTTCTGCCAATCTAATAGTTCGAAAGCATGTAAAACTGCAAGTAGAAAAAATAGGAACCACCTTTGGTGGGAAGGTAACAGCGTTCCGTGCACCTTCGGCGTTTAGTGATGCTGGCCACATGACCACGGAGATGTCTTCAGACGTTGCTGTCTCTTCGGCTTTGAAACGGAGATGAGCACTGCCCCCTAGAGTCGGGAACACATATGTGTGAGGGGAACCTTTACCTTACAAGTGGATAGTAGGTATTTTGCTGTAGCCACAGATTGTAGAAAACGTAACAAAATTTTTACTCGATGTTCCTCTGATCCTAAACAAGTCCTCGGTCATCGTCACATTACTTTGAAGATAAAATGAATGCATTACCAGAGCAAAAGCAAGCCAAGAATGAAATGAGATGAAATGAAAAAGCCAGAATGAGAGGGCGGGGAATGAACATTTTTTTCCCCTGGAGGAAAAAAAAACCAAGTGGAACCATAAAGGTCACTCCACTAAATGGGAAAGTGAGGAACAGTTTTAAACTTCGGGGTACTTCACTGTTTGCCTCCTGATAAAGATCAAAACATTTAAATAAATTCCGTTCTCTTTGGTTTTCTTGGAAACCAAAAAAGCTGATGAACCTGAATGCTTATGTAATTTTCTGAACACAGGATTCAGCTATGCATTAATGCAGAATTTGAACTTCTTTCTGGTTCTGAGTTGACCCAGAAATTCTAGTAAACTGCAGAGCAACCATCTGTACCATTCTGGTTTTAAATATGAAAAGCTGGTTCTCTGCTTTTGCTTATAAATTAGCCTGCAAATTAGGAAGAAATTTTCTTCCTTTCTCCTATTTTCTGTCTCCTTCCTTCCTTCCTTTCCTCCCTCCCTCCTTCACGCCCTCCCTCCCTACATTTTCCTCCCCCCCCTGGATAAGTGGATAACATCTGTAAACAAAACATTGTGTTATAGCTGACTTCTACATTTTCCCCCCTGGAATGTCAATATAGGTAAATGAAGTTCAAAAGTCGATGGTGACATAGGCCTTGCATACCAATTAATATTAATTCCCATTAATTTTAAGACATAAAACGTATCTTTAAAACGTCTCCAAGGACACCAGGAAAGGTGTAGGAGTTTGTCAGGATTCCAAGTAACACCCGCAACGAAAGAAGACCCCGAGGCTTTTGAGTTTCCTCAAAGTTCCATTTTATTAGAAATGTCATGTTGGAACATCTGGGAAAACCTGAATCTGAAAGCTTCCAGCTTTTCCCCAACCAAAAGAAAGTTCAAACCTCTGCCCAGAAGCCACATGTCCGTCCATCACATGGCCTAATCAGGCACCATCCCAACTGGAGATGCCTCCCAGTCACGCCCTTCTAGGTGCAGGGCAAGATCTGCTTGATTCTCTGAGAAAGGAATGTTATTTAGACTATATACCATGTTTTCCCCAAAATAAGACAGTGTCTTATTTTCTTTTGACCCTCAAAATAAGCACTTGGCCTTATTTTTGGGGAGGTCTTATTACTTTTGTGGTGCAGGAGGTGGCAAGCATGGTCACCTCATGGCTGCTGCTGTGTTGCAGTATTTTCATGGGAGGGATTATTTTAGCACATGCGCTCAGAAGCCCAATTGGGCTTATTATCTGGGGAAGTCTTATTTTGGGGGGAAACAGGATATCTTTCATACTCCATATAATCTCCCTATTTTCCCACAGTAGAAAATGTGGCAGGCCTGAAGGCCCAATGTAAACAATGGCTTTCAGATCTGACAGGAGTACATTTTTATGCCATAGCACCTGTGAAATTTGAACCCAGGTTTCAGTTAAAATTCATTGATGCTCCTTGGTCCAACCTTGGTTCTGCGAAAGGATGCTCCTATGTTTTGATTCTGAAACTGTCCCCAGGACAAAATGTGCTAAAATGTGCTTATAACACTTTAGCAGCTTAAATGTTTTCCCCATATATAAATCTCACTGGATTGGTTGGGGTTTTACACCTTGCTAACTTTGCTTTGCCTTCATTATCTTGTCACAGCTGCCAGAGGATTTTTTTTTTTCTTTTTCTTTTTTTTTGTAAAACTACCGAAAGCTGCGAAAGCTTAATCGGTTGCGATTTGTTAGGTTTGAAAGAACTGCGGTGAAACGACGCAGCCCTTAAGAGCGCTGAGAAAAGGCTGCCTCTCCTTGTCTAGCCACTTCTGCGCCTGCTTTAAACGGAGCCTCCACTCATGCACTTTTTTATATAGAAATGGTGCATTTAAATAATGTGGACTTGATTACACATGAGTGTTTGTCCCGATGTTTACACAAATTCATTAATAGCTCTTCTTTTCAAACCACCAGTTAGCGTTCCTGGAAGTTTTCCCATTAGCATTTCATGCACTCCGGAGTGTCTCTCTCTCTCTTTGTGTTTCAGCTTATTGTGAAGTCGGGAGACAATGAATGAATTCCTGAAAAGCTGGATTATGAATCACTTGACCTATCACCAGTTCGATTGAAGAAGCTAGCTTAAGAAAAGCAAAATTTGCTTTCCAGTCATTAGGCCAGCTGAATCATTTCAGACCCTTATATTTGCATTAGGAAAATGGAAGTATGGTGAATGGATACTTCACTTTTTCTAAGGAGAAGGACTGTTTAGACATGGCTACCACTTTCTAAGTAGAGCATAATAAAGGTAAAGGTTCCCCTTCCATTTTTACATCCTTTCGAACTGCTAGGCTGGCAGAAGCTGGGACAAGTAACAGGAGCTCACTCCATTACACGGCACTAGGGATTCAAACCACCAAACTGCCGACTTTTCTGATCGACAAGCTCAGCGTCTTAGTCGCTGAGCCACCGCATCCCAGAGCATAATAGGAATTACAATAAATAATGGATATAATGCCAGTTATATAGCCTGATGGGAAACAGTTACCAGGAATTTGGGGCTCGTAATCTTTTCTCTCCTTTCAGTACTAAGGCTGATCAGGTCTGAGCTTCAACATTGAGACTGCCAGCAGGTGGCAGCGAAGAGACACCACAGTAACTCTTTGCTGCCCTCTCTGGCAGTCATAGTGATGTTTGTAGTCTTGATTTGATGATATTTTTTGATGGAATTGCAGGAAGACATTTAGAAAGCGTTTATGGCTCTTGTAAATTATTGGGATTATGCACTTGTAGAGGTTATTTGGAAAGATGGTTTTAGGAAAGCAATCTAAATTGAGGGGTCCATGGTGCTTTCTGAAGGGATGTGATGACTCAGTGGCTAAAACACTGAGCTTGTCGATCAGAAGGATCGGCAGTTTGGCGGTTTGAATCCTTAGCGCTACATAACAGAGTGAACTCCCATTACTTGTCCCAGCTTCTGCCAGCCTAGCAGTTCGAAAGCACGTAAAAATGCAAGTAGAAAAATAGGGACCACCTTTGGTGGAAAGGTAACAGTGTTCCATGCAGCTTCAGCATTTAGACATACCGGCCACATGACCACGGATACATCTTCAGATAGCGCTGGCTCTTTGGCTTTGAAACAGAGATGAGCACAGCCCCCTAGAATCAGGAACAACTAGCACATATATGCGAGGGGAACCTTTACTTTACTTGGTGCTCTCTGAGGTTGGTTGTTTTCTTGTAGATGTTTCATTAGAGCCAAGGTGGCGCAGTGGTTAAATGCAGCACTGCAGGCTACTTCAGCTGACTGTTCGGCTGTTCAAATCTCACCGGCTCAGGGTGGACTCAGCCTTCCATCCTTCCGAGGTGGGTAAAATGAGGACCCGGATTGTTGTTGGGGGCAATATGCTGACTCTGTAAACCGCTTAGAGAGGGCTGAAAGCCCTATGAAGCGGTATATAAGTCTAACTGCTATTGCTATTGCTATTCAGCAAGAGAACAACCAAGCTCAAAGAGCACCAAAGTGACCCCTCTTTTCAACCCTGAGCGACAACTCTTTCTCCATTATTGGAACCCAAGCTTAAACAGCTTTTGAAGCTGGTTTATTTCTGTTCGTTACATTTAAGATTACTGCAGTCATATTTTAGGAATTACAGTAAGGTCAAATGCAACATAGTGAATGTAAAATGAAAGTGAAATCGTTCAATCAGGACATTCCCCGAATGGCACTAGCTGAATGGAATTCATGGTAACATCTGCCTGTGTTGTTCATATGCTTTTGTAAGTTGGCTTCTTCATAGGTGGGCCAATCTTGTATAAATATTTTGTACCAGGTTTCTTTTATGCCTTGTCATTCCTACCAAAGTAGTGATGACTTAAATCATAAGTGAGACATGAAAAGGAGGACAAAGTGTGTTCGGTGATGTTCTAACCTAGGCTTCCCAAAAGCACCAAAAATTCTTTTATTTAGGTTAAAGAGAATTCCTCTCCAGCAAAGTCCCGGCCAACAATCTTTCATAAGATTTCACAACCACAGACCCTTATCAGGCTTGGAGAGCTGCCAGGCCGATATCTTCCAAACACCATGCTGTAGCAGCAAGTACTTGGCAAGAAGTCAGGAACAGATCTTCACCCTAATGAATTGAACTAATTGCTCCTGCAAACTCCCCTCCCCTTTTGCTCCTCTTTATTCCCTATGGGAGGGGCCATTCATCGTCCACTTATGGCTTTACTCCCCAATCAGCCCTTGTTCCTTAGCTGTTCCCTTCTCCTGGCAGCTCTGCACATGCACACATCGGGAATAGGATCCAGCTGTTCTCCTGCCCCACTGGTATCCGACTCTGAAGGCAGCTGATAACTGTTGGACGGCCCTGGCCCCATCTTTGCCTCCGACACAGAGTCCTCATCAGAGCCTTGCCCAGATACCAGGACTGCCCCATCTTTCTCCCCAACCTCCTCACTGTCTGAGTCTGCCACCAGCTTCACTCCATTTCCATCAGACCGTCTGTGATATGGGTACAGTTATTTGAACAGTCATAATCCACATATTTGTTATCATATTCATCACAATAACATTAATAATCTAGCTATATATTAATATAACTACAATAATATATAACATCGTCGTTAAATCCTCTCCACATTAGCATTTCCTCTTTTTATATTACCTCCTTTCTAAATTGTTTCTATTGCGTAACTATTGATAAAATACATCCCACGTAAAAAAATATTCAGTTTCTTCTTTATCCTTAATAATAAGTATTAGTCTGTCCATTTCTGCGCATTCTAGTATTTTCTTAATGACATTCTCATATGACGGAATCTGATCATTTTTCCGTTATTGTGCAAATACAATTCTGGCTGCAGTTGGTAAGTACTGTGTATCTCTTAATAGCATTAATCCTTAATCAATTTTTCCCTGAATTCTATCCCAAATCTAGCCATGTCGAAGTCTGCTGTAAAAATCTCATCTGATCTCTTGGCCAATCCTCTCTGTGAACAAGACCCTAAATTTCTCGAAATGGTGATGGCGCTGGACACGGCAATGAAAAGAATGGATTCTTTTAATCAAGAGAAGGTACGTTTTGCTCTGGATATATTCCTAAGGAGGAAGGAGAAGTTCTCCAAGTTTTGACATCCTTAATTGTGAAGTTTTCCTTGATTGTTCCATAGTTCTTGTCAAAACTGTACCATGTTTCCCCGAAAATAAGATAGGGTCTTATTTTCTTTTGGCCCCCGAAATAAGCACTTGGCCTTATTTTAGGAGAGGTCTTAATTTTTTTGAGGTGCAGGAGGCATGGAGCGTGGTCATCTCATGGCTGTTGCTGTGTTGCAATATTTTCGGGGAGGGCTCATTTTCAGGACTTATTTTAGCACATGCGCTCAAAAGCCCGATTGGGCTTATTCGTTCGTTTCGTTTGTTATATTTATATGCCGCCCTTTTCCCCCGAAAAGGACTCAGGGCGGCTCACAACTCAAACCAGGGAAGGGGGATACAGACAAAAATTTAAAAAACACACATAATAATGCATAATTAAAAAAAAACACGCACAACAGTCATACCATTCGAGACGGGGACAACAGCTCTTAGTCCCAGGCTTGTTGGAACAACCAGATTTTAAGGGCTTTGCGGAAGGCCTGGAGGGTGGTGAGGGTTTGAATCTCCACGGGGAGTTCGTTCCAGAGGGTCGGAGCAGCCACAGAGAAGGCTCTCCTCCGGGTAGTCGCCAGTCGACACTGGCCGGCGGATGGAATTCGGAGGAGGCCTAATCTGTGGGATCTAATCGGTCTAGTGGAGGTAATTGGCAGCAGGCGGTCTCTCAAGTACCCAGGTCCAATACCATGAAGGGCTTTATAAGTGATGACTAGCGCCGAGGAGGTCTTATTATCAGGGAGGTCTTATTTTCAGGGGAAACAGGTTATTACTGACTTTATATATTAGAGGATGTGCAAAAGGGGTTAATGAGTGTTATTGTACAGTACCAGCAGCTACACCAGTGCAAAGCTCTGTGTGCATCTCTCAGGATTTTAAAAATCACTTAGTGTTATTACAGAGTGAAGTTTGAAATAATGACAAAGAACAAAATAGGCAATTAATTCTTAACAATTTGAGATTTAGAACAGTAATTGCCACAGAACAGTAAATTCTCAATCTGTGCTTCTTAGGCTGGGATTTGCAGCCAGGTGAATTTGCACAATTATTAGATGTAAATCAGAACTTCCTGAATTTGATAGAGTTGAGGTAATTATTTTGGCTTATCTCTTGTGGATGGCACAAGCTGTATCAACCCAACTTCTGTTGGCATTCATGGAGTTCGGTTGTTTTTCTGCACTGATGTTCCTGGTAGCCTGGCGTTGAAATATCTGCAGGAAAACAACAAAGCCAGGGGTGAAATCAACTTACATTTGGTACAAGTTCACAAATGTGAGCGCGCGCACTGGACCTTCCGCGCATGTGCAGAGCATCAAAAACGGAATGTGATGACGTCCGGGCGGGTGGGCAGAGCCCGCTACCAAGCGCACCTGCAAGGGTAAGTAGAACAGTGTGGGTTGGGGGGGGGGAATCCGCTGCGCTACGTGATTTAAATTACCGTATTTTTTGGAGTATAAGGCACACTTTTCCCCCTCAAAAAACAGGGTGAAAATCTGGGTGCGTCTTATACACTGAATACGGCTTTTTTTTTGCCTCTTGAAACCCTACCCCCTTTGCAAAAATGGCTGTGCATAACCTTTAGGAGGCTTCCAGAGTGCTCCTGGGGGCTGGGGAGGGCAAACATGAGCGAAAAACATGCCATTTTTTGCTCATTTTTTGCCCCCCCTCCAGGCCCCAGAAGCACTCTATAAGCCTCCTAAAGGCAATGCATGCCCTTTGTTTGACAAAAACAGGCCCATTTTTGTAAAAAAACAGGCTGTTTTTTGCTCATTTCTGCCCCCCCCCAGCCCCCAGGAGCATTCTACAAGCTTCCTAAAGGCTTTGCATGCTCTTTTTTTTAAATAAAAAATGTGTCCCTTTTCACAAAAAACTCTGGTGCATCTTATACTCTGAAAAATACAGTGACTAGAAAGTAGGAAATCCGATATTTTAGCTAATATAAATCATGTGTCACAGCTGATCATCGGAAATACTGATTCGCCTGAACTGGTAGCATTTTTACTATCAGTTCAGGCACACCGGTCCGAACTGGTAGCATTTCACCCCTGAATCAAGCTCAGAAATACCCGAAATCAACAGTGCAACCCTGAACTTCATCTGTTCTCTATTGTTGAGAATCAACTTTTGCCTTCTGTGCTTACTCATAATGCTTTTTTATATTTTGTTGTTTGTTTTTAAAACAATTTCATGAAAGCTTTTAAAAACAATGATAAAAACTAATACTCATGTAAAGAAAAAAAGATCAAAGGGAAAGCTAAAAGCATAAGAGAGAAAGAAAAAGAGAAGAGCAAGTGAAAAAAAATACAAAGAAGTGACTTCCGATCTTCTTTGTAGATCTATAAGTATAAATATGCCTCATGACTGGTTGGAACGTGACTCTCTTCTTTCTAGTATCTATCTATTCCAGTCATCAAACCATAAATCATTGAGTTAATTTTGTTCTGATTTACAAAAAATGTACATCAAAGTTTTCCATTGTACTTTTCTCTAATAATGAAGTCAATTTGGCCATTTCAACAAGTTCCATGATCTTCACCAACGAGCCCCCATTGTTTATATTGTTGTATCTTTCCATCTTTGTGCACACAATTAAAAAAACAGAGTTCCATAACTACCCCCCTCCCCCCAACTGTTTGTCCATCAATCTGGCTCTTTATATTCTGAACTAATTTTAAGATTTTATGTTATATTATAAATCACATTCCCGTAATAACAATCTTGTATTATGAGTACCAAATATAATGAACACTGACAGAATTGGAGCAAGAGTAGGTCCATTAAGAACCAAGAGAGCAAATACCAAAGTATTTAGAGAAACCGTTACAGTTAGCTAAACTGTTTTTGGGTTTGTTTGTTTTTTGTAAAAATCCCAACAACTAAAAAGAAGCAAAATTCTGGTGAAGATTTAACATGCTCAGTAGCCACAAAATACTTAATTTAGCTAAAAATGAAAACATGGAAAGGACAACCAGTGTTGTGGCCTGCCAGTGGCCAGCAGAGCTGGCAGCAGATTCGGACAGTGAGGAGGTTGGGGAGGAACATGGGTCAGTCCTGGAGTCTGGGGAAAGCTCTGATGAGGGCTCTGTGTCAGAGGCAGAGAGGGGGCCAGAGCCATATGCCAGTTATCAGCTGCCTTCGGAGTCCGACATCAGTGAGGCGAACAGCTGGAGCCTGTTCCCAGTGTGCGCATTCGCAAAGTTGCCAGATGAAGGGAGCAGCTAAAGAACAGGGGTTCACTTGGGAGTAAGGTCACCGGTGGATGATGAATGGCCCCTCCCAGAGGAGATAAAAGAGGAGCAAAAGGGAAGTGGGGTTTGCAGGAGATAATGAGTTTGCTTAATTGGTTCGTGACTCTCCAAGACTCCTTGCCAAGTTTTGCAGATATCAGCCTGGCAGCTCTCCAAGCTAGATAAGGTCTGTGACTGTAAATCCTCCCTTGAAAGACTTTGCTGGCTGTGAATGAGCCAAGAAATTCACAGGAAATTAATAAAACATTTTTTGTCGGGACAAGGCGTTTGCTTCATGCTCTTGGGAAGCCTAGGTCAGAACAACCAGAGTGGAAAAGAATGTATTTGGAAAATATGGAGTTAATTATGAAGTTCCATTGATTCAAATCAGAACTGAAATGGGGAATTCTGTCTGGAGTATTCTGGGAGTTGAAGGCCAGACATCTTCAAGTCGCCAAGGTTGAGAAACACTGGCTCCAATGATCTGCCTTGCTGGTTATTGAAAACATTTCTTCTTCTTTTAACAGGTGAATCAAATCCAAAGAACCGTCATAGAGCCCCTGAAAAAGTAAGTTGTGATGTTTCCCTATAAGCAACAATCTTTTGCAATCTTTTACAAATGAATGTGATTTAACATGGGAACAAGAAACCTGCTTTCCCTCAAGGCTTATTGGGTGAAACCTACAGCTTGTGAAATTCTGCAGATCCCAACTTGTGTTTAGAAAAACAACAAACCCGGAATTTCTAGCCTTCCTTTTAGAGAGAATGTGCAAGCAAAATAGTATTAAAAAATTAGTAGTGAGTGTATACATATATAAAAAAATATCATCAGCAAACTATTACAACTCTTTTGCTCATTTGCTGATAGAGTCAAACCTCTTCCATTATTTATTTATTTAGCATGTGGCATATAATGTCAAGCTTGTTGATCAGAAAGGTCAGCGGTTCGAATCCCTAGCGCCGCATAACGGAGTGAGCGCCCGTTACTCTGGTAGAAATAGCAGCCGCCGCCTTCCTGAAACTGAAAAAAAGTAAAAATATTCTGTTTAAAAGTGTATTTTAGCCACGCATATATTCATATACGTAGGGTTTTTTTTAAATATTATTGCAAGTCTGTGAGCTTCTTTTCCATGTTTCTTTTAAAACTCATTAGCATTTACTTGAGCTATAAGCCAAGCATTTGAGGATCTTTTTAGAGAACTTCTATTACTACAATCAAACGATTGCCGAAATCTTTAGATTCACTTTTTTTGTATTAAAAGGAAGTTGTGTGAGCAGAACAAAATGACTTTAATAAGACAGCGAGTGAGGCAAATTGCTCAGTTAACACCTTTTGTTTCACTTGACATTTTTTCCTGCTTCTAAATTAAAGCAACATAAAACTAAGGCGGTTGCATTTATCGCCTGTTAGGAATGGAGCGGGATTTGGGAGCAAGGTAGTTGAAGGTGGTCTGGAATTTTGTAGCATTTGTTTTTCCATCTTCTTCCTCCTCCAAACGCTTGGTTGAAATTGTAGACAGATGTAGAAGCCTGCTGGACAGGGACGCGGTTGCTCAGTGGCTAAGTCAATCAGAAAGATCGGCAGTTTTGCGGTTTCAAATCCTTAGCGCCGCGTAACGGAGTAAGCTCCCCTTACTTGTCCCAGCTTCTGCCAACCTAGGAGTTCGAAAGCACTTAAAAAATACAGGTAGAAAAATAGGAAGCACTTTGGGTGGGAACATAATGTCAAGCTTGTCAATCAGAAAGTTCGGTGGCTCGAATCCCTAGCGCTGCACAACGGAGTGAGCTCCCGTTACTTGTCCCAGCTTCTGCCAACCTAGCAGTTCAAAAGCATGTAAAAATGCAAGTGGAAAAATAGGAACCACTTTTGGTGGGAAGATAACAGCGTTCTGTGCACCTTTGGAGTTTAGTCATGCTGGCCACGTAACCACAGAGACGTCTTCGGACAGTGCTGGCTCTTCAGCTTTGAAACAGAGATGAGCACCACCCCCTAGAGTTGGGAACAACTAGCACATATGTGGGAGGGGAACCGTTACCTTTTTTAATAGTGGTCTTCCTCCAGCTGATGTCCTTCAAATATGATGGGATTGGCAATTTCTAGGTAACGTAATTTTGCTGGTTAGGAATTGGGAGAGCATCTTGTCTCCAACCCATATTTTAATGTGCTGTCAGCTTGAATATTTGATTCATATGGGAAGACATTAAAACCGAACAGTTTTAAGCAGGCCGCCTATGTTGTCATGTAGAAAAATTGAGTACCGAATATGTATTTTTATTTGGCGTTTTGGAGTTAAGGGAAGAACCTGTCAGCATTTACCCAAAAGCTCATTATACTATCTGGAAAGGCAGATATAAATTAAAAGGAATCTTCTCTATATATATAAAAAAATGTGTTTGTGTCTGTGCGTTCCAGTATAACTCTGGAACGCCTCGAGCAATTTCAACCAAACTTGGTACACAGATGACTTGCTCTCTGGAAACAAATACTGTGGGGGTAAGACACCCCTAAAAAACCTTCCGTGTGTGTGTTCTGTTAACATACAGACTGTTGTGCCTTAACATGGCTTCCACTGTACTGCTGTAAAATGGCTCCTACTGTACAGCACAGTGGAGTTGCCATGGTAACGGCTTCACAGTACTCCACAAGGGGGCTCCCTCTGGTAAGGGGGAAAATCCAATATTAAAAACTACATTTGATCCAGACATTTCCCCCCTATAAATAAATACCCCAGCAATGCCAGAATGGGCTTAGCATTGGGGTTTTTGTGGGGCAGAGAGTTTAGAGTGGGATGACTGCATTCCCTCTTATCAACCACTGAGCTGGGCATTTGCAAGGGGAAAAATCACCCAGGCAAACATGATACTAGCTTAGCTTTTCTTCCATTTCCCTGCCCTGTTTTTTTGGGAGATCAGTAAATCTCAGAAGTTATCAAATCTGAAACCTAATTCCCTATTGTTTATCTCCAGAGGCTGGCCACCCTTCCTCCCTCCCTGACTCTCTTCCTTCCATGACTGACTTCCTTCTCTCCTTCCTTTCTTCTTTGATTTTTTTCCCTCTTCCAATTCTCATGTTCAGCTCCATCCAGTCGCCCAGATTCTATCCAAAATTAAGATATTATACCCCCAAATTAGGATTTTTCCTCTTTCTCCTATTTTCTTTCTCCTTCCTTCCTTCCTTCCTTCCTTCCTTCCTTCCTTCCTTCCTTCCTTCCTTCCTTCCTTCCTTCCTTCCGTGATCTTTCTCTTCCAATTCTCGTCTTCCGCTCCATCCAGTTGCCAGATTCTATCCAAAATTAAGATATTATACCCCCAAATTAGGATTTCCTCTCTTTCTCCTATTTTCTTTCTCTTTCCATCCTTCCTTCCTTACTTCATTCTCCCATCTTTCTCCTTCCTTCCTTCTTTCCTTCCTTCTTTCCTTCCTGCCTTCCTTCCTGCCTTCCTTCCTGCCTTCCTTCCTTCTCCCATCTGTGATTTTTTTTTCTCTTCCAATTCTCATGTTCAACTCCATCCAGTCGCCCAGATTCTATCCAAAATTAAGAGCTTAAAGGGTCATAAAAACAGACAATTCTCGTATTTCCCTCTGCTTTGTGATTGTGCATCGTGTGGGGGTGGGGTGGGGGTGGCATGGTATCCAGGGAGGGTTTGCTTTGTGTTTGAGTTGAGTGTCCGCCTGTTGCATCCATGGAGGATCTGGAAAGTGAAGGGGGGAGGGGGAGGCTAAAAAATGTACTCCTATTAGCAACATTTTTGGAAAAAAAAAGCCTCCAGAGCTACGGTACTTATCTGTTTTTGGGAAACCTCCTAGTTCTCCCACCTAACACCCCGTAGGTCAGAGTTGAATGGGAATGGCCTTTTTTTAAAAACAAAAAATAAAACAAAATAAAATGAAGCATTGCTTTCCTCAGAGGAGAATCTCCTCCCAGGCCTCACCCAGGCTTCCGGAGTACAAGAAACTAATTTTTTTTTATTCCAACAGCTGCATTTCATTACTCCCCTTCAGTGGTGGTCCGTAAAATTTATTAGGTTTTTTTTTTTTTAAGATCAATGCAATTTGGGACATTATCATTAGTGGCAATACAGCCTAATCGGAATCAGATGCAGAATCAAATTCCCTCCACTCTGGCTCAGCACCGGAAGCTGCGGGAGGCGCTTGGCCAGTTTGGAGCGCGAAACGGCTTTTCCTCCAAAGCTGCAGCGGCTGAGTGCGGGAGGCAGGCCCAGGTTCCCTCCCTCTAACCATAATCAGGGACTCTTCGTGTTTTGAAGAACGGTTGCAGGAATTGGGCATGGCTGGTCTAATGAAGGGAAGGACCAGGGGAGACAGGATAGCATCTTCCAATACATGAGGGACTGCCAGAGAGGAGGAGGTCAAGTTATTTTCCAAGTCTTAAAGCCTTAGTAAGGCCACACCTGGAGTACTGCATCCAGTTTTGGTCACCACACTCAAAAAAAAAAGATTGAAACTCTAGAAAAAGTGCAGAGAAGAGCAACCAGGAGGATAGAGGACTGGAGGCTAAAACATACGAAGAATGGTTGCAGGAACTGGGCATGGCTAGTTTAGTGAAGAGAAGGACCAGGGGAGACAGGATAGCAGTCTTCCTATGTTTGAAGGGCTGCCACAGAGAGGAAGGGGTCAAGTTATTTTCCAAGGCACCTGAAGGCCAGACAAGGTACAATGGATGGAAACTGATCCAGGAGAGATTCAACCTGGAAATAAGGAGGAATTTTCTGACAGTGAGAGCAATCAACCAGTGGAACAGAAGTTGCCTTCAGAAGTTGTGGGAACTTCATCCCTGGAAGCTTTCAAGAAGAGACTGGATTGTCATCTGTCAGAAATGGTGTTGGGTCTCCTGCTTGGGCGGGCGGTTGGACTAGATAATACAATAAAATAGCAGAGTTGGAAGGGACCTTGGAGGTCTTCTAGTCTAACCCCCTGCCTAGGCAGGAAACCCTATACCATTTCAGACAAATGGCTATCCAACATCTTCTTAAAGACTTCCAGGGTTGGGGCATTCACAACTTCTGGAGGCAAGCTGTTCCACTGATTAATTGGTCTAGCTGTCAGGAAATTTCTCCTCAATTCTAAGTTGCTTCTCTCCTTGATTAGTTTCCACCCATTGCTTCTTGTTCTACCCTCGGGTGCCTTGGAAAATAGTTTGACTCCCTCTTCTTTGTGGCAACCTCTGAGATATTGGAAGACTGCTATCATGTCTCCCCTAGTCCTTCTTTTCATTAAACTAGACATACCCATTCCTGCAACCGTTCTTCATATGTTTTAGCCTCTAGTCCCCTAATGCAGAAGAGCATTGTTGCTCTTCTCTGCCCTCTTTCCAGAGTCTCCACATCTTTTCTACACTGTAGTGACCAAAACTAACTGCAGTATTCCAAGCGTGGCCTTACCAAGGCATTGTAAAATGGTATTAACACTTCACGTGATCTTGATTCTATCCCTCTGTTTATATAGCCTAGAACTGTGTTGGCTTTTTTGGTAGCTGCTGCACATGGCTGGCTCCTATTTAAATGGTTGTCCACTAGGATCCAAGATCCATGCCACAGTTATTACTATTGAGCAAGGTACCACCTACACTGTACCTGTGCATTTTGTTTTTCTCGCCTAAATATAGAACCTTACTCTTTTATTACATAGTGCCCAATGTTTAAATTTGTCAAGATCCTTCTGTAGCTTAAGCCTGTCTTCTGGAGTGTTGACTATTCCTGCCAGCTTGGTGTCATCTGCAAATTTGATGAGTTCCCCATCCATGAAGTTGCAGTTCCATTGAGGACTACACGTTGAGTGCGGTTGGTCAGCCAGTTACGAATCCATCTGGTGGTGATGCTGTCTAACCCACTGTCTAGATGACCTGCAAGGTCCCTTCCAATTCTGTCAATCTGTAATCTGTAAAAATGTTAAATAGCTACACAGATAGATCGACATATAGATACACAGGTAGGCAGGCAGGCAGACAGACAGATAGATTGATAGGTAGATAAGCAGAGAGATAGATAGACAGAGATGCTAGACAGATTTTTAAATATTTTTATATTGATAGATAGATAGACAGACAGAGATGATAGACAGAGATTTTTAAAATATTTTTATATTTCTAGATAGATGATAGATAATAGATAGGTAGACAGACATATGATAGATAGATAGATAGATAGATAGATAGATAGATAGATAGATAGATAGATAGATAGATAGATAGATAGATAGATATAGAAATATATAGAGAGAGTCGAACAGTCAATGGAAAGATCCATACTATGAAAGAATCTTGGATTTGCATCATGTATTTTCCAAACAACAGTTGTCTCCCAAGGGCCTTGTGGCAGGAACGAACTATATAGAAAACTTGGTCTTAACTTCCATATTTGTGGCCATTTCTGAAGCCAAGGTATGCCACAGGTGCTTGCCTTGTTCTTCATCGTGTTTCAAGGCTGCTGCTGCTGCTCCTTCAAAAGCCCCCGAGGCACTGGAGAGAATTGGAGAATAATTGTAGACTCCCTTCCAAGCTTAGAGGATGGTGCAATATGTTGGCTGTCCTGGCATTAATGCCGAGGGGAAGGGGCCAGGCTAGCAAGCTGCTTGACACAGTTGGCAGTTTTTCCTTAGAGATTCAGAACTGTGCTGGTCTCTGTGGGCAGAATTTATACCCAGGCCCGAGGCTAGATTGACAGTTCCATTTCTGAGGGTAACCATAGGAGACAGAATGGAAATATTAAAAAAAAAAAATTTGCAAATGGGACATTTGTCATATCTTGCACCCTTCTGGGCGAGCTGCTTCAAATCCAAGGGATGAAGTCTTCCAAACCAGCTTGCAGTTCCTGTGGTTCTCTGCAAATCAGAGCTGAAACACCATACAAAGTTTGTTCTGACCTAGGCTTCCCAAGAGCACGAAGCCGACTCCTCGTCCCGATAAAACCCCTTTTATTTAGGTTAAAGGGAATTCCTCTCCAGCAAAGTCCCGGCCAATAGTCTTTCAAGAGATTTCACAGCTACAGGCCTTTATCAGGCTTGGAGAGCTGCCAGGCCGATATCTTCCAAACACCACTCTGTAGCAGCAATTACTTGGCAAGAAGTCAGGAACAGATCTTCACCCTAATGAATTGAACTAATTGTCTCCACTCCCCTTTCGCTCCTCTTTATTCCATGTGGGAGGGGCCATTCATTGTCCACCTGTGCCTTTACTCCCAAGTCATCCCTTGTTCCTTAGCTGTTCCTTTCTTCTGACAGCTCTGCACATGTGCACATTGGAACAGGCTCCAGCTGTTCTTCTGCCCCACTGATCTCCGACTCCGAAGGCAACTGATAACTGTCGGAGGGCCCTGCCTCCGACACAGAGCACTTCCTCAGATGCCAGGACTGGCCCATGTTCCTCCCCAACCTCCTCACTCTCTGAGTCTGTCACCAGCTCCGCTGGCCACTGGCGGGCCACAACATTGTTGTAATGTGGGTTTGTTTAAGCCATGTGCATTCAGCTGGTGTGGTTCATGATTTACACTTGCTGTTTATTAACTAAATGATGAAGCAAGCCATGGGTGTGTTAGCATATGGTGTTACTTACACACATTATGAACTTGAGCATAACTGACATTGGTTCCTGCCCCTGTCTAGGGTATTTTATACCATCTTTGGTAAAAGTAGAACTGCAAACTTTCTGAATTGACATGTTTGCAAAAGCTATATTGACTCACAACTCTGTCAACCTCAAGGCAGGTTTTTCACAACAGCTGAAACTGGTGTGTGTGTGTGTTTTTCCTTGTTTGTCTCAAAGGTGCTTCCTCCCCATCCCCCCAAAAAGCAACTGGACTTTCTTGTTTTTTTCTTTGAAAACAGTTTGCTTCTCATCCGAAAAGCTTCTTCAGTTCTAACTGAACCGTTCAGTTCTCTGAACTTTAGTTAGAACTGAACAAGCTTCTTGGATGAGGAGCAAAATGTTTTCAAAGAAAAAAATACAAGGGGGAAAAAAGCACCTTTAAGACAACCATGACCTGGATGATTGAATATTTCCACAAACATGTTTTCTTGTTTGTTTTAAACATTTTACCCCAGTCCAGAGCTCTAGTTTCATCAAGCTCTGCCTTTTCCATAGAATAAAAGAGAAGAGAATAGGAGAGGATAGAAGAGAATAGAGAAGAGAAAAGAGAGGATAGGATATAGGATAATAGAATAGAGAAGAGAGGATAGAATAGCATAGAATGGCATAGCATAGAATAGTTGGAAGGGACCTTGAAGGTCTTCTAGCCCAACCTCCTGCTTAGGCAAGAAACCCTAGACCACTTCAAACAAATGGCTATTTAATCTCTTCTTAAAAACTTCCAGTGTTCGAGAATTTACAACCTCTGGAAGCCAAGTTGTCTCACTTGATTAATTGTTCTGTCAGGAAATTTACTCTAGCCATCTTGAAATCCGTACTAAGTACTGTACTTAATACACACAGAGGGGAAGCGTGGATTTTTTTTCTCCCTTCATTCTCCATAACCCCCTAAATCTTCCATCAGTTCATCGCACAGTCTTGGCCTGTGAATCTTAGACAGTGAAAACAGATGACCCAACAGCTGGATTTCTCCCGGGACGGGGTGGGGGTGGAGAATTAAGAAACCGGAAGCTGCAAAAGAAATCTTTCCAGTCCTTCTAGATCTTTAATGAGGGTTTCATGCAGAAAGTTAGCCACATGGCATGGCCTTCCCCATCCGTTTGCTGTCTCTCCCTCCCCGCCCCCATCCTCCCCACTTTCTGGGAGCTCTTAGGTCTTAATCCCCGGTTGGTTTGAGCTGTCATCTTCTTTTTTCTATGGCTTTTTGCTGTAGTCTAAAAGGATGGTTTTAATTTCCCCTTCCTGGTGGGTGGACAGCCCTGCGATGGACGGACGAGTGGGCATGGATTGTGGAATGGCATTCCTGAACGGAATGCTTTGGTGTAGCTCTGTGCCAGCCTGTCTTTGTCCCAATCCTCACTTCCTCCTGTATATATTTTCCCCTGCTGCCTTTTCTGGCAGTTACTTCCCCTCACCCTTTCTCTGCTCCTGATTCTCTTCTCCTCCTTCTTATTCTTCTCCCCCTCCTCCTTTTCTCCTTCTCTTTCTCCTTTTCCTCCTCTTCCTCTTCTCCCTCTCTTCCTCCTCATCACCCAAGTCTTCCTTTTCTCCTCCTCCTCCTCCTCCTTTTTTCTTTCTTTCTCTTCTTCTCCTCCTCCCCCTCCCTTACCTCCTCCTCCTCCTCCTTTTCTCCTCCTCTTTCTCTTCTCTTCCTCCTTTTCACCTTCTCCTCCTCTGCTTCTTCTCCTGCTCCCCCTCCCCCTCTCCTCCTCCTCCTTTTCTCCTCTTCTCCTTCTCCCTCCTCCACCTCTTCTCCTCCTCCTTTTTCTCCTTCTCCTTCCTCCTCCTCCCCCCTTCCAAATCTCTCCCCACCCCACACACAATTCACATATTAATGTCCTTTGAGCGACATCTCTCCTTTGATTTTCTTTTGGCCTTCTCACCACATGTAACGCTGCTCCAAATTGCTCTGTGCCCTGTTATGTGATTTATTGTTCTTTTTATTAGCAGCCTGAGGATGAGGGAGGGAAACACGTCCATTTTTTGGAAACCGCATAAGATAATTACTTACTTTTTTGGGGCCAGTTGAAACAATGAAACAATACTGTGTGTTTGGATTGTTAAAAGCCAGCGGTTTTCTGAGTCCGCATTAAATTGGTAAACTTTACTGTTCCAAAAATGTCCTATCCCATGAATTGTGCTTTCCAATTACGTATAGTCCTCGACTTAATGACCACGGTCAAGACTGGAACTTCTGGCGTTAAGCAAGGCAGTTGTTAAGCAACTTGTCTCTGATTCTACCACTTTTTCCCCCCACAGTCGTTCAGTGAATCACATGGTTGTTAACTGAATCTGACTTCTCATTGACTTTGCCTGTCAGACGCTGTCTAGGAAGGTTGCAAAGGACAATTATGTGACACCAAGATGCCGCAACCATCTTAAATCATGGTTGCTAAGCGCCCGAATTTTGACCACATAACGACAGGGACCCAGCAACAGTTGTACGTATGAGGACTGGTAATGTTTTTCAGCAGTGTCATAATCTAAACAAATTGTAAATCGGGGTTTACACATACTTTTTCAAACCACGATAAAAAAGAAACCCTTAAAATCATCAGAATGAAGACAACAGTTCTACAAATTGTTGTTGTTAGTTGCAAAGTTGTGTCTGACGCATTGCGACCCCATGGACAATGTTCCTCCAGGCCTTCCTATCCTCTATCATCCTCTGGAGTCCACTGAAGCTCATGCTTACTGCTTCAGTGACTCCATCCAGCCACCTCATTCTCTGTCGTCTCCTCCTTCTTTTGCCCTCCATCTTTCCCAACATTGGGCTCTTCTCCAGTGAGTCCTTCCTTCTCATTAGGTGGCCAAAGTATTTGAGTTTCCTCTTCAGGATCTGGCCTTCTAAAGAGCAGTCAGGGTTGATCTCCTCTAGGACTGACCAGTTAGATGGCCTTGCAGTCCAAGGGACTCACAGGAGTCTTCTCCAGCACCTGAGTTCAAAGGCCTCCATTCTTTGGCGCTCAGCCTTCCTTATAGTCCAAACTTCACAGCCATTCATTGCAACTGGGAATTCTATTCTACAAATAAAAGACATCTACTTTTTATGGATGGATGGATGGATGGATGGATGGATGGATGGATGGAAGGAAGATAGATAGATAGATAGATAGATAGATAGATAGATAGATAGATAGATAGATAGATAGATAGATAGATAGATAGATAGATAGATATACACATGTATACATACATACATACAGTACATACGCGCACACACACACACACACACACACACACACACACACACACACACACAAACAAATCTGTATCTCAACGCAAGGCCAGATTCCATGCAGTTTTGATTCAGTTGTGAATGCCTCTGTCAACGTCAGTGGAGGGAGTTTCGGATTGTACATTATCATATTGGGAAAGGAATCTGGCATGATTCCTCTCATTTTTCACCACTGCGTGAAGAGACACAAAGCAGCGTTTTATGTACACCATGTACCGCTCTGTGGCACAGTCTCCGCGGAGAGCTTGCGGAGAGCAGTAAAGAATCCTTCAGCGAAGGAGTGCATTTTGGGGGAAGGAGAAAGCATTGTCAAGGAAGGCTCCGAGCAAAGAGGGGAGGCCACTTGGAGCCTGCTAAGATAATGAAGGGTACTTAACATTTCGATTCAGCCCCTGGTGTTTTGAAACTGTCAAGAAGTAGTTAGTCAATTCAGAGTGCCCACTTCACTTGTGCTTTCGCTGTTCTTATCCCTTTATTTAAAGACGAGGAAATGTCTATTTTAGCAGGCCTGGCTTTGAAGACATCCTTGTAGAAAAGGAGTTCCCAGCCTTTTTACTTACTATCAGTTTAGATATTATGCTTTGGATTATACTATACACTATAAAAAAGATGTTGAGACTCTAGAAAGAGTGCAGAGAAGAGCAACCGGGATGATTAGGGGACTAGAGGCTAAAACATACGATGAACGTTTGTAGGAACTGGGCCTGGCTAGTCTAGTGAAGAAAAGGACCAGGGGAGACATGATAGCATCTTCCAATATTTGAGGGGTGGCCACAGAGAGGAGGGGGTCAAACTGTTTTCCAAAGCACCAGAAGGCCAGACAAGGAATGATGGATGGAAACTGATCAAGGAGAGATTCTTGATTCTTCAAGTTGCCTTCAGAAGTTGTGGGAGCCTCACCATTGGAAGCTTTCAAGAAAAGACTGGATTGCCATCTGTCAGAAATGGTGTTGGGTCTCCTGCTTGGGCGGGGGTGGTGGTGGACTAGATGACCTACAAGGTCCCTTCCAACTGTGTTAATCTGTAATTGTAAAAAAAAAGTTAGATAGCTACACAGACAGACAGACAGACAGACAAATAGATAGATACACAGGTAGGTCAGACAGACAGACAGATAGATAAGCAGAGAGATAGACAGACAGAGATGATAGATTTGTAAATACTTTTATATTGATAGATAGACAGACAGACATAGATGATAGACAGATTTTTAAAATATTTTTATATTTCTAGATAGATGATAAGATAACAGATAGGTAGACAGACAGACAGATGATAGATATAGAAATATATATATAGAGATGGGGGTTGGACTAGATGACCTACAAAGTCCTTTCCAACTCTATTAATCTGTATCTGCGTCTCTATTCTCCCTACATTACAGATGTGGATAAATGCTCGAGTAACATCCATACCCTTGTAAATAAATAAATACTCAAGAAAATATAGGAAAACACTTTACTGCTGTGAAGCCAAGTACCACCTATTCTACATCTGTGCATTTGGTTTTTCTTGCCTAAGTGTAAACCTTACATTTCTCATCACCAAATTACTTTTTGTTGGACAGGGCCCCGTGTTCAAGTCTGTCAAGATCCTTCGGGATCTTGAACTTATTTTCTAAAGCAGCGCTCACCAACTTGTGGTCCATGGACCACTGGTGGTCCGCGAGAAAATTTTGGTGGTCTACAGAAAAATTATTTGCATTTTTTATATTGCACTAAATCAGGGGACATCAAACTACGGCCCCTGGGATGGATACTGTTGCTGCAGAGAGTCTTCCTCTTTTGGGGACTTTTTACGTGACGGAGGGGGGCAGAAATTCCAACTTGGGGTCTGCTTCAGCCTCCTGGTGCGGGGTTTTGGGCGAAGACTGGAGGGAAGCGCCGCTGGTGGCGAAGAGCCAGAGGGCCTCGTTCCAGTGGGACTGCATCATGGCCTGGAACTGGCTGATCATCTCAGCCCAGTGAGCCTCCAGGCGCCGGTACCTGGCCTTGCACTCCCGCAGGTCTTCCCTCTGCTTGGAAA
This sequence comes from Thamnophis sirtalis, assembly GCF_051295495.1. Classification (NCBI taxonomy): domain Eukaryota; kingdom Metazoa; phylum Chordata; class Lepidosauria; order Squamata; family Natricidae; genus Thamnophis; species Thamnophis sirtalis. Next base: position 76,158,161 of record NW_028261382.1, read on the forward strand.
GCCTATGCTCGTAGTCCTCAGTGAGGTGCTTCTGCTGAGCCTCCTTCTTGGTCAGATCCAATTTGAACTGAGCTGTTTTGCCAACTCTTTCTCGTGGTGGCTGCTTAGCTCCAGCAACTGCTTCCTGTTGGAGCCCAGGCAGGCAAGCGAAGAGTGACTGGGAGGGGAGGGACAAATACAGGCTGGTGAGGTGCCCCTTGACGTGAGTGACATTGAGTTGGCCCCGCCCACCCAGTCACATGACCACCTAGTCAGGCCCACCCAGCCGGTCATTAGGCAGATCATATTAGTGGTCCACGGGATTTAAAATTATAAATTCAGTGGTCCCTGAGGTCTGAAAAGTTGGTGACCCCCTATTTTAAAGTGTTGGCTATTCCCCCCAGCTTAGTGTTGACTGCACATTTGATGAGTCCCCCTTCTATCCCCTCATCTAACTTATAAAGATGTTGAAGGAGTTGAAAAAGTAAAGCCTAAACATAACAGATGGAAACATTTTGAGTATGCCTTTAAATTCTTGCCTTCTGGCTGGTTTTAAGTACATTGTACTGCTGGATTTTCTAAAGAAATGGACGCTCACTGATGTTCTATTTATTGTTGCTAATTGTCACAGACAGAATTATCTGTATGTTTGACTGTACTTTTACCCAAAATATACCATATGCCAATATTAGTAACAATTATAATAATAAAGCAGTAAGCAATACCTTCAAATTTAAAGCAATTGAACAATTCCACTTGATGAAAGCAGAATCATTAAAATAATGGGGAAAGGTTAATTTGGCCCCCAAATGAATGTGATGTCAGCATGACTCTCACAAGAAGGTGTTCTGAAATAGGTGCACCACTACGGAGAAGGCCTCAATTGAAGCCAGCTTTAATGCACTTCCATAAATAGAATGTAGAAAAGAATCATCTCCTCTGATTATTTTAATAGCACGAACTGTGCAGCACTGAGTAGACTTTTATTCTGGATATTTTATAATTTCATTTTTGTTTTCTTCTTTTCTTGGTCGGGGCAAATGGGGAAAGAATAGGGGTAGGGGTAGGAGTAGAGTAGAATAGAATAGAATAGAATAGAATAACAGAGTTGGAAGGGACCTTGGAGGTCTTCTAGTCCAACCCCCTGCTTAGGCAGGAAACCCTATACCACTTCAGACAAATGGTTATCCAACATCTTCTTAAAAACTTCCAGTGTTGGACATTTACAACAGTGTTTCTCAACCTTGTCAACTTGAAGATGTCTGGACTTCAACTCCCAGAATTCCCCAGCCAGCGAATGCTGGCTGGGGAATTCTGGGAGTTGAAGTCCAGACATCTTCAAGTTGACAAGGTTGAGAAACACTGCACTGGTTAATTGTTCTCACTATCTGGAAATTTCTCCTTAGTTCTAAGAAATTGTTCAGAACTTTCACAGCTTCATTTGACTGGACAGAAAAAGAAATAGAGCCGAATGCTATATGCCCCTGATGCTGAACCTATGACACGTGGAGCCATATCTGCTGGCACACGAGCTGTCAGCTCCAACGAGCATGCGCGCGCCACCCAGTTGATTTTTGGCATTTGGGAGGGCCGTTTTCGCCCTCCTCAGGCTTCAGGAAAGCCTCCGGAGCCTGGGGAGGGCGAAAACTGCCTCCCCCGCCCCCCCTGGAGGAAATGCCAAGCTCAGCTTGGAGGTGAGGAGTGCGGCATGCGTGGGGGGAGGGGTTATGCACACATGCACATATGGGGGGTGCACTTTGCTTTTTGGTTGCCGGCACGCACATGTGCTATCACGTGCGCTCGCATTTTTGGCACCCAACAACAAAAAGGTTAGCCATCACTGCCATATGCATACCAATAACCCTTGAACAAAAACTATTCTATTCTATTCCATATTCTATTCTATTTCTATTCTATACCATCTCCTATTCTATCTCCTATTCTATTATATTCTATTCTGTCTCCTATTCTATTCTATTTCTATTTCTATTCCTATTCCTATCCTATTTCTATTCCTATTCTATTCCATCTCCTATTCTATTCCTATTCTATTCTATTCTCTCCTATTCTATTCTATTTCTATTCTTATTCTATTCCATCTCCTATTCTATTCCATCTCCTAGTCTATTCTTATTCTATTCTATTCTATCTCCTATTCTATTTCTATTCTATTCCATCTCCTACTCTATTCTTATTCTATTCTATTCTATTCCATCTCCTATTCTGTTCTATTCCTATTCTATTCTATTCTATTCTATCTCCTCTTCTACTCTGCTCTATTCTATTTAGATTAGTCATCCTTCATTGCCTTACAGCCAACATTCTTCTTTGTTTCTGAGAGTTCTCTGATATTTCTTCTCTTGGAGAACTTGTTCCTCCTAGGTCTTCTAGAACAGGGGTGTCAAACTCAAGGCCCGGGGCCCGAAAGGGGGTGCTTAGGTCTGCCCCACAAGGCTACCCTGGAAACAGAGAAGGTCCAGCCCGTGGTGCCTCTACCAGCAAAAACTGAGCTGGGGAGACTCGTGTGAGACCCTCCCAAGCTTCGTTTTCACTGGCAGAGGATTGCAGGAGGCCATTGCACCTGAAAATGGACCTCGGGAACCTGTTTTCTCTGGCAGACAACTCAGGCCACCAGAGATGCTCCTGACACAAGTGACATCAAGCTGGCCACACCCAACCACACACCCCCAATCCTCCCCCCCACCTGAGGTCAAACACAACTCTGATGCCCTCAAGGAAATCAAGTTTGATCCCCCTGCTCTAGAAACTGAAATACTCCCAATAGGTGCAGTTAGAGGAACACAGTGGCTCAGTGGTTAAGACACTGAGCTTGTCAATCAGAAAGGCTGGCAGTTCAGCGGTTCGAACTCCTAGCATCACGTAACGGAATGAGCTCCCATTACTCGCCCCAGCTTCTGCCAACCTAGCAGTTCGAAAGCATGTAAAAAATGCAATTAGAAAACTAGGGATCACCTTTGATGGGAAGGTAACAATGTTCTGTGCACCTTCTGCATTGAGTCATGCTGGCCAAATGACCACAGAGACGTCTTTGGACAGAGCTGGTTCTTTGGCTTTGAAACAGAGATGAGCACCACCCCCTAGAGTTGGGAACAACTAGCGCATATGTGCGAGGGGAACCTTTAGCTTTTAGGTGCAGTTGGATTGTGCATAATCTCTCATGCACATTTTTATTAACATCCCAATGAACACCTCTTGATAGGCCTTGTTAGTAGTCTGTTCCTAAAATCTCTGCATCCTGCAGACTTCAACTAACTGAGTCTCAGCTAAATGTACAGTTGATCAATGGAAGGCAGGTAATTTGAATTGATAATGCCAGCTTTAAAGTGAATGGAAACCAAAGGCAGAAAGAGTGAATTAAAAATAGAAATAATGATAATTATTATTATTCATTAGCTAATTATCATGCAGTGATGATGAATGAATGAAAAGTTAACTGCCACAGTTATTATACAATGGAGGGTTTTTTTTAAAAATTCAGTACTTAACTGTGCCATGAAATATCAGTTATTGTAAATGTAAGCTAAGTATACTTCCAAGATTCTTTTTAATTGTGTCCTCTGGCCAGAAGTCTCTGGTAGCTTACAGAAATATATCAGAAAATAGGGGCTGGATAAACCACAGATCAGGTATACTCAGTTGTCAAAATTCCATTTCTTTTTGAAGGCTCAAGCAATTAGGCTTTGAAAGACAGCATCTGCACTCCTGGGTTTGCCTCTGTAAGCCTAATAATCAAGATATTTGTTCTAGTACAGGGCTGTCAAACTCAATGCCTAAGGGCAGGATCCAGCCCGCGGGGTGCTTCGATCTGGCCCGCGAGGCTGACCTGGAAACAGTGGACTGGCCTGCGGTGCCTCTGCCAGATTAACACAGTTGGAAGGGGACCTTGTAGGTCATCTAGTCTGTTCCCTACCCAAGTAGACCCTACACCATTTTTGACAGATGGCAGCCCAATCTCTTCTTGAAAGCTTCCAGGGATGAAGCTCCCACAACTTTTGAAGGCAACTTCAGCCCCATGGGTTGATTGTTCTCACTGTCAGAAAATTCCTCCTTATTTCTAGGTTGAATCTCTACTTGTTCAGTTTCCATCCATTATTCCTTGCCTGGCCTTCGGGTGCCTTGAATAGAGTAGAGTAGAAGTAGAATAGAATTAGAATTAGAATTAGAATTAGAATTAGAATAGAATAGAATAGAATAGAATAGAATTCTTTATTGGCCAAGTGTGATTGGACACACAAGGAATTTGTCTTTGGTGCCTATGCTCTCAGTGTACATAAAAAGACAAGATACATTCATCAAGAATCATAAGGTACAACACTTAATGATAGGGTACAAATAAGCAATCAGGAAACAATATCAATCAAAATTGTAAGGGTACAAGCAACAAAGTTACAATCCTACAGTCATAAGTGGGAGGAGATGGGCGATAGGAACGATGAGAAGATTAATAGTAATAGTAATGCAGCCTTAGTGAATAGTTTGACAGTAGTGAGGGAATTACTTGTTTAGCAGAGTGATGGCATTTGGGAAAAAACTGTCCTTGTGTCTAGATGTCTTGGTGCGCAGTGCCCGATAGCGTCGTTTTGAGGGTAGGAGTTGAAACAATTTATGTCAAGGATGCGAGGGGTCTGTAGATATTTTCACAACCCTCTTTTTGCCTTGTGCAGCATACATTTCCTCAATGGAAGGCAGGTTGGTAGCCATTGCTTTTTCTGCAGTTCTAATTATTCTCTGAAGTCCGTGTCTGTCTTGTTGGGTTGCAGAACCAAACCAGACAGTTATGGAGGTGGCAGATGACAGACTCAATCATTCTTCTGTAGAACTGAATCAGCAGCTCCTTGGGCAGTTTGAGCTTCCTGAGTTGGCGCAGAAAAAACATTTGGAGAGTAACTTGACCCCTTCCTCTCTGTGGCAGCCCTTCAAATATAGGAAGACTGCTGTCATGTCTCCCCTGGTCGTTCTCTTCACTAGACTAGCCATAGTCAGTTCCTGCAACCGTTCATCGTATGTTTGAACCTCCAGTCCCCTAATGATCCTGGTTGCTCTTCTCTGCCCTCTTTCTAGAGTCTCAACATCTTTTTTATAGTGTGGTGAGCAAAACTGGATGCAGTACTCTAGGTGTGGTCTTACTAAGGCTTAATAGAGTGGTATTAGTACCTCTCTTGAGCATGAGCAGGGGGTTGGACTAGAAGACCTCCAAGGTCCCTTCTAACTCTGTAATTCTATTAGATTCTAAGTGCAAACTATGAAGACCATTCCAAATGCAGGGAGATTTAATCTTTGAACTTCTTTACTTTTATGAAATCTATTCTGGTCTTCTTAAGTTGAGGGCATGAGCTGATCATTCACATTAGAAGAAGAATTCTTGAAGTGACCCAAAGAGTCAGATGGTTGAAAGGTGTTAAATACTGGCAACTAGTAGCGTTTGGCTAGTCTCTCCCTATTTTGATCCATTATTTGAAGACTTTAAGAGACGCAGTTGTCGGTTCTGAAAAATAACTTACTACTTCAATCTCCATCCTGTTGCTATTTTTAAAGCAGTCTGTTGTGCTCTGTCCTTCCATTAGTGACTGGAAAAACATCACTTTGATAAATCAAGACTCGTAGCAGGCTCTAAAGAAGAGACACAAATACGCTAATTAGTTTTTAGGAACAGATATAACTCTGAAGTGGAAGGCTTTTATGTACATTTTTATAATTTCTGATTTCTGACAAATTGATTTATTATGCATTTTGCGAAATGGGTTTTAGTTAGCAAAAAGTCTGCGTCTTATAGCATGTGTTAATTTGTAAGGTGCACGAGGACATTTCTGGTAGATTTTGCTAGTCTTAAACATGCGCAGTTTCCCCTTGGATAATTATTTCAAGAGTGGTATTAGTATCTTTCTTTTTTCTTTTTTTCTTTTTATGGAATAATATAATGAGGGAAAAAGGTTTCTCTCTTTAGAAGGTTGCAATTTAAATTTCATTTACCGCAGCAAATCAAATGGGAACCGTTACTGATCTTGGAATTTTTATTATATTAAATTGTTGATTATACTGTAAGATGCCTTGAAGCCTCTGTTGTAATGAATCGTTGACTAAAAAATACTTCAGCTTCGTTTCGTTGAGGGTTGAAAGCTAAGCTCATTATGTAACGTAAGAGGGCAAGGTCTGGCTTCCCCCATCCATGCCTTTGAGCCTTATCTAGTCTTTGCTAGGCAGAAGCTGCCAGTCTGGGGGAGATTGTGTGTGTTTCAGCTGCCAAAAAAGTCAACACAGTTCTAGGCTGCATAAACAGAGGGATAGAATCAAGATCACGTGAAGGGTTAATACCACTTTATAATGCCTTGATAAGGCCACATACAGTATACAGTTTTGGTTGCCATGATGTAAAAAAGATGTGGAGACTCTAGAGTGCAGAGAAGAGCAACTTTAGGGGATTGGAGGCCAAAGCATTAGGGGACTGGAGGCCAAAGCATGTGAAGAATGGTTGCAGGAACTGGGTATGTCTAGTTTAATAGAAAGAAGGACGAGGGGAGACATGATAGCAGTCTTCCAGTATCCCAGGGGCTGCCCCAAAGAAGAGGGAGTCAAACTATTCTCCAAAGCACCTGAATGTAGGACAAGAAGCAATGGGTGGAAACTAATCAAGGAGAGAAGCAACAGAAATTTCCTGACAGAACAATTAATCAGTGGAACAACTTCCTCCAGAAGTTGTGAATGCTCCAACACTGGAAATTTTTAAGAAGAGATTTTTTTAAGAACTATTTGTCTAAAATGCTAGGGATTCCTGTCTAAGCAGGGGTTGGACTAGAAGACCTCCAAGGTCCCTTCCAACTCTGTTATTCTGTTCTATTCTATTCATTTCATTATTCTGTTCTGTTCTATTCCTGATTCTATTCTATTTGTAATTTTATTGTATTCTATTTATTATTCTACTCTACTCTACTCTACTCTACTCTACTCTACTCTACTCTACTCTACTCTACTCTACTCTACTCTACTCTACTCTACTCTACTCTACTCTAATAGATTCATGTGAAATAGGCACAGAACAATAAAGTAACTAGCTGAACTTTACACATTTGGGTCTGATTATTCACTAACCTGCCCCCATTGCATGAAGTACGGAAGTAGAATGTGCAAAGCCTTCATTAAGCATCTAATTTTTTTCCAGTTATGTACAAGTCTGATCTCATGTTCTCGGATACAGAGCAAAACAGCCAGTAAATCTTGGGCAGGAAATTGTCTCGCCCAGAGCTTGCTTGCCTAAGCAAAATTATGCAACTGGCTTATGGAATGTACTCCTTCTATAAGCAAATGTGGGCCAAAGCACCCTTTGTGATGTGCCTTGCAGGGAGTGTGTGGCCATAACCTAGTGAGTGAAACATTGGACTGGGTAATAGGAAGTATTTAACAGATCAAAATTGAGAGATGTGTTAACTGATTTGAATTTAACAGACTTAACAGATTACCAGAGTTGGAAGGGACCTTATAGGTCATCTAGTCCAACCCCCTGCCCAGGTAGGAGACCCTCCCTACACCATTCCTGAGAGATGGCAGTCCAGTCTCTTCTTGAAAGCCTCCAGTGATGAAGCTCCCACAACCTCCGAAGGCAACGTCTGTTCCATGGGTTGATGGTTCTCACTGTCAGGAAATTTCTCCTTATTTCCAGGTTGAATCTCTCCTTGGTCAGTTTCCATCCATTATTCCTTCTCTGGCCTTCAGTATTTAAGACAGTCGCAGGGCCCCAGGGTCATCTGATCACCTTTTGCAACTTTCTGACAAGCAAAGGCAGTGGGGAAGACAGAGTCATTTAACAACCGTGCTACTCACTTAACAACTAAATGATTCACTTAACAACTACAGCACAAAAGGTTGTAAGATGGAGCAAAACTCATTTAACCACTGTCTTGCTTAGCAAGGGAAAATTTAGGCTCAACTGTTGTCAACAACAGTTGTACTACCTGTAATATATTTGTAAAGACTTTGGTGGTGCTTCATGGGAAATTTTCATATCTGTGAAAATCTTTTCTCAATGCTTTTAAGGGCTGAAGTCTAATAAAAATGCCTGAAATTTTCTTCTACTTCATATCGCAAGATCATTAAGATCATTAAGTATGAAGGAACTCTTCATTCTACAGGAGTGAGAAATGGGCATAGCGTATTTTTCAAAGTATAAGATGCATCTTTTTCGCTCAAAAAATAGGGTGAAAATCTGGGTGCATCTTATACCCTGAACACAGCATTTTTGGCCTATCGAAACCCCGTCCCCTTTGCAAAAATGGATGTGCATAGCGTTTAGGAGGCTTCCAGAGTGCTGCTGGAGGCTGGGGAGGGCAAAAAAGAGCAAAGAAAATGAGTTGTTTTTGCCCTCTAGCCCCCAGGAGCACTCTACAAGCCTCCCAAAGCCTCTGCATGCCCGCTTTTTGGGGCAAAAAAACAGCCCGTTTTTGTGGGAAAAAGGGCCATTTTTGTTTGTTTCCCCTCCCCAGCCCCTAGGAGCACTCTAAGAGCCTCCCAAAGCTCTGCATGCATTTTCTTTTTGCAAAATCGAGGTGTGCAGAGGGTTTGGGAGACCTGCAGAGTGCAAAACCTTTTTTAAAAAGTTACCTCTTCAAAATCAAGGTGCGTCTTATACTTTGGTGCAACTTATAGTCTGAAAAATGCAGTATATACCTGCTTTATTTAAGCATGGATTTAAAAAAATAGACGACATGGGTTGGAGGAAGCTGAGCTGTTCTCCATGTCATGCCAGACCTACCCATTGCAAACAGAAGAAACCATTGGAGGAAACCTGGCAATACTATTTAGACCAGGAGTCGGCAACCCAAGGCTCTGGAGCTGCATGTGGCTCTTTCAGCCCTCTGCTGCAGCTCCCTGTCACCAGTTTGCTCCACAATTGATATGCCTTTTGATTAGGACAGGTAGAGGAAAAAGGACGCTGCATAAAGAGGAGATGGTGGGAGAACGGGACTTCCGGTCAGCAGAGGGAAAAGGATGCCACACTAGGAGGAGACTCTATGGTGGGGGAACTGGACTTCCGGTTAGCTCCAGAATTGAATGGGGGGCTTCTGGTTAGGACCTTTGTGGCTCTTTGAGTGCTTAAGGTTCCCAACCCCTGATTTAGACCATTGGCAAAGGTGTGAAAGCTTTTAAAAAAATAAATCATAGGCATATGCTCTGAAGCCCAAATTGAGATTTCTGACACTGGGGATGTCTTAACCATTGTGGTCATGCTGCACCGGTGTTTGCTCACCAAGGTTTTACTTGCCGGATACTGTATTTTTCAGAGTATAAGATGCACTGGAGTATAAGACACACCAAGATTTTGAAGCGGCAAATTAAAAAAAAAGTTTTTACACTCTGCAGACCTTCCAAAAACAGCCATTTTTTGCAAAAATAGGCCTGTTTTTTGTCAAAAAAGGGGAATGCATAGCCTTCAGGAGGCTTATAGAGTGCTCCTGGGGGCAAAAAGGAGCAAAAAACTGCCCATTTCCCACTCATTTTTGTCCTCCCCAGCCCCCAGGAGCAGTCTGGAAGCCTCCTAAAGGCTATGTACGGCCATTTTTGCAAAGGGGGCGGGGTTTCAGGAAACCAAAAATGCTGCATCCAGTGTATAAGATGCACCCAGATCTTCACCCTCTTTTCTGAGGGAAAAAAGTGTGTCTTATACTCCAAAAAATATGGTAGTTTGATTTTATTGGAACCACAGCTCCAACCCATGTTCCATTTTATGTGGTTGCATTCCGCGTAGGCATAAAGACCACCAAGATTTTAAGAACGAAGAAGGAAGTTTCAGGAAGCAAGGCAGTTCCTCATTGTCTCCTTTTGGGCAGGACTGAGGGGCCGTCTTCCAGATTCAGAGTTGACGCTTGGTTGATGTTTTAGTTTTGCTCTGATGCCACATGATTTTCTTCATGATTTGGAGTCAGTGCAGAGAAAAACCAAACTGAATGCAAGTGTGGATCCACTGATGCTTGATAAAGGGGTTGCAGTGAAAGAAGCATGCTGACAATCTGTGGCATTCAGATTGCAGATATCTTCAAGGATGGTGTTCTGGTCTTCTCTAGATTCCCTTCTCAAGAGGGAGCAAGTGTCTTTAAGTACTGAAACATATGCACAGTTCACAATATGAACAGTTGCAGGAACTGGGCATGGCTAGTCTAGTGAAGGACCAGGGGAGACATAATAGCAGCCTTCCAATATTTGGGGGGCTGCAACAAAGAGGAGGGGGGGATCAAGCTATTTTCCAAAGCAACCAAAGGCCAGACAAGGAATAATAGATGAAAACTCAACAAGGAGAGATTCAACCTGGAAATAAGAAGGAATTTTCTGACCCTGAGAACAATCAACCAGTGGAACAGAAGTTGTCTTCAGAAGTTGTGGGAACTTCATCACTGAAAGCTTTCAAGAAGAGACTGGACTACCATCGATAAGAAATGGTGTAGGGCAGGTGTCGGCAACCGGTGGCTCCAGAGCCGCATGTGGCTTTTTCATCCCCCTGCTGTGGCTCCCTATCAGCTGAGCCTACCACTGGCTGGCCCTGCCTCTCGCCCTCCCCTTCCGGTCACTCCCGCCTGGCCTGAAATCAAAGAGACAGAGAGAGAGATGAGAGACAGAGAGAGAGAGGGTGAAAGAAAGAAATAGAGAGAAAAAGAGAGAGAGACACACAGAGATATCTGTTTCCTACAGAAAACAGCGGGATCCACAAAACCTGGGTAGGTGTGGCTGGGATGTGTGTGTGTGTCATATTGACTGGGTAGGAGTGAGTGATGTCGAGTTGGCCACACCCACCCAGGTTTCGTGGCTCCCAGAGTTTTCTTTTCTGTGAGAAACGGGTCCAAATGACGCTTTAAATGTTTAAGATTGCAGACCCCTAGTGTAGGATCTCCTGCTTTGATGGGGGGGGGGATATTGGATTAGAAGACCTCCAAAGCCCCTTCCAACTATGTTAATCTCTGTTAAACGATGGCTAGTGAAAATAGCAAGCAAGCATTTGAAGCTTTTTAATGAGATTCAGAGTATAGGTGAGGACTCTTAAGATGAAATTACATTCTTTACAGATAATTTCTCAAACCTCGAAAACTACAGCATTAAGTGAGAAGAGCGTATAGTTACCCCTTCTTGCTAGCATGCTAGTTAACTGCCTCCATCAGTCTCTCCATTAATGACACAAAAAGGAAAGGGGAAAAAATTAAATTAACATAAAAGGAAAGAAAAGCTGAGGCAAGCTACATGCATGTATGCAGCAGGACTCCAGCCTTTCATAGGCCTTAAATCTGCAGCATGGTATAAATCTATAGCAACGGTAGCCCAGCATGGATTGTGTAGTTAGTCTGTGAAATCAAAGTCCTTCTCGCCAGTGTGGAAATCTAAGTATAGAAGCGAATGTCAATAGCTCTTTGTGTTAAATAATACTGCATTACCTTTCCTGCTGTTAATGTCTTTCGTACAGAGTATTTACAGGTGAGTCGGTTTTATAGATTAGTTTTTACGGCACAGCAGCTTTTGAAATTGCTAAGAGCACAACATGGTGTACCAGTAAAGAGGTGGGAAGGAGGGGGGGGGGCTGTTAGCATAATGTTTGATATACTTAGATCCCCACCTTATAGAGGCTCAGTAAGAGCCTTATTAGTGGGTTTATTTTATTATTATTTATAACTCCAGCTGGAATTCTAAGAGCAAATTTTCTGGGAAATTTCATTTTCAGAGGGCAATCTTCATGAGAACATATATTCTCTGCATTCCAATTGCTTTGTGTACTTTGTGAGCAGTTACATCTCGTCCTGCTTTCATTAGAGCCTCTGTCGTAACCCTGACAGCTTCCTTTAGAGCAGGGGTGTCAAACTCAAGGCCTGAGGGCCAGATTCGGCCTGCAGGGTGCTTAGATCAGGTCCACGGGGCCATCCTGGAAACAGCAAAGAACCGGCCCGTGGTGCCTCTGCCAGCAAAAACGGCGCTTGGGAGGGCCATGTGCTCCGTTTTTGCTGGCAGAGGGATACAGGAGGCTGTCCAAGCCAAAAACAGAGCTCAGGAACCGGTTCTCACTGGCACAGGTGGCCCCGACATGAGTGGCATGAAGCTGGCCATGGCCCCTGGCCACACACCCCAGCCCTCTTGAGGTCAAACACAACCCTGATGCGGCCCTCAATGAAATCAAGTTTGACACCCCTGCTTTAGAGTATTCAGCCAGCATATGTTGACAGTTGGTCCTTCTTTAATGGCCACTTGTTTAGCAAAAGTTGGAAGTTAGGATGGTGCTGAAAAAGGGACTAATGATTGGTTCCTGCAACTGGTCCTTGAAACCACAGGATGTCAATTCAGGTGCTTGCCAACTGCCACACATTTATGATGAATGCAGCATCCCACAGTCACAGGGATAGCGTTTGCAACCTTCCCAGCTGCCTCCGACAGCAAAGTCAGTGGGGAAGCCTGAGGAAATTGCAAGTCATCAAGATTTTGAAGAGGCAAATTTTTTAAAAAAGGTTTTGCAACTCTGCAAACCTCCCAAAAGAAAGACATTTGATTCTAAGTCTTACATCTTCTTTTAAATAGTTCAATGAATTAGTTCAATTCATTAGTGTGAGGATTTGTTTGTCAGAGACTCCTTGTCAAGTATTTCCTTGTACACCGATATTTGGAAGATATCAGCCTGGCAGCTCTCCAATGTCTGCAATTGTAAATTCACCCTTGAAAGACTGTTTGCCAGGACGTTGCTGGATGTGAATGAGAGGAATTTACATTAGCTTCATAAAAAGGGGTTTTGTCAGGACAAGAAGTCTGCTTCGTGATTTGGTGAAGCCTGGGTCAGAGCTGTACGGTATTTTTCGGAGTATAAGATGCATCTTTTTCCCTCAAAAAAGAGGCTGAAAATCTGTGTGCGTCTTAATACACTGAATGCAGCATTTTTGGCCTCCCGAAACTCCGCCCCTTCACCCAAATAGCCGTGCATAGCCTTTAGGAGGCTTCCAAAGAGGTTCTGGGGGCTGGGGAGGCCAGAAATGAGAGAAAAATGGGCCGTTTTTTTGCTCAATTTTGCCCCACCCCACCCCCAGAAGCACTCTATAAGCTTCCTAAAGGCTATCCATGCCCCTTTTTTGAAAAAAAAAAACGGGCCTGTTTTCATGAAAACCAGGGTGTTTTTTGCTCATTTTTGCCCACCCACCCCCGAGCACTCTACAAGTTTCCTAAAGGGTATTCATGCCCTTTTTGGGGGGGAAAAAACAGACCTGTTTTCACAAAAAACGGGCCATTTTGGGGAGGATTGCAGAGTGCAAAAACTTTTTTAAAAAAATTTGCATCTTCAAAACCTTGGTGCATCTTATACTCTGAAACATACAGTATTTTATCTTCTTTTCAAGCCCCTGCTCCTCTTCCTCCTCCTCTTCTTCGTTCACACCTCAAAAAAAGGGTCCCGTCTCGTTGCCTTGTCTTTCAGAAGAAACCCAATTAATTGAATTTCCCAACGTCGGGCTAATGGCCACACTCAGTGCGTTAATGGAAACCGTCGTCGGGATGATTTGAAGTTGAGAAAGGTTGGATGGGATCCTCTTTTTTTTTGGCAGTTTCGACAGCCATAATTTATTGGTACTTCTCTGCCACCTCTGCATCCCGTGACGATGCATCCAGAATTATGCAAGGATTATTAATCTGGCTCCTGTTGCAGCTAATGGGCTGAAGGGCTTAATGGCTCATTGTGTGAGAGATGAGTGTCCCTCCCTGAAAAACAATGAACCTGTTATAGGCCCCATCCCTGAATGAGGCAAGATTAATATTTATGACCTGCTATGCTTTCGTTCAACAAGCCTACTTCGTTCACACACCCTGTCTGGTTTTTTTTTTAATCTCATTTTTTTTATTTTTAAATTATTGTTTTTTAAAAGTTCTTTTGCTTTTTATTCTCTTACATACCATTGTAAGTATACATTCACATAAATGTTATTCTTTACATTTGTCATTCTTATACATTGGTTACTCCATTTAATAGGTTATAATATACAATTTGGGTTGCTTTATTTACCAACCCTTCTTCCTGTTGTAACACCACCACCTTTTCCCTTTCTTTTCTCCCTCCCTCCCTTCTCTACTTTCCTCCTTCCTCCTCTCCTTCCCCTTCCTTCTTCCCTTACCTCTCCCCTTCTCCTACTCTCTTTCCCCTTCCTACCCTGTCTCCTTCTCTTTCCCCCTTTCTACCCTCCTCTCTTTACCTCTTTCTTCCTTCCTCCTCTTCCTCTCGTTCTCTCCTCCTCTCTCCCTTTCTTTTTCTGTTGTTATGGGTGTCTCTTTCAAATCTCCGTTTATGTTTCCTTGGGATGGTAATTCCACAAACCCAAATATAATTTGGTATCATTTCTTATTCCCTTACCTTCACTAATCTATCCTAACTATGGGGGTTCCCCCCCCTTTATATCTCGCTTTTGAATATATACTTGTATGTTTAGTACTTTTCTTGTCTGTTTTTTTTAAAGGCACCTAACCCTATTTAAAATGACATTCTTTGTGGCTTGTATGTTATCTTGCTTTTTTGCTTCATAACATGTGTTATAAAAGAAATAGTTGCAGAGCCCGCTGGCTGAAAGGAAAAGCTTTGATGGTAATTAATGGGGTTGGAGGATGTTCAACAGCAAACAAAAACCATTCTTCAATTGCCCTTGATTTGATTTGTGGCTAGGATGGAGCACCCGTTTCCTGAACTGACTTGTCAAAATGGGTGCAATTGCGATGCTTACTTGTGGGAAACATCCACCCAATCTGTGAAAACAAGGATGCCAAAGCTACACAGTGGCAGGAAATTTTTCCCGTGCCAGATAAATATCCACGCTGTGGGTTTCCCGTGGTTTTTATTTATTTATCTTGAGAAGCAACACACTAGATAGATCATGCTGGAAACACACATGGTTTAAAACCCCTGATTGTAAGTCAGCTGGAGCCAACTATTTTTATTTGTTTTCTTTATTTTATTTAGTTTGCCAAACGTGTGCAAGATGACAATATAAGTATAAACACGGACATGAACAAGAGAAATGAGTAGAAGTAAATGGGGACAGTAAGACAGGGACAGAAGGCACGCTGGTGCATTTTTCATGCCCCCTTTACGGACCTCTTAAGAATGGGGTGAGGTCCATGGTAGACAGTTTAAGGTGAAAGCTGTGGGAGTTAGAGGATGTAACAGGTAGTGCATTCCAGGCATTGACCATTCTGTTGCTGAAGTAGTATTTTCTGCAATCGAGTTTGGAGCAGTTTACCTTGAGTTTGTATCAATTGTTTGCCCATATATTATTGTGGTTGAAGCTGAAGTAGTCGTTGACAGGCAGGACGTTGTAGCAGACAATTTTCTGTACCTCAGCTAGGTAGTTTTATGTGTGAGAGTGAAGGGCATAGATTACTCCCAGTGTGTGAGATCCTAGGAGAGAAAGAATAAGAGGAAAAGCTTATTTCTCTGTAGTAAAGGAAAAAAAATTAACATTCAGCTTTTGTTCCTCAAAAAAAAACCCAAAGTTCTCAGTGAAGAATTAACTTAAATACTGTACAGTATGAAGAATATCAAAATCATTTTTTTGAAAATCCCCACAGATTCAGCGGCGTCTTCCCCAGTCTAAATATGGCGGTAAAGCGGCGTGAGCAAGTCCTGCAAGATTACAAACGGCTCCAATCCAAGGTGGAGAAGTATGAAGAGAAGGAGAAAACGGGCCCCATCCTGACCAAGCTACACCAGGTATTAAAGAGCATTAACAGAGCTTGCAATAATAATAATAATAATAATTATTATTATTATTATTATTATTATTATTATTATTATTATTATTATTATTATTTTGCTAGGCCAAATCCGGCGAAACAACTGGCCGCTGTGATACAATTGTATAATAATAATAATAATAATAATAATAACAACAACAACAACAACAGCAACAACAACAACAACAACCCCTCCGAGGAGCTTTATCTTGTCGTGGTGGAGGGGCTTGCACACTCTAATGAACCGTCGCCCAGATTAACAAGGATTCCGTTGGATGCTGACGACTCCTGGGCATTCTGCACAAAATGAGCTACAGGGTTCAGCTCCCTCTGCTAGGCAACCAGGGCATGGAGCTGACAAGCTACTGGAAGAAAAAGTGGAAAAGCGAAAAATCTGGACTAGGGAAGAAAACATCTCTATTATGAAAGCTTACTATCAGTCTGAGCCACCAAAACGTGGATATCAAAAATCAGTATATCAGATTTGGAAGGTGAACCACACGGACTGTGATATCAGTGAACAAAGGCTAATGGACCAGCAACATGTAATTCTAAGCCACAAATTTTTCACTACAACAGAATTAATAGGAATTGAGGAGAAAGCAACTAATGGTCTGAGTATACCAACAAAGAAGAGTAACATCAAGAATGATTTGCAGACTCAAAAGCAAACTGAGGAAGAAAGGGAGGAAGAGGATGCTGAAATGGATGAAGATAAAGAACAAGGAAGCACTGAAGAACAAACACCAACAGATATTGCTCAATTAGCTGAGAAAATAAAGCATCAAATGGAAGATGCTGAAAGAACACGTTTGCCAAAGTTGAACCAAGTGAACCGGAAAGAATGGAGAAAGGTACTAAAAAAGGTCAATGAGGCTGTGCAAACCATTTAAACCACTACATTAGCTGAAACAAACCAGGTGATGTATACAGCAGCCTTCATAACCATCAAAGAATTGGGTTTGAAAATACGAAAGAAACAAAGAGGCAAGAAGAGGAAGCCTAAATGGAAAATTCGGTTGGAATTGAAGATAAAAAAATTTCGTGGAGACTTGAGCAACTTGAAGAACCTAAGGCAAGGTCAGCTAAAGAACAAGCAGATCAAAAGCAGCCTGGAAGCAAGATACAATTTGGAGAATAAAGAGATTGCGATAATAATTGAAGAGCTGAAGCAGAGGGTTGTTGCCATTGCTGAAAAGATTAAAAGATATGAAAATAATAACTCAATTCAAGGAAAACTCACAGTTCAGAGCAAATCACCACCAGTTTTATAAGAGCTTAGAAAGTGGAGATGGAGTAACAACAAATGAAAAGCCTGATAAAGAGAAAACTCTGAAATTCTGGAAGAATTTGTAGGAAAACAACAAGAAGCACAACAGAATTGCAAAATGGATCAAACAGATTGAGGATTCTATTAAAGTGCATAAACTGGAAGATGTGAAAATAACAAAAGAAATGGTGGAAAGACAGTCAAGAAAAGTGAAGAACTGGAGTGGCCTGGACCAGACGAGTTACATGGCTTCTGGTTAAAGGCACTTTAACAAAAGATTGGCAGCCCAAATGAACCAGATCTTAAAAACACCTGAAAATGATGAATGGATGACAACTGGAAGGACATTTTTGATCCAAAAAGATAAAGAAAAAGATAAGGATCCTGGAAACTATAGGCCAATCACCTGTTTGCCAACAACATACAAGCTCCTTACTGGTATCATTGCAAACCAAATTTATGGATACTTGGAAAGAAATAACTTGCTTCCTATAGAACAGAAAGGATGCTGCAAAAATTCAAGAGGAACAAAGGACCAACTGCTGATTGACAAGCTAATCCTAAAGAATTCAAAGAAAAGACGAACCAAGCTGTTCATGGCTTGGATAGACTATAAGAAAGCATTTGATTCAGTTCCCCATATCTGGATCAAGAAATGCCTGAAAATCTTTGGCATCAGCAGCAACATACAAAAATTCATGGAAACTTCAATGAACCTCTGGAAAATGAAGCTTATAGCTAATGAAGAAGTACTGGGTGAAGTTGAAATTAAATGAAGCATTTTCCAGGGCGATTCCCTTTCACCCCTACTTTTTATACTCCCACTGACAATCATTTTGAAGAAGATGAACTATGGATACGAACTTGCAAAGAAAGGACTGAAAATTTTGCACTTTGTGTACATGGATGATTTGAAGCTGTTTGGTAAAACAAAAGCTGAACTGAATTTATTAATTGAAAGCACAAAAGTATTTAGCCAAGACATTGGTATGCAGTTTGGAATTGACAAATGTGCAACAATGGCAACTAAAGCAGGCAAGATCCTTGAAGATGATGTAATACAACTTGAGAATGAAGAAATGATAAAGGCAGTAAAACCAGAAGAAGGCTACAAGTACTTGGGGATTTTAGAGGCCTCTGACTTAATGCATAATAAAGTCAAGGAATTAACTGCAGCCAAGTACATTTGACGAATTCGCAACATATTAAAGTCCAAATTGAGTGGAGGAAACATCATAAAAGCCATAAATACCTGGGCTATACCTGTGATTTGATACTCTGCAGGAATAATTGACTGGACCCAGATGGAGTTGGACAATTTGAACAGAAAAACAAGGAAGCTTATGACAATGAATCATGCTTTGCACCCTAAAAGTGATATTGACCAATTATATCTACCAAGAGCAGAGGGTGGTCGAGGACTCCTACAAGTAAAACAGACTCTGGAAGAAGAAAAACACAGCTTGAATGATTACATCCAGAAAAGTGAAGAACCAATGATTAAGGAAGTAAATAAAGGAGGCCTTTTAAAGACAACTAAGTCAAAATCTGAATATAAGAAAGAAATAATTGAGAAGCGAGCTGAAAATTGGAAAAACAAAGCTATGCATAGCCAATACTTGAAAAGTATTGAAGGCAAAGCTGACCAAAAGCTAACTTGGAACTGGTTAAGATCAGGAGGACTGAAAAAAGAAACAGAAGACTTTATTTTGGCAGCTCAAGAACAAGCCTTAGCCACAAACTGCACGAAGGCAAAAATTCTACATGTTACCAGCAACAGCAAATGTCGCCTTTGTAATGAGAAAGACGAGACAGTCAACCACTTGATCAGTGGGTGCAGCAAAATTTCACAAACTGACTACCTACAACGCCATGACCGCGTTGCTAAGATCATTCACTGGAAATTGTGCCAGAAGTTTGGATTTGAGTACAGCAAAAACCACTGGGACCATCAGGTTGAGAAGGTTTTAGACAATGAGAAAGTCAAGATCCTGTGGGATTTCAGAATCCAGACTGACAGGCACTTGGTCCACAACACACCTGACATAACAATAGTTGAAAAGAAAAAGGTATGGTTCATTGACATTGCAATACCTGGAGATGCACGAATTAAAGATAAACAGCAAGAAAAAATCACAAAGTATCGGGACTTGCAAATTGAAGTTGAGCGACTGTGGAAAAAGAAATCATGTGTTGTCCCGATTGTAATTGGAGCCCTTGGAGCAATTCCTAAAGGGCTACCTCGCTATTTGGAAATTCTAAATTTATCACACTTGAACATTCTGATTCTACAAAAGACCAGCCTACTTGGAACAGCTTATATCCTCCAACGTTACCTTAACAGTTCCTAGGTCCTTGGTTAGGACTCGAGCTGTTGAGCTACCAACCAGCCCCAAAGGCTGTGAATCTCACCAAAGATTTAATTATTATTATTATTATACAATTGTATCACAGCGGCCAGTTGTTTCGCCGGATTTGGCATTGGTTACTAGCATTTGCATTTGACTGAAGGTGATTTTGTCAATTTTTAACTGTTTCAAATGTAATTCCAGTGCTTTTGGTATAGCACCCAGTGTGCCAATTACCACTGGAATTACCACTGCTGGTTTGTGCCATAGTCGTTGAATTTCGATTTTTAAGTCCTGGTATTTTGCGATTTTTTCAATTCCAGTGGTAATCGGCACACTGGGTGCTATTCCAAAAGCACTGGAAATACATTTAAAAGAGTTAAAAATTGACAAAATCACCTTCAGTCAAATGCAAAAAGCCGCACTGCTTGGATCCGCACGAATATTACGAAAATATGTTACGACGTCCTAGGCCCCTGGGTGGGGCCCAACTAGTAATCAATGCCAAATCCGGCAAAACAACTGGCTGCTGTGATACAATTATGTTGATGATGATGATGATGATGATGATGATGATGATGATGATGATGATGATGATAATGTACCTTAATAACGTTAAGGTAACGTCGGAGATAACAGTTTCTAGGTCCTTGGTTAGGATTCGAGCTGTTGAGCAACCAACCAGCCCCAAAGGTTGTGAATCTCACCAAAGATTAACCATATAATAATAATAACAACAACTTTGAGGGGTTTTTGGGGGTGCGAGGAAACATGGATGCCAGTTCTAGAATTTTGTGCAAATGAAGGTGTGTGTCGGAGGAGAACACAAAGAGTTGTGATACCCTCTCATCAATGACACTATGAGAGTTTCAGTGAGGTGTAGACTGAGAATTGTCTAGATCAGTGTTTTTCAACCTTTTTTGTGCAAAGGCACACTTTTTTCATGAAAAAAATCACGAGGCACACCACCATTAGAAAATGTTAAAAAAATTTAACTCTGTGCCTATATTGACTATATATAAAGTAATTTTCCCACGGCACACCTTACACTATGTCACGGCACACTAGTGTGCCATGGCACAGTGGTTGAAAAACACTGGTCTAGATGTCTATGGAGGTTCTCAATCGTCCAGGTCACAGTTGTCCCAAAGGTCTTTAAAAAAGACAATTGGACTTCCTTAATTTTTCTTGAAGATGATTCAGTTCTCATCCAAGAAGCTTCTTCTATAGACTGAGAATTGACTTAGCGATCTATTGATGATTCTTCTCTGGGAAATTTTCAGATTACTCCAGGATTAGCAAGAAAGGGAGGCTTCCCTTCCGTAAAAGCATATATTGTTGAAATAAAGAAATATTACAGAAATGATATTTTGTGTTGAGAACTTAATGAGCTGGATTCAGTTCTGGAACTGAAATTAAATCCAGGGGCTCAAGTTTTAGAAGAAGTCATTGGGCTTCCAGCAAAAATAAAATCAATTCAAAACTGTTCTGACCTAGGTTTCCCCAGCAGCACGAAGCTGAGTCCTCATCCCGATAAACCCCTTTTATTTAATTAACAGTGAATTCCTCTCCAACAAAGTCTTTCCTCTCCCACCGCCTTTCAAGATAGTTGAAGATAGTTACCATTACCAATCTTTATCAGGCTTGGAGAGTGGCCAGGCCGATATCTTTCAGATGCTGCAATACTTGGCAAGAATGCAGGAATGAACTAATTGTCTCCTACAAACACCCATCCCTTTTCACTCCTCTTTTATTTGGGGAGGAACATGGGCCAGTCCTGGAGTCTGGGGAAAGCTCTGATGAGGGCTCTGTGTTGGAGGCAGAGAGGAGGCCAGGGATGTTTGCCAGTTATCAGCTGCCTTCAGAGTCAGACATCACTGAGGCAGACGAACAACTGGAGCCTGTTCCCAGTGTACGCATGCACAGAGTTGCCAGATGAAGGGAACAGGGGTCAACTTGGGAGTAATGGCCCCTCCCAGAGGAAATAAAAGAGGAACAAAAGGGGAGTGGAGTTTGCAGGAGACAATGAGTTTGCTTAATTGGTTCGTGACTCTCTGAGACTCCTTGTAAAGTTTTGCAGATATCAGCCTGGCAGCTCTCCAAGCCAGATAAGGTCTGTGACTGTAAATCCTCCCTTGAAAGACTTTGCTGGCTGTGAATGAGCAGAATTCACAGGAAATTAAGAAAAACGTTTTTTGTCGGGACAAGGAGTTTGCTTCATTCTCTTGGGAAGCCTCAGTCAGAACAGCTGCTTTGGGTCTCTGAGAGTCATTCCAGTCTATAGATGGAGATCATGCCCAGCGCTGGAGGAGCTAACCAAGGAGGACAACATTTTGAGATCTTCTTCTCCTCTTCACACCTTCTTTTGGGTTCCTCCAGGCTCGAGAAGAACTAAGGCCAGTGAAAGATGACTTTGAAAGCAAGAACAAGCAGCTTCTGGAAGAGATGCCCAAGTTTTACAGCAGCCGCATCGATTATTTCAAGCCCAGTTTTGAATCTCTGATCCGAGCGCAGGTAAGGTGGAGGGGCTGTCCTCCCTGTACCCACCTTTGGCTTTTGTTTTCCTAACCATATCCCCCCAAAAATATTCAGTTTTTTTTAACTTTCCTACAGGTAATCTTCCCCTTAAACATTTACTGACCCGTTCATAATTACAACGGCAATAAAAATGACTTATGACCATTTTTCACCCTTAGACCATTGCAACATCCTCATGTGATCAAAATTTGGATGCTTGTCAACTGACTCATATTTATGACTGTTGCAATGTACCTGGGTTATGTGATTTCCTTTTGGGACCTTCTGATAAGCAAAATCTATGGCGGAAGCCAGATTCACTTAACAACTGTGGAATAGAATAGAATAGAATAGAATAGAATAGAATAGAATAGAGAAATAGGATAAGAATAGAATAGACTAGAGAAATAGGATAAGAATAGAATAGAATAGAATAGAACAGAGAAATATGATTAGGATAAGGATAGGATAGAATAGACTAGAGAAATAGGATAAGAATAGAATAGAATAGAATAGAATAGAGAAATAGGATTAGAATAGAATAGAATAGAATAGAATAGAGAAATATGCTAAGAATAGAATAGAGAAATATGCTAAGAATAGAATAGAGAAATAGGATAAGGATAGAATAGAATAGAATAGAATAGAGAAATAGAATAAGAATAGAATAGAATAGAGAAATAGGATAAGAATAGAATAGAATAGAGAAATACGATTAGGATAAGAATAGAATAGAATAGAATAGAATAGAATAGAATAGAATAGAATAGAGAAATAGTATAAGGATAGGATAGAATAGAATAGAGAAATAGGATTAGAATAGATATAATATAATATAATAGAGAAATAGGATAATAGAATAGAATAGAATAGAATAGAATAGAATAGAGAAATATGATTAGGATAAGAATAGAATAGAGAAATAGGATAAGAATAGAATAGAGTAGAATTGGCTGGGGAATTCTAGAAGTTGAAGTCCACAGGTCTTAAAATCGCCAAGGTTGGACACTTACTGATGTAGACACTGGAAAACCCAGCTCTGTAAACCATATAGACACAAAGAACATGTAACCAAAAGTTGAAGTGTGCAACAATTTACCCATGTTTCCCCAAAAATAAAACAGGGATCTTATTTTCTTTTGACTCCCGAAATAAGCACTTGGCCTTATTTTCGGGGAGGTCTATTATTTTTGAGGTGCAGGAGGCAGCGAGCTTGGTCACCTCATGGCTTCTGCTGTGTTTCAGTATTTTCAGGGAGGGCTTATTTTGGGGAGAGGGTTTAATTAGCGCATGCGCTCAAAAGCCCAATTGGGCTTATTATCCGGGGAGGTCTTTTTTTCAGTGAAACCGGGCAGATGATTTTAGGAAAAGTTTGAATTAACAATAAATGTCATTCCTTCCCTCCCTCCCTCCCTCCCTCCCTCCCTCCCTCCTTCCTTCCTTCCTTCCTTCCTTCCTTTTCTTTTTCCTTCCCTCTTCATTTTTCTTTCTTCTTCCTTCCCCTCTTTCCTTATTTTTGCTTCCTTGCTCTCCCCATCTTCCCTTCCTTTTCGTTGTCTTTCCCAGATCCTATAATATTCTGATTCTTCTTTAGTCTTCAATTCTCACATCAATTTAGCCATTTCAGCACAAATCAGAATTTTCCTAATTATTTCCCCTTCTTGAAGAATTTCCATGTTTTTTCCAGTTTTGGCCAAAGACCATTCTTGCTGCTGTAATAATATGTATTGTTAAATAAATTACCCCTTCTTGTATTTATTGTTTATGATTCCCAAAATAAATAGTTCTGGTGTGAATTCTATTTCCTCTTCAGTTATCTCTATCAGCCACCTTTGAATTTTCCGCCAATATTATTTTGTTTTTTGGCACGACCACCACATATGGTAGTACGTGCCTGATTCGTGAATAAATTTCCAACAATTTGGCACTAAATTTCTGAACATTTTGCCTATTCTTGCAGGTGGAAGATGGCACCGATAAAACATCTTATATAAGTTTTCTTTATACGATATTGACAATGTTATTTTCCTATTCTGGGAGAGGCACAGTTGGTGCTCCAAACTACTGAACTATCATTCCCATAAGTTCCAGGCAGCATGGACAGCAATCAAGGTTTACAATCATGGGAATCATCAAACTCAGGCTGACCCTACCCAGATAGATTTAATACAGTGTTAGAAACGGGAGCACAATTCCTTTGTGTTTGTGGGGGGTGGATTTAGCTTAAATAAAGAAGTGTGTGTAATCCGGCCGGAAGCTACCGGATCAGATCCTTCCAAAGGCTTTGAGATCAGAGCAAGGAGAAGGTCAGGTCCAAAAGGGGAGGGCCCCCGGGCCGCCCCCACCCTGCATTCTCCCCCCCCCCTCCGGTCTCTATCTCTTTTTCCAAGCCTCATTAAGTTTTAGATTTTGTCCTGTACAGGATTGTGTTACAGAGCGGGAATTTCTACATCTGCTCTCTTCCTCTTTGGTTTTTTCTAAGAGGTGAGATGCTTTGCCTGGTGTGCAGCCCACACAGGAGGGACTGTGCCTTGGTTTTCTGGATAAGCATGCAAAGAAGACAATCTTTAAGGGGTTTAATCCCATTAAAGTGGCCCTGCACACCAGAACAACTAGACACAAGGATAGCTTTTTCCCGAATGCCAGCACATAAACAACTAATTCCCACAACACTGTCATATTACCTACTAAGACTGTACTACTATTATTGTTCTCTTCCTTCCTAGTATCTATCTCTTCCCACTTACGACTATAACCATGTTGCTTGTATCTTTAAAATTTATATTGTTTTGTTTCCTAGTACGATTTGATAGCTTATTAGTAACCTTGACTATCACTGTTGTATCTTTTTATTCTTGATGAATGTATTTTATTCTCCTTATGTACACAGAGAGAATATGCACCAAAGACAAATTCCTTGTGTGTCCAATCACACTTGACCAATAAAGAATTCTATTCTATTCTATTCTCTTTCCTAATTCTATTCTGTTCTATTCTCTTTCCTAATTCTGTTCTATTCTTTCTTAATTCTGTTCTATTCTCTTTTCTAATTCTATTCTATTCTCTTTCCTAATTCTATTCAATTCTGTTCTATTCTATTCCATCTCCTATTCTATTCTCTTTCTTTATTCTATTCTATTCTATTCTGTTCTCTTTCCCAATTCTATTCTATTCTCTTTCTTAGTTCAATTCTATTCTCTTTCCTAATTCTACTCTGTTCTATTCTCTTTCCTAATTCTGTTCTATTCTATTCTATTCCTGAACAATGGAATTGGCTTACTTCGATTGGAGCTCTCGGTGATAAGCCAGTCTGGAAGTGCCTAGGGAAGAACTACTTAAACAGGAAAATGTCAACGGAGAATCTCGGTCGTCCAGGTCACGGTTGTCCCAAAGGAGCTTTCTTGTAAAAGTCAGCTGGACTTACTTGTTTGGCTAGAAAATATGTCGCTTCTCATCCAAGAAGCTTCTTTGGTTCTGACGGAATGGTGGAGAATGGAAGGATTTATGTATGTGAAATTTACGGAAGGACAGCTGCAAGGAATTCTTCAGAACTGAAGAAGCTTCTTGGATGAGAAGCAAAACATCTTCAAGGAAAAACACACCAAAAAAAGCATCTTTGGGACATTTAATAGGAAGACTACCCTGATCTCAGGAACTACAAGGGGTGACTTTAGGAAGGCAGATTTTTGGCCAAAGGTGTTTTGTTTGCACTAAGAAACATCTCTTTAGGGAGGCTTTTATACTATTGTAACAATTGCATAATTAGTGCATTTAATTGTTCCTTTTGTATGCTGTCAGCTATCTTGAATGTTCAACAGGTAGGAAGGCAGGATATAAATTAAGTTTAAAAAATTGGGGAGAACTTCCAAGAGCACAAAAGATAGTCAAGAAGAGATTTAGTCTTGGATGGCTGGTTTATATTTTACCTCTGAAAAATTATTTGCATTTTTTCTATTTCACTAAATCAGGGGACATCAAACTATGGCCCCTGGGCTGGATACGTGCAATGAACGCTTGTGTTGTTGCAGAGAGTCTCCCCCTTCAGGGGCTTTTTGTGCGGGTCAGAGGGGGCAGAAATTCTGACTTGGGGTCTGCTTCAGCCTACTGGTGGGGGGCTTTGGGCAAAGGCTGAAAGGAAGGACCGCTGATGGCAAAGAGCCCGAGGGCCTCGTTCCAGTGGGACTGCATCATGGCCTGGAAGCGGCTGACCATCTCAGCCCGCTGAGCCTCTAGGCACCGGTACCTGGCCTTGCACTCCCACAAGTCTTCTCTGTGCTTGGAAAGTCTATGCTCCTAGTCCTCAGTGAGGTGCTTCTACTGAGCCTCCTCCTCAGTCAGATCCAATTTGAATTGAGCTGTTTTGCCAACTCTTTCTCGTGGTTGATGCCTAGCTCCAGCAACTGCTTCCTGTTGGGACCCGAAGGAGCCTCAGCGGGCAGGCGAGCAAGGCGTCCCTTGATGTGAGTGACATTGTTGCCCATGCCCACCCAGTCACATGACCACATGGCCACGCCCACCCAGTCGGTCATTACGCAAATGACAGTAGTGGTCCGCGGGATTTAAAATTATGAATTTAGCGGTCCCTGAGGTCCGAAAGGTTGGGGATTCCTGGGCTAGAAATACCCTTCTTAAGAAAAGGAAAGGAAAAGAAAAGAAAAGAAAGAGGGAAGGGAAGGGAGAGAGAGAGAGAGAGAATACACTCCATCATTTGGAAAAACTTCCTTTTTTTCTTGCTAATAGGTTTTTGAACCTTGAAAAGTAACATATTGATATTCTAAAAAGAAGTGTCCCCTCCCCCTCCTTTGCCATTTAACCA
The DNA here is from genome assembly GCF_051295495.1 of Thamnophis sirtalis. Taxonomy (NCBI): domain Eukaryota; kingdom Metazoa; phylum Chordata; class Lepidosauria; order Squamata; family Natricidae; genus Thamnophis; species Thamnophis sirtalis. Next base: position 76,184,832 of record NW_028261382.1, read on the forward strand.
GAAAGCTCAATTGATGGAAAGTTTTAAGGTCAAGTGCTTATGACAAGCAGCGCATCATAATAAGAAACATCATGAGATAAATAAATCAATTGTAGAGATAGAATAGGGCTGTGATGGTGAACCTATGGCTCATGTGCCACATGCTACACTCTGCAGGCACGCCAGTCATTGCCCCAGCACTGCTCCAATGCGCATGCATGCATGCCTCCCACTGGCCAGCTGGTCTTCAGGTCTCTGCCGCGCATGCGGGGGACACACACGTTCATGCATGGGGAGTGGGGTGCATGCATGGGGGATCACTTGCATTGCATTTTGGGGCCTTGTGCAGCGCCCCTGCGCCCTGTTTGGGCTTCCAGGTTGTTGCAGGAGGCTTTCCAGGCCCAAAACAGGACATGGGGGGGTGCACATGCATGGACGGGGGTCACACACACATTGCATGCATGCTTTTAGCACGCGATGACAAAAATGTTAGCCATCACTGAAATAGGGATTCTTCTATATATATGAAAGCTTTAAGATTGATTGTTGTGGTCCAGCGGTGGCCTGCGGAGCTGGCAGCAGAGTCTGACAGTGAGGAGGTTGTGGGCGGAACATGGGTCAGTCCTGGAGTCTGGGGAAGGGTCAGACAAGGGCTCCGTGTCCGAGGCAGAAAGGGGGCCACAGCAATCTAGGAGTTATGTGCTGCCTCCAGAGCCCCCAGAGGGGGACATCAGCGAGGAAGAGGAACAGCCTGTTCCAAGTGTGCGCATGCACAGAGCTTCCAGAAGGCAAAAGCAGTTAAGACAAAAGGGGTGACTCAGGAGTAAGGCTTGGACATGATTCGCCCCTCCCAGAAGACATAAAGGTCAAGCAAAGGCAAGTGAGCCTTTGCAGGAAGCAACTTTTTTCGTTGTGGTCGGTTTAAATTCTGAAGCTCCGATTTGAGTCTGTGCTCTGTGTGGCCTTGCAAAGCTAATTGGCAATTAGGTCTTTGGCAGCGTTTCAAGGGAGATAAAGGTGGGTGCTTATCAGCCTTATCCCGAAAGACTCTGGCAGACTTCTGTCGGACTCTTTACAAACTATTTGGGACTCATTACGGGCTGTGAAGGAACATAATTCACAGCTGTTGAAATAAAAATAGGGTTTTGGGGACTAAGTGTGTGCTTTTTACTGTCTCAGGAAGCCAAGGTCAGAATCTGGTGGACTTCAACTCCCAGAAATTGGAATTGACTCAGGAGATACGTCGGTTTTATTTTTAAACATCTCCTGCCCCCAAATCCCCCTTGGCCTCTCCATGAAAGAATTCCAGCCCTTACAAAATATGTTAGGACTACAGTGGTTAGAGAGCTTGTGAGTCATTCTCTGGGCTGGATTGTAAAAAAAAACAACCTCTTGAGGTTCTTCACGGTTTCCCCACCTGTTGGAGCCTCTCCTAGGCCACCCCGGGAGTTTCCTGGTTTTCATTTGTTTGCAATTTAATGTGAGCAAGGAGAGAATTGTGGTTGCTTTACCAAGCTTCTTCCAAACTTCTCTTCATCAGTAATCTCCACCTTATTTTGTTTCTAAATGCAGTTGCGTTTTGCGCTGATTGCGCAACACTTAATTGACTAGGTAGGATTCTCCCAGGACTTGATCCAGACCTTGGCAGCTGTGGGGAAACAATCAGCACAAACTCAAAAAAAAGGCAAACATCAATCCAGCCAGGAGTAAGAAAACAATTTAGGTAGTTAGTGGCTTCTGCACAAGAGTTTGGTCAGCAAGAAAATAGAGTGTAACTTCTTTATTTCTCAAGATTTCCGGGGTTTGTTTAGTAGTAAGGATAGAGGCTGCTCCATGTGTTTGTATCACCATAGAAGGTTTTCTTAGAGTGAGTTAGAACAGATTAACAGACTTGGAAGGGTCCTTTTAGGCCATCTAGTCCAGCCCACCCACCTCCTCCCCAAGCAGGAGACCCTACACCATTTCTGACAGATGGTAGTCCAGTCTCTTCTTGAAAGCCTCTATTGATGAAGCTGCCACGACTTCTGAAGGCAACTTCTGTTCCATTTATTGATTGTTCTCACTGTCAGAAAATTCCTCCTTATTTCCAGGTTGAATCTCTCCTTGATCAGTTTCCATCCATTATTCCTTGTCTGGCCTTCGGGTACTTTGGAAAACAGGTTGACCCCCTCCTCTCTGTGGCAGCCCCTCAAATATTGGAAGGCTGCTATCCTTTCTCCCCTGGTCCTTCTCTTCACTAAACTAGCCATGCCCAGTTCCTGCAACCATTCTTCGTATGTTTTTGCCTCAAATCCCCAAATCATCCTGGTTGCTTTTCTCTGCACTTTTTCTAGAGTTTCAACATCTTTTTACATTGTGGTGACCAAAAATGAATGCTGTATTGTGTTGTGCTTGCTGCACCTTGAACCCTTAGGAAAGATTTTCCCCCTTTGTTTAGCTCTTATCAGCTTACACAAAGTGGCTGAGACCCTCCATGGATGCCTTGCTCAAGATACTTCCACTTTCAGAGGTCGGATGATGATGTTTGAGATCAGTCCATAGAAGAGCAAAAATTAACTGTATGACCAAGTTGTTGGTTTTTTCCTGTCTTCTTTCCAAGGGGCCTGAACGAACAGTAGGGATTTCTGACTAAGTTTAGTTTACTTTATTGTCACTGCACCTCATACAATGAAATTAAATGCTGTCTTCAGTGTACATTCTAACTATAAAAATAAAAACACAAAAACACCACCTTCTCATGCTATAGAATTGAAATTGAAAACCCCTGATATTGCATTCATATTGCACTATACAGCAGAATTCAATATAGTTACTGCTGTGGGATAGAAGCTGTTTTTCAGCCTATTTGTCCTTGTTTTATTGTCCTGTACCGTCTGCCAGATGGTAATAGTTTTTTTAAAAAAAGTGGGTGCCCGGATGAGATGGATCTCTAGGGACACTTTGAACTTTCTTAAGGTAGCGGGAGCTATAAAGCTCTTCCAAAGAGGGGAGAGGGCAATGATGTTGACCCTCTGGAGCATTGTCCTTATCTGCCACTGTCCAATTGGCAAGCCATGTTGCTGTTGTTGTTAGTTGTGAAGTCGTGTCTGACCCATCGTGACTCCATGGACAACATTCCTCCAGGCCTTCCTGTCCTCTGCCATCCTCTGGAGTCCATTTAAGCTCACGCCGACTGCTTCAATGACTCCATCCAGCCACCTCATTCTCTGCTGTCCCCTTCTTCTTTTGCTCTCAATCATTCCCAGCATGAGGCTCTTCTCCAGGGAGTCAGTCCTTCTCATTAGGTGGCCAAAGTATTTGAGTTTTCTCTCCAGGATCTGGCCTTCTAAAAAGCAGTCAGGGTTGATCTCCTCTAGGACTGACTGATTGGATCTCCTTGCAGTCCAAGGGACTCGCAGGAGTCTTCTCCAGCACCAGAGTTCAAGGCCCTCCATTCTTTGGCACTCAGCCTTCCTTATGATCCAACTTTCACAGCCATCCATTGCAACTGGGAAAACCATAGCCTTGAATATGCACACTTTTGTTGGCAGGGTAGTGTCTCTGCTTTTTAGTCTGCTGCCTAGATTGGCCAAAGCTTTCCTCCCCAGGAGCAAGCATATGGCAAGCCACACACAGGTGCAGCAAGTTAAGATGCTTTCTTAAGATAAGGTGCAATGGTAGAAGGTCACCAGCAGTTTTTCATTCAGCTGTATAAATCTCTGCTGGGCCCTTTGACCAGGGCTGCGATGTGAGTTGCCCAGGTCAGGTCCTTGTTTTCTAAGCAGCTTGGAGGCCTCTAGCTGTTTAGGAATCTTTAAGTCCTCCTAGCTCCAGCGTGATCCGAGGCAGGGCGACGGAGAAAGCTGTGGGCTGAACCCATCATGAAAGTTACAGATTTTTCCCCACACCGTCCAAAGATTGCAATAATAATTTGAACCGAGATCGCTGGACTTTGATTTGGGGTTGAGTTGTCCAACCTGCCTCAGGCCAACGCTTGAAGCAATATCCCTCTTCCTCCTGTAAATATGGAGTACGTGTTCTAATGTAAAATACTCCCACCCCCCCACCCCCTGTAAGGTTCACCTGAATTTTTGGAACCGAATATTTCCCCCCAGCCACGGACTTTGATGTTCCCACACTAAGATGAAAGAGAGGTAGAGTGCATGCTTTCTGGTTGAAGGGGGGCCTGATAAGAATGCTTCCTTCTCTACTTGTCCTTCTCATTCTGTACAAAACAAAACAAAAATCTGATTTCCCCCTCTGAACTTTTAAGATGTCACCGTAGGCATAAACTGATGCTGTGTCTGCCCAGCAGGTGCATCAAGACTTAAAACTCTTTGGGATCATTTTTCTTGTCACTATTATTTATAGACGCCTGCTTCCCCAATCTCATCACTCTCTAGAGCAGGGGTCTCCAACCTGGGTAACTTGAAGACTTGTGGACTTCAACTCTCAGAGTTCATCAGAATTCCGGGAGTTGAAGTCCACAAGTCTCCAAGTTGCCCAGGTTGGAGACCCTTGCTCTAGATAGATAGATTTCATCTAGCATTCTCCAAACATCGGGGTGCTGCTGCAAATTCTGGGAACTGAACCCCACACTCTTTAGATCTAGAAACTGCCAGCTTGACAAAAATTGTTTCGTCCTTCTCCTATCAAGTATGCCCTGTGGTGGGATCCAACCTGTTTCACAACTGGTTCAGTGAGCACATACTTTGCACTCCCTTCCCCCCCCCCCCCATGCCCCATTTTGGGCCTAGGAGGCCTCCTTGTAGCCTTCTGGGAAGGAAAAGGGGTTGCGGAGGTGGGGGGCTCCCACATCCCCTCGCACTCCATTTTGGGCCTAGGAGGCTCCCTGCAAACCAGAACGGGGCACGTGGGGACTCCTCAGGGGGGAGGGCGGAGGCAGGACCAGCTGGTCATCGGAACTGCCATTTTGCCGAACCGGATGTAAAATTAATATCCGGTTCGCCCAAACCGGCTGAATCCCACCCCTGCTTAACAAAAGGGATATTTTGTTACCTGATGAATGCAGAAGTTACTGTGTTTCCGCAAAAAATAAGGTGGGGTCTTATTTTCTTTTGACCCCCCAAAATAACTTGGCAATTTTGGGGGGAGGTCTTATTTTTGAGGTGCAGGAGGCAGTGAGCGTGGTCACCTCATAGCTGCTGCTGTGTTGCAATATTTTTGGGGAGGGCTTATTTTAGCGCATGCACTCAAAAGCCTGATTGGGCTTATTATCGGGGGAGGTTTTGGAGAAACAAGGCACCTGCTACTACAGAGAACATCTGTTGAAATAAGGCTAGGAAATTGAAAACAGGACGGTTTTTTTCAGCTTGTGTCTTAATTATTATTATTTTTTGTTTAACTATTTGTAGCTTGCCCTCTGTCCTTCAAACCTTTGGGAGAAGGAATCCGTTGGAGATTTACCCAGTAGCGTGCGGCATGTATATTTTCAAACCTACATATTAGGTTAAATTATGTGGCCAAATGCAGCCTGCCATGTTTGCAGAAGGGACGGAAGTCTGGTTAGAGGTGGGTGGTGTGAATTGTTTTATGACTTTAGTTTCTATGTTGGGGGGGGGGCAGTTAACAAAGGTTTATCATAGTTTTCTCTGCGATGCTGAAAGTCTCACTGAAATTCCCAAGACGACGTATGGAAATTTAGGTGAAACGTGTTTTCTTTGAGGGGGGAATAAATAGCAATCCAATAATGCAAGTGGAAGCTTATTAAACAGATTAACAGAGTTGGAAGGGACCTTGTAGGTCATCTAGTCCAACCCGTCACCCAAGCTAGATCTAAATGTATCGTTCTATATACAGAATCCTTTTGTTCTTTCTTTACAAAACATTTTAGAAAACAAATGAAAGTAGCATCTGTAAAAGCTCCAGAATTTAGAAAGAAGAATTTATTGTTCTTATATAATTGCTCCGTCCTTATGTCTTTAGTTTATTTCTAATTCACCTCTTGTTTGCTCACAGTTTGTAATCATAATCAAAAATAGGTTGCAAGTTTTGCAAAAGGCTATAAACAATCAATTTAGAATAAAACCTGCAAATTGGGGACGTTGGCAAAATGTGCAAATGCACTTTTTTTCTGAATATTGCTGCCAAATAGCCAAACTCCAGAGTTAATTTTTGGAGACTAGTCTTCGCATATTAATGGCCCATGCTATATCTGAGTCCCAACGATTTTCCATATTTTCTTAGCCTTTAAATTTAAACATTATTCAAAATATATGAGATATTTGAAAGATACGGTTTTGACTAATTTAATAATAATAAAGTGCCCGTTTTCATTGAATTAATATAAGCGGAGGAGGGGTTACCATGCACAGAATTAACCATTTCTTATTAAAATTAATAATATTTGCACTTGTGCACTTCGGTATATTAATAAGAATTTTAGTTATAAATCTGATTACGTGGAACTCTCTCCTTGAGTTTGAAGAATGCTCTTTGAATGTAATTGTGTTTTATTTGTTTTTACTTTTGCTTGCAAAAAAAACTTTAAAAACTTTAATGGACAATTATCTTAGCACAGCTTTTTTTAAAAAAAAACAGGTTCAGATTAGCTTTATGTTACTTATATAGGATGTGAAAATTGACAAAAAAAGAGATGTTTCTAAAAAGAGTTTGGGAAGAAAGTTTACTGAATTAAGCCAAAAGTTGAAGAATCATTTTTTTAGAGGAGAGTAAATTGATAAGTTGATAACTGTCAGTACAGATTCTTAATTGTTTTTTTCCCCACACCTATTAACGGCATAATGTCGTTATCTGTAGAACTTGTTAAAATACAGCAGTTGTGTTGCACCCTATTCTTTGCTTCCAGCAGGAATATGGTGCCCCCACGTGGATTAACTCGGTTCCTACTACTGCTCTTGATAGCCCCTCCTCCGTCTCTTTGAGGTTGGATGTGGGTTGTGGAGTCTTCCTTGTCTTGACCTCATTTTCAGACCCTTCTTTTAACCGAGTGAGTTTGCTTCTCTAAGGAGAGAGGCATTGGTTTAGTTCTGTACTAATAAAAGTTTTCATTCAGAGTTCTGTCTAGAATTCCATAAATTTTGTTAGCTCTTAAAGAGTTGGACCTGGGAAATCCACGGCAGCCAGATATATTTCTTTAACGCAGTGTTTCTCAACCTTGGCAACTTGAAGATGTCTGGACTTCAACTCCCAGAATTCCCCAGCCAGCGAATGCTGGCTGGGGAATTCTGGGAGTTGAAGTCCAGACATCTTTAAGTTGCCAAGGTTGAGAAACACTGCTTTAACGGATAACAGATTAAGAAGGGACCTTATAGATCATCTAGTCCACACCCACCCACCCACCCACCCAAGCAGGAGACCCTACCCCATTTCTGACAAATGGCAATCCAGTCCCTTCTTGAAAGTCTCAAGTGATGAAGCTCCCACAACTTCCGAAGACAACTTCTGTTCCATGGGTTGATTGTTCTCACTGTCAGAAAATTCTTCCTTATTTCTAGGTTGAATCTCTCCTTGATCCGTTTCCATCCAGTGTCTGGCCTTCCAAGTGCCTTGGAAAATAGCTTGACACCACCCCCATCCCCACCCCCGTGGCACCTCCACAAGTATTAGAAGACTGCTAACTTGTCTCCTCTGGTCCTTCTCTTCACTAGACTAGCCATGCCCAGTTCCTGCAACCGTTCTTCATATGTTTTAGTCTCCAGTCCCCTAATCATCTTTGTTGCTCTTCTCTGCCCTCTTTCTAGAGTCTCCACATCTTTTTTCATAGTGTGGTGACCAAAACTGGATGCAGTACTCTAAGCGTGTTCTTACTAAGGCTTTATATGGTGGTATTAGTACCTCCCCTGATCTTGATTGTAGTGAATTAAGTGCATTTCTCTGAATCGCCTTTGAATGTGTATTCAAACTGTAATGCTGCAGTAAGCTAATATTTTCTTTCGGGACAGAACAAACGTTAAATTTTAAGAAATCACAGTAAGGGGGCCTGAAAATACCAACTTTAAATCTATTTCATGCTGTCACCCATTCTGGGGTTTTCCAGAGAGGAAGCTTTGTGTGATTTAAATTTATTTGTTACCAAACTTTAATATTCAACCATCCAGACATCATAACATCAGCAAAACCATTATGCCCAAAATTTAAAAAGATGGGGCTACAATGAAGTATCTCTAGAGTTGCCCTTTGCGTTGTCTCTAGGACCCATGCAACTTCTCAAAGCCTCCCAGGGGAAGAAGGCATATTGTTAAAAGAAATGGAACAGCCATGTTCCACCTCGAATTTCCTTACTTGGTTCTGATCCACGCTGTCCTATTTTCTTTTTTTATATATAAATGTTATTTATACGTTTTTCTTTAACATATCTAAGTGTTGTGGCCCAGCAGGATCCGGATGAGCTGCTGATGGACTCGGATAGTAAGGAACCATATGAGTCTGCCATGGAAGATGTGGAGGACCCTGGGCAGGGTTCAGACTCAGAGCAGGGACCAGAGAGGCTGGTTGGCCACCAGGAGGGGCAATGGGGAGGATCAAAGGCAGTTTGTCCCTGATGCTAGATTGAGATGGGCTGAGAAACGGAAGCAGCAACTCCGTAGGCAGACTCACAGAAGATAATTAAGCACAGGTGGTTGTTGATTGGCCCCTCCCAAGAGAGATTATAGGTGAGCCGTTGGGAGGGAACATTTGCAGGAAACAACCGTTCAAATTTGTAGTGAATAAAATCTATCCGTGTATTCTAGCCGTGTCTGTTCGTTTGGACTCTCTGGGTTGCTTCGTTTGGATTATCTGGGTTGCTGCAGTTACTGTATTGAACGTGAGTTGCCTAGGCCCTCAACCAAAGGATTCATTATCTCAGTAATTGAGCAGTGGCAAACAGCCAAGCCTGTGTTCTAGTGTATTCACAGGCCGGGGATCAGAACATCTAAGTGCTTAAGAAATAGTGTGTTGTCTGGGTCAATTTTAATAATAATAATAATTGATCAGTGGATGCAGCAAAATTTCACAAACTGACTACCTACAACGCCATGACCACGTTGCTAAGATCATTCACTGGAAATTGTGCCAGAAGGTTGGATTTGAGTACAGCAAAAAACACTGGGACCATCAGGTTGAGAAGGTTTTAGAGAATGAGAAAGTCAAGATCTTGTGGGACTTCAGAATCCAGACTGACAGGCACTTGGCCCACAACACACCTGACATAACAATAGTTGAAAAGAAAAAAGTATGGTTCATTGACATTGCAATACCTGGAGATGCACGAATTGAAGATAAACAACAAGAAAAAATCACAAAGTACCAGGACTTGCAAATTGAAGTTGAGCGACTGTGGAAAAAGAAATCATGTGTTGTCCCAATTATAATTGGAGCCCTTGGAGCAATTCCTAAAGGGCTACCTCACTATTTGGAAATTCTAAATTTATCGGACTTGAACATTCTGATTCTACAAAAAAACCATCCTACTTGGAACAGCTTATATCCTCTGACGTTACTTTAACAGTTCCTGGGTCCTTGGTTAGGACTTGAGCTGTTGAACTACCAACCACCCCAAAGGCTGTGAATCTCCTACCAAATATTAACCAAATAGGAAGAGGTGGAGGTGGAGGAGGAGGAGGAGGAGGAGGAGGAGGAGGAGGAGGAGGAGGAGAAGAAGAAGAAGAAGAAGAAGAAGAAGAAGAAGAAGAAGAAGAAGAAGAAGAAGAAGAAGAAGAAGAAGAAACAACAACAGTCCCTGCCCAATACCCATATACCCATCACATGGTCCAATCAGGCACCATCCAAAACTGGAGATGCCTCCCAGTCACGCCACTCAAGGTGCAGGGCAAGGTGTCCTTGACACTCTGAGAAAGGAATGTTATTTTGACTATATATATCTCTCCCATACTCCATATACCCCCCCTCCCATTTTCCCACAGCATTGAATGTGGCAGGCCTGAAGGCCCGATGCAAAAGATGGCTTCCAGACCTGACAGAAATGCTCATCATCTCAGAGAGGAGGAGTGACTGCCTTGGCCCTTTTTCCTCAAAGAGCATTGGCTTCTCCCTTGGGGTTTTGGCTTTTGTGTGTGTGGTCATTCTTGTCTGGAGAATGGGCACAGGCTGTCTGTCTCCGGTTGCTTTCCTTCTGCAGCCTGCTAATAGTGCTCAAGGCAGCTTTGCTGGTACAAACCGTTCAGCTGAAACAATTATGTCCATTGTACCATGACCCCATTCAAATGGATTTCCCTCCAGAGCTTGTAATTCCTATAATTATTTTCTTCAAGCTGTAACCCTACAGGTTGTCTGTATGCAAACTCCTTAGTCACGGTACAAGTTGGGTCTTGATTAGTGCCGTTAATGAATTCCACAAAGGGGGGTCGCATCGATCGAGTTTGCATTATTCAAAGTGATGTTTCTGTAAAAAAAAAATACAACGATGGGTTGCAGAATGATGGAAATGAGCAAGGAAAATGTTTAAACATACATTTTTGCATGTATATTAATGAAATGTCATGAAGTCTAAAAAGAGTATGCTTTAAATGTATAGCAGTAGTATTTATATACCGCTTTACAGTGCTCTACAGCCCTCTCTAAGTGGTTTACAGAGTCAGCCTCTTGCCCCCCAACAATCTGGGCCCTCATTTTACCCACCTCAAGAGGATGGAAGGCTGAGTCAACCTTAAGCTGGTCAGGATCGAACTACTGGCAGTTGGCAGAATTAGTGTGCAATATTGCATTCTAACCATTGAGAGAGGGAGGGAGGGAAGGAAGGAGGAAAGGAAGGAAAATAGCAATAGCACCTAGACTTATATACCGCTTCACAGTGCTTTACAGCCCTCTCTAAGTAGTTTACAAAGTCAGCCACTTAACCCCAACAATCTGGGTCATCATTTTACCCACCTCAGAAGGACGGAAGACTGAGTCAACCTCGAGCCTGGTGAGATTTGAACTGCCAAATTGCAGGCAGTCAGCAGTCAGCAGAAGGAGCCTGCAGTACTGCACTCTAACCACTGTGCCACTGCGGCTCATGATGAAGTCAAGGAGTAGCTATAGAAAACAGATAAAAAAGAAAAACTTCCTTTTTTGTTAAATTTATATGCCACCCATCTCCCTGATGAAGTAACTGAGCAGCTTACAAAGTATGAAAAGATAAATACAAAAACAATTATGGTACAATCTTAAAAACAATATAATAACTAGAACCAAGGAAACAGACAGCATAGGGAGGAGATTGTCTCACCCTGTCAATCACCTCCAGTGTTGAGGGATATCCTTGGGGCCACAACCCAGCTAGCAAAGCCAAGTTTTGATACTCTACCGGAAGGTCAAAATGATGGGAGCAGTTCTCACTTCTGGTGGAAGATGGGGCCACGATGGAAAAGGCTCTTCTCCTTGACCCCGCTCACTGGAATTTCTTAGCATATGGGATTCCTAGTGTTGGCCCGCCAGTGAATCTGGCAGCAGATTCGGACAGGGAGGAAGTTGGGGAGGAAGATGGGCTAGTCAAGGAGTCTGGGGAAGGCTCTGATGAGGTCTCTGCGTCAGAGGCAGAGATAGGGCCAGGACCGTCCAAAAGTTATCAGCTGCCTTCGGAGTCAGACATCAGTGGGGCAGAAGAACAGCTGGAGCCTATTCCCGATGTACGCATGCGCAGAGTTGCCAGACGAAGGGAACAGATAAGGAACAAGGGCCGACTTGCGAGTAAAGACACAGGTGGACGATGAATGGCCCCTCCCATAGGGAATAAAGAGGAGCAAAAGGGGAGGGGAGTTTGCAGGAGGCAATTAGTTAACTTAATTAGTGTGAAGGTTTGTTCGTGACCCTCAGAGACTCCTTGCCAAGTGTTTCCTTGTACAGCTTTGCGTTTGGAAGATATTGATGCCTGGCAGCTCTCCAAGCCTGATGAGGTCTGTGGTTGTAAATTCACCCTTGAAAGACTGTTTGCCGGGACTTTGCTGGAGGTGAATGAGAGGAATTCACATTAGCTTCATAAAAAGGGGTTTTGTTGGGACAAGAAGTCTGCTTCGTGATTTGGTGAAGCCTAGATCAGAACACCTAGCAGGCCCCTTCCACTGCAACGAATAGGGCATGTTAGTTTGACTGAACACTTTAACCATATTAAAGATGTGGAAACTCTACAAAGAGTGCAGAGAAGAGCAACAAAGAAAATTAGGGGACTGGAGGCTAAAACACATGAAAAACAGTTGCAGGAACTGGGTATGTCTAGTTTAATGAAAAGAAGGACTAGGGTAGACATGATAGCAGTGTTCTAATATCTCAGGGGTTGCCACAAAGAAGAGGGAGTCAAACTATTCTCCAAGGCACCTGAGGGTAGAACAAGAAGTTATGGATGGAAACTAATGAAGGAGAGAAGCAACTTAGAACTGAGGAGAAATTTCCTGACAGTGAGAACAGTTAATCAGTGGAACAGCTTGCCTGTGAATGCCCCAACATTGGAAGTCTTTAAAAAGATGTTGGATAGCCATTTGTCTGAAACGGTATAAGGTTTCCTGCCTAGGCAGGGGGTTGGACTAGAAGACCTCCAAGGTCCCTTCCAACTCTGCTATTGTATTGTATTATTATTGTATTACACTGTATTTTCAGGCATTTCAACATCTTGTCCTTTTTTTACTTTGCTGTGAACCCACCTTCTTGATGTCGCTCATCAAGAACATCACATTTTTGTTCTAATCCAAGAAGAAGCCATTTGTTTTTAAAATTGTAGTTTTCCTCTGACGGAATCTTTCTTTTCTCCGTTTTGCACACCTAAAGAAGATAGCATCTAAAACCCCAACTGCAGTTGTGCCGGTCCAAGCCTCCATGTTGCACTCCCTAGCTGCACCCACTGATCTTTGGATCCCATTAAACAGAACTTAATCAATTTTATTAATTAATTTACAATTCACATTAAGCAAATTTTACTATTCAAAGTTACCCTAATTGTGACCTACTTTGGTTCTTTAAGAATTATTGCTGATGTCTCTTTATAATCTATCTATCTATCTATCTATCTATCTATCTATCTATCTATCTATCTATCTATCTATCTATCTATCTATCTAATCTGTCATCTATATATCCATATCTGTCTAATCTGCCTATATCTATAATTTATCTATCATCTATAAATCTATATTTAAATCTATCTTGTCTGTCTGTCTGTCTATTTATCTATCTATCATCTATATCATCTACATCATCTATAAATCTATCTAAATCTATCTAATCTGTCTATTATTCTCTGTCTTGTCTGTCTGTCTATATCTATCTATCTATCTATCTATCTATCTATCTATCTATCTATCTATCTATCTATCTATCTAAATTGCCATCTATATATCCATATCTAAATCTATCTGTCTAATCTGCCTATATCTATAATTTATCTAGCATTTATAAATCTATATTTAAATCTATCTTATCTATCAATCATCTATATCATCTACATCATCTATAAATCTAAATCTATCTAATCTGTCTATTATTGTTCTCTCTGTCTTGTCTGTCTATATCTATCTATTCGTCTGTCTGTCTGTCTGTCTGTCTACCTACCTACCTACCTACCTACCTACCTACCTACCTACCTACCTACCTACCTATCTATCTATCTATCTATCTATCTATCTATCTATCTATCTATCTATCTAGTATCCATTTTCTCATTAGCCTGGTAGACTTAAGATGCCCAACATGACTTGCCACCAAATAAAAATGGAAGAATTACTTCCCACTGGTTGTCTGCTCCCTTTTAGATGAAGAGTTTTAATAAGATTACCAAATGAACCAGCAGTTAGCCAACACTTTTGATTGTGGACACTCCCTCTTCTTTCATACCATTGCAGAGAGGCTGAAATAAAAGGAGGCTCACTCTTGAACTTAAAAATAAAGGGAATCAGAATATTTTGAAGTCTGGAACAGATTTTATGATTGGTGTAAGACAAGGTGACAAGACTGGAACAAACTGTATATATTGTGATTGGACAGAAGGATAGACAATGTATTAAGTAGGCTAATAGTTAATGGTTGAGACTAGCTGTATATAATGTGAATGTATGGTCACTTTGACTTCGCGGTACTGCATGGTTTTAAATGTAAAAATAATAAAAAATATATTAAAGAATCAAAAGATACAACACTTAGTGATAGTCATAGGTAAACAATCAAATTATGCTAGGAAACAAAACAATATAAATTTTAAAGATATAAGCAACATGGTTTTAGTCATAAGTGGGAAGAGATAGGTGGGAAGAGATAAGAAGGAAGAGAAGAATAATAGTAATACAGTCTTAGTAGGTAAAATGACAGTGTTCTGGTGTGCAGTGCTCTATAGCATCAATATTTTCACAGCCCTCTTTTTGACCCATGCAGTGTACAGGTCCTCAGTGGAAGGCAGGTTAGATCAACTAATAAGGGTTGTAAATCAGAAGGCCTTCCTTGCATTCCTTAGCAGTTCAAAGACTGAAGAAGTGTATGGGATTCTCCATAGTTTGAATACTGCAACCTATTGGCTTAACCCCTGCTCTTTCAGGCTCCAGAATTGGACTAGAGCTGGAAGTGACCATGGAGGTCTTCTAGTCCAGCCCTCTTGAGCCTTGTTCACGCGCTCATTATGAGCCTTGTTTGCTTAGCTTCTAGTTGTGTTCCCAGGCACAAAGAATCAGGGCTATATATTAAGTTTTGTCAGAATGTTCATGAACTGGAATAGGGCATAGCAACTAAGTCAGCCAATGAAGGCTCTTTAGAAATGGAAAGAGTATTTGCTGGGAGACAGCTAGGCGCTTGGCCGTGGCTTACTCCAACTGTTAATCTGTAAACTTTGAAACAAAGCTAGTCTGGACTTGTCTGCTGATCTGAACTGAAATGAAACTGCTTGTACTTACTACCACGTTGGAAGAATCTGTGTGGGTATTGTACATTTATTCATATGTTGTTATGTATATAAAGAAGTGAATGAATCCTGCTGAATCCATTACCCACATGTGCTTTCTGGATTTCATTTTTGCAACAAACTGTTGACAAGTTTCAGTTCAGAATGTTTATTACTCAAGCCTATATCCAAGAATCTAGTCAACTAAAGTTGAGTGCTAAATGGGCACCAGATAAGTGTTGGCTGGTGGGCCCCCGGAGGAGAGCCTTCTCTGTGGCTGCTCCGACTCTTTGGAATCAGCTACCCCCAGAGATCCGGACCATACCCACTCTCATGGCCTTCAGGAAAGCTGTAAAAACTTGGCTGTTCCGGCAGGCCTGAAGCTGTTGACCTCACTGTTGAGGTCCAGCCCCGATTAGAATGAATGTATGAGGTGTTGCTATTTTAAACCGTTTTCTTTTGTTATGCGTTCGTTATGTGTCTTTTTTTTTCTCTTTATTTTTGTAAGTCGCCCGGAGTCCTTCGGGATTGGGTGGCATATAAATGTGGTTAATTAAATTAAATAAAATAAGGATTCCATGGAATTCCAGGTAGCTTGGACTTAAACCATGTGTGGCAACGTAACGTCTCTAGGCTGATGACTCATTTTAATTCCACCACCCAGCCCTGCCTGATCCTCTCCTACAGCTATAGTTCTTCCAATTTTGGCTGTTCTGCTGTTGTCGATCTGATTTCATTAGTCATTGTTGATAAGGCAGCCGTCTTGCTGAGTCACCACACAGCTAGTTTCATCATCTGCTGATTTGAAGGGATAGCAACCCCAGAGGCTCTCAGAACCTATGTCTGAATGAGACCCAGGGCTCTAATGTTCCCGCTTCTCATCAACCTGACCAAAGGGCAGGACCAAGGCACTTGTAGTGTCCTTGAAATGTAGAGATTCCCACAAGAAGCCGCCTTCTTCCACTAAAAATAAGAAGCCAGTGCACGGTGATAGTGTGGAGGAGAGGCTGGTCTCCATGGAGATGGTTTATATATCGGTACCCAAGCTACTTTCTCTTAAAAGCAGTGAGAACCATTTGGATGGAGGGTGATAGTAGCCTTGTTCAACACTCTAAGCAAGGACAATGACTACCTTTGACATTTTGACATGTAATTGTTGGAAGAAGTGTCCTTCTGGGTTCAGTTCCAAGTGGGGGAAAAGACCATGGAAACATGGAGGCTGCTTGGAAAGATGGTTTTAATGGTGGACAGGACCAGATGGTTTGAGGTGATCCCATGCTTCCAGATGTTGGGTGAAGAAGAAAAGAAAAAGAAAGAGGAGCTTGCTGAGAGTTCCTGAGTTTTTTATACTCTCTGTTCGGCCCCACCTCTCTGTTTCCTGTTCCTGTGTAAGAAATGTATTCTGATTGTCAGACTCCCAGGGGTGGAGTGGGTGGGGGGGGGTCTTAGCTAACTTTGTAGGTTGTGTCTTTTGAGTTCCAAGCTTGGTTGCGTTCCCAAATGCCATGTGGTGAGTTTCTGTAGAGGGATAATCCTATCTGTGTTATGTAGAGGAGTGGCTCAGGCATTTTAATGGCTCATCGACAAAGGTGGGGGCTATTAAGAGTGAGTCTGCTTTCTGCCCAAAAACATATTTCTCCATTTCTGGTCCAGGGAAATATAATATTCTGCCTTTTCAATATTTTCCAGGACATTTCATTTTTCTAGGAGGAGTGTGTGTGTTAACTTCCTACATGATAGTTGAGGGGCTGCCGTAAAGAAGAGGGAAGGGGTCAACTTCTTTTCCAAAGCACCTGAAGGCAGGACAAGAAACAAAGGCTGGAAACTGAACAGAGAGAGAAGCAACCTAGAACTAAGGAGAAACTTCGTGACAGTGAGAACAATTAAAGCCAGTGGAACAGCTGCCCTTCAGAAGTTGTGGGTGCTCCATCAATGGAGGATTTTAAGAAGGGACTGGACAAACATTTGTCTAAAATGGTCTAGGGCAGTGATTCCCAACGTGAGGGCCCACGCGGGGGCAATTTGATTTTTAATGGGGGCAATTTGAACCTTGTTTAAACCAAGTTAATGGCCTTTTAGGTTTCCTCTGTGTGAGTAGAGTTCACTTTTTGAGTAAAGTTATATGTCACGGGGGGGGGGGGGGGATATCAGGATTTAAAAAATGCTTAGGTGGGACATGGCCAAAAAAAGGTTGGGAATCACTGATATAGTGTCTCCTGCTTGAGCAGGGGGTTGGACTAGAATACCTCCAAGATCCCTTCCAATTGCTGTTCTATTCCTATTTTTTTATTCTGTTCTGTTCTATCCTATTCTTTTGTTCTATTCTATTCCTAATTCTTTATTCTATTCTCTGCAATTCTACTCTACGCTATGCTACTCCTAATTTTTTATTCTATTCTGTTCAATTCTATTCTATTCCTAATTCTTTATTCGGTTCTCTTCTACTCTACTCCTAATTCTTTATTCTATTCTGTCCTATTCTTCTGTTCTGTTCTGTTCTATTACTATTTTATTCTATTCCTAATTCTTTATTCTGTTCTGTTCTACTCTACTCCTAATTCTTTATTCTATTCTGTTTTATTCTTCTAATTTCTATTTCTATTCTGAAAGTGAAATTTAGGTTGTCATTCTTTCCGTAAGACCAAGTTCTCCCTTGATCAGAGTAGGATGAATTTCTTGTGAGTGCAGGTCCTGTATAGAAAAACAGCAGCATTTGGTATCTATAGAAGCACTGGAGTTGTCATAAGGTTTGGCAACAAGGCAACTACTTATGCATGCCACGAAACCATAATTGGTTGCTTAGAACGTACCATTAGATATGCCCTGGTGTGATTCTCCTACACCCAAGATCTCCTTCCACACAAAGTAACTTTTCTTAAGAATTTTGCAAGGCCAACAACTGGGGATCTAGAACCTAAGAAGGGGAGACATCTGGATCGATCTCGGGAGGAGCCAGCCTAGGTCCTGCCATTGAAGTGGGAATTCAACCAGGGAGAAAAGTTTGAATGCATTGTGCTTGGGTGCCCCCCTAGAAGTCATGGAGTTTGCAGATGGGAATACTCATCCCCCTGTGCCGGCTGTTGGGATGACTGTGGGGCAAGCATCACCGCGATGGAAAAAGCTGGGATTCTGAGCATATGCTGTCGTTTTCGGTTGCCATGGTGACGGTGCATGAAAGGGAGAGTCGCAGCAAGGCAGTGTGATCTAGTGAGTTAAGCTCCATGGCAAATGAGGCAAAGTAACCTCCGCTTTCAATCCACGCTCTTTGCTGGCTTAGGGTAACCTTGGGGTGAGGGGGGGGGCAGGGAGGTCCCTGCCCTTTTGGCGATCTGTTTAGAGTGCAAGCTCTAAGAATAGCTGCGTTGTGGGGGTGTTGGACAGGATTAGCCAGCATTTGTGAAAATCCTAGCGTTGCTAGTGAAATCTTCCCGAGGGTTAAGACAAACTCCCCGGTTGGTTTCTCTGGGGAATGTGCCTCTTCTCTCATACCTCTAAAGGTAGCTTGGTGTGGGGCAGGGAGGGCGTATGTTTTCGGCACCAAGTGACCAAACCGGAACGCATGTGCCAGTGGTGGGTTTGGCAGCCTGGGTCACTGGAACCAGCAGCGACCTAGACCTGCCACCTCCCTGAACTGGTTCTCCGGCACCGCCATCTTGTTTTTCACCTCTGTGCATGTGCAGAACTATTTTTATTGCACTGCGTATGCGCACACAGCATGCATCAAGCACACGCCCATGAGCGAACCAGCAGTAGTGCCTGTTGGAACCTACCCCTGGTGCGTGCATGTGTGTGCAAGAGCACAGGCCAGAATGCCGGAAACCCAAAGACTAGCTAGCCAATGTGCATGCACCTGCCGGCCAGCTGATCTTTTGGGTTTCTGGCACACGCTTGCATGCCGGCCAGCTGATCTTCACGCTTCCCAGAACCCCGGAAACCCAAAGACCAACTGGCCAGTGCCCACATGCCTGTTTTTTGGCTGGTTTTAAGGCCATTTTTCAGTGCTCCAGCACCCGTGAACACCAGCTTCCGGCGCGCCGGAAGGCAGAAGAGCAGCTGGCGGCAGTACACATGCCCACAGAGGGCTCTGTGCCACCTCTGGCACGCTTGCCATAGGTTTGCCATCACAGGTGTAGGGGGGAAACACTCTTCTCCTATAATGGAATCTAGCTGTCAACCCTGAAGCTGGCCAGACCAAGGCCATTTGGAAGCTTCAGTGGAGGAAGGGGGGAAATAAAGATTGCTGGGGTTTTGTAGCCAAAACAAAATACTTTCTCCTGAGAACCAAGGACATTCCCGCAGGTGGTCGGAGAGAGGAGGAGCGATGTCACCAGGCAGTCTGACCGCATGATTGGACCATGTGACTGATTGTATGGGAAAGGAGGGGAAACTTGCTTTTAATTAAGTGAAAACTACGCAAACTTTCAGAGTCGGTTTTCATCAGCCTGTGCCAATATGATATATCCAATAAAAACTGCTCTTTGAGGAATTTACCTGCCTCGGAGTTCTGACACTAATACTTTCAAGTTGTCTAGTAGAATTATTGTGTGGCATTGATTTTGAAAACATTAAAAAAAAAAAACCTGCCTTTGCTTCCAACGTTGCAGTTTGGCTAGGGTAATGGGCCAGTTTATTTGCAAGGAGTTGTGTCCCAGATCACAACTTTTCAAGCGTTTGTGTTTGTCCGGCGCATGGAGTTTTCATAGCAGTAGCTATAGACAAGGCTGAATGTTCGTCTTATCTTCCAGCGATTTCAAAGAGAAACCTTAGGCAAGACTTAACCGGTATGGTAACAAATAATTTTGAAATCTTTTTTTTAAATCACCCACAAAACCAATTCCTATTTCAAGTATTAAAATTCCGCATTGGTGTTGTCAAGTTTCCTAACAATGCCGTAAACGATTCAAAATAAGCGAGCCAATGTTTTAATACAAAAACCAGTGATTTATTAATAGCTTCATTAGGGAAGATTTATTTGCAGCCAATTCTTTGCTTTGTTTACCTGCTTCTGAACTTTTCCCTTTCCTTTCCTCCCCTCAGTCTGTGTCATAAATCACGTTACCCAATAGATACACCCATCTCAACCCAGCTACTGTAATCTGAGATACAGCTCTGCCAACATTATGTATGGAATGTCAACAGAGAGTTGACAGGTGTTTTCTCCAGGTGAGGTAGGATGGCTGAAACAGATGGCTATGTTTCTAAAAGATTCCGATTCTGTCCCTCCAGGTTGTATATTACACCGAGATGTACAAGATATTTGGCGAATTAACGGAACAGATTGATGAGCCTGACTTAACAGACGAGCAGAGGGAGAAGGAGAGTGAAGCCAAGCTGAACGAGTTGAGGGCCCTCTCCATTGTGGCTGATGACTGACCTCCAGCTTTTACGAATCCTTGACGCGACAGCTAATGATGAAGTGGATAAAGACAGGAAGTTGAACATTGCTTCCGATTTCTGAAGGCTTGAACCCTTTAAAGCAGGGGTCTCCAACCCTGGCAACTTTAAGACTTGTGGACTTCAAGTCTTCAAGCTTTGCTGGCTGAGGAACTCTGGGAGTTGAAGTCCACAAGTGTTAAAGTTGCCAAGGTTGGAGACCCCTGTTTTAAAACCTTGTTAGCACTGATTTTAATCTAGAATGTTGCTATTTGCTACAGCTCTTTAAATCCTGAACGTCTTTTATCTGTATTAATAACAACATGGTAAGAGTCCTGCATTAAGAGATTTGTGAAGTTTGAAAAATCAGAGGAATTTACACTTAAAAAGGATAAGTGAACAAGCTTTTTAATTCAGCCTTTCCGAAATCAGGGTCTGCCTGACAGCTGAATTGGGAGTGGTATTCTCAGTGAGTGTAGTTACCCCCAAAAAGTTACCCAAGGTGGCTCAATGGCTAAGATGCTGAGCTTGTCAATTGGAAAGGTCGGCAGTTTGGCGGTTCAAATCCCTAGCGCTGTGTAACGGACTGAGTTCCCGTTACTTGTCCCAGCTTCTGCCAACTTAGCAGTTCAAAAGGACATTAAAATGTGAGTAGAAAAATAGGGACCACTTGGGAAGGTAACAGCATTCCATGCACCTTTGCCATTTAGTCATGCTGGTCAATGACCATGGAGAAGTCTTCCGACAGCGCTGGCTCTTGGGCTTTGAAACAAGAGATGAGCACCGTCTCCTAGAGTCGGGAATGACTAGCACATATGTGCGAGAGGAACCTTTATCTTACTCCCCCAAAATATTATTACCGGTAACCTTATTGGCTAAAAAGTTTTTACTTCTGATGTTTAAAAAATGTCATCATTGCACTGAGCTCCTTGTCTGGTTTGTGTCTTTGTGGCATTGAAGGCTGTCTAAAAATAGTGGCATCCTTTACAAACGGATTGGTAGAGTAGCTTAATCCTACTGAATGTAATATAAATTTACAAAGTGTAAATCATGATTTTCAAAAAACAGGACAGGACAGAGATTATATTTTGCCTTGGTACAATCTACATGAATATTATATCTCGCACTGTCCAGGTTTCAATGGAAGTGCATCACTACTGAAATGTTATTTTCAGGGAAAACAGTCTCAGTGTGTTGGTGAAATCCTTTGGCCATCCTATACAGGTGGCTGTGATTTAAACTAATAAATGTTGTTCTTACTGGGGGTGGCGGCTAGCCAGGAATGCAGGTCTTCCTTTATCTTTCTGGACTAACCTCTGGTTTGTTGGTATTGATGCCTCTCAACTGTTGCCTTTGCCTGTCTTAATTATGATTAATGAGAATGCTGTAGATGATTCTTTTTGTTCTTCTGTAGCCCATATTTCTAATTTTATTTTTTCAAAAAAAAACAACACATCTCACTGGATTATTTGACTCTGTCCCTCTGTACGTGAGAATGGAGCTGCACCCATGACTGATAACTGATGCATGGAAAGCTGCCTAATTAATTTTGCAAAGCTGTTTGAAGGCAGCCGGAAATAACTTGACATTCTCTGTTTAGGTCACATTACATACATTTTAAGAATTGAGGTACGGGCAACATTTTATTAATTATGGTCAAACTCAACCACTCTCGTAAACATGATAACAAAACAGCCGCAAAGGCTTGTACTGTATTGGTTTTTCTTTCCCCATACTTGTGAAGCAAACTGCACCATATCACATTCTCAAATGTTGTCCCAAAGGTGCTTTTTCAGGAGGAAACTGGACTGTCTGGTTTTTTCTTTTGAAGACGTTTCACTTCTCATCCAAGAAGCTCCTTCAGCTCTGACAGGAGGGTGGGGAAGGGAAGGATTTATATTCCTTGCAGACACTGGTCATTTGCATCCTTGCGTCATTGAGGCCCTTTGGAGGTTTTTCTGTGTCCTCAGGATCACCGAGTGGTGCTCCTAAATGGTGTGCAAGTAGGAATGGATTTCTAACCCAGTGACCCCTTGAGCAACAGCATGCCAGCAGTGTGCGTGCATGGAACAAAAGGCCACCCAAGAGCTGTGTCTGGACGCAAAAAAAAAAAAAAAAAAAAAAGAGGCAGAGCCCATTTCCAAGTGAGGAAGAGACTTTTATAAAAGTAACTTGGCCAGTTAAATACAAGTTGTTACCACATTTACAGACTAAAAGCAACACATTCAGAAGTGACAGACCACCTGAGGGTGGGGAAGCAGGTGGCCAGGGCAAATGCAGCGAGTACCTACTGGAGGGAGGGGCCTGAGCCCGGCCACTGCTTTGCATAGGCCCACCAGTTACTCTGCTAAAGTCTACACCGTGGGAACCCCATGGCCTCCAGCTGTGCCCAGCCCTCACAGCTGTGTGCTATGTCTTTCCAATGGAGGTTTAAGGGACCGCAGGCCCCTCTCGCTGCCAAAAATCCCAGATCCTCAAAACTCAAGATCCGCTGAAAGGGAATTTCACTTTTGTCGGAAGGCTAGTGATGAAAACTCAAGTGGGTCCCGGAGCAAGTAAATGACAGGGAGTGGAGGAGGAAGAGGAGGGACTCACGGCGTGTTTTTTTTCTTAAAATGGCTAAAATGCTGGCCCAAAGTATGTACGATGTTGACGCTCAAGCCACAGCACCCGAGCAAAACTCGCGAGCCACCCTGAACGTGCGACCCAGAAAAGGCAGAGGCAGGAAGAGTTGCTGGTCTTAGGGCTAGCGGATGAAAGCCTGCCGACCGCCAGGAGGCCGTCTCCCCCCCCCCCAAGGCACCAGCCGGCCCAAGGCAGGCAGAAGGCCACCCCTCAAGCTGGATGTAGAGGGGACGGGGAGAGAGAGGGGCTTAAAAACATCTCCATGCAGCAGCACAAAGAGGCTAGCGATGCCTGGTCTTCTGGAGCAGTCAGGACTCGTGTGGCTCTCGGTACGGAGCTAACGTTCCCAGTCCAAGACTTGCTGTTGGCCAACAGCCCCAAATACCTACCCTGTAGCTTCTTCTGACCATCAAAATGCCTAGCTCTAACGGGTATTCCTTTAAACAAGTGGGGGAGGGGCAGGGGGGGTTTCCAGCAGATGAAGGGTGCCTCCTAGTCATGCAGGACTAGGGGCCCTTTTCCCCTCCCCAAGCCTGGGGTGAGGAGGGGGTGTTCGAGGATGAAAACCAGCTGCTGTAGCCTTTCACAGAGCAGCAAAAAAGTTGATGGTTTCAAAGGCTTACCTACCCCCCCACAACCGCTTTACTCACACACCCCCAAAATATCAAACCAAAGGTGGTACTGATCTCCCCTGCCAAGATGATTTCCTTCTCTAGGGAGCATCAGTTGCTGGAAACAGAGGGCGACGTGGCTTCCTTCTCTAAGCAGTTGTTGGTCTGAAAGAGACAAAGGGAAAATAGGAAGAGAGAACAGGTAGAGCAAAGATTGTTGTTTTTTTTAAGTTTTTTATTAGATAAACATTAAAAAATGTTGGACGTAGTGCAACATTTCTGGCATAAACATTTCCACATAGTGATTAGACCTTACAACAATTACATTTTATATCAATTACATGGGTGTATGTAGTCAGTCAGATTACCTGTCCATTAATCCTTTCTTTTGTATAATTACTAATCATATAAATACCCAGTTCATACCTATCACACATTCTTAATACCATATTTTCCGATTCTTAACTCGTCTGTGTTTTTCTGTCCCGGCCTTTCCCCCCCATTTCTCACCATCGTTGTCCCAGATTTCGTGCTATTCCATCTCACCCTCGTCTTTGAGCTCTAGAGTCCATCTGTCCATTTCTGCACACGTCTGTATCTTATTTATTATTTCTTGTTCCGAGGGAGTCTCTTTATTTTTCCATTTTTGTGCAAAAACCAGTCTTGCCATCGTTAAAATATGCAGCATTAAATATAGTCCACCTTAAGGCAAAGATTGCTAACGATTTACAACAGGGGTCTCCCAACTTTGGCAACTTTAAGCCTGGCTGGGGAATTTTGGGAGTTGAAGTCTGCCAGGCTTCAAGTTGCCAAGGTTGGAGACCCCCTTGAGCTACAACATGACAGTCAACCTGACTGGCATATTTCCTGAACAATCAGAGCAATGGCCCGCCTTCAGAAGTTACAGATGCTCCATCATTGGAAATCTTCAAGAAGAGACTGGACAACCCATTTGTCCAGAATGGTGTAAGAGGTTGGCATAGAACAGGAGACTCCAATTGTGGCAACTTTAAGACTTGTGGACTTCAACTTCCAGAATTCTGAGCTCTGGGAGTTGAAGTCCATAAATCTTAAAGTTGCCAAGGTTGGAGACCCCTGGACTAGAAGACCTCAAAAGATCCGTTCCAATTCTTTTATTCTACATTCTAACCCAATCACTTTGCTTTAAGCTACTATAAATACCTTCATCTGAATTCACGGAGCTCATTGCCATGCTTTGCTTAACCAGAATCCTGATTATTGTGTCTCAATTCTAGACACACTAAACTGTCAAAACCTTCGTTTGGTGCAGAGTCCAAACTGATGAACTGTATGTTCCAAGCAGTCTCAAGGATGCAACGTTATTTCAGGCACAACTGGAGAAAGTAGGTAACTGAAAAGTTCCCGCTCCCAAATGCCTGGACAAAGGATTTTCATCTTTTTCATCACTCTTTGCGAGGGGATATGTTGAAAACTGGACATCTGCTCAGAAACTCCTAGGCTGTGTGGACAGCTGTGCAGCACTTAGTAGAGAGTGGGAGAACTCTCATCCCTTTGGAAGGACACCTTGAGCTCCTAAGAGAATTGTGCTTCCAGATCGTGTGTGTGTATTTGTTCAGAAGTCAATTCCATTGACTTCAGTGTGCTTAGGACAACAGGTAATACAACTGCTATGTTGAAAACAGATCAAGCTCATAGTTGATTTTTTTCGGCTGCAGTGTGAAAAACTTCATGACTTCTCTACAGGTGCAAATTTGCTCTTGGGAAAAAAGGTGCGCAGAGGGGAGAAAACACCGGGGAGGGGGGGGGCAGCATGCTAAAATCCTGGTCCCCCATTTGTTGTCCTTTGGTGCCAAGGTCTCCCCCAAACACCTCCGTGGATAGACACCAAAAGAAGTTAACTGCTTCAATTCAGTCTTCTATATAGGCTTGCCTACCAGCCCAGAATAGGCTAAGACGCTCAGCTTGTCGATCAGAAAGGGCTGTTTGGTGGTTCGACTCCCTAGCACCACGTAACAGAATGAGCTCCGGTTACTTGTCCCAGCTTCTACCAACCTAGCAGTTCAAAAGCACGTAAAAATGCAAGTAGAAAAATAGGAACCACCTTCGGTGGGAAGGAAAGAGTGTTCTGTGTGCCTTCGGCATTGAGTCATGCCAGCCACATGACCATAGAGATGTCTTCGGACAGCGCTGGCTCTTCAGCTTTGAAACGGAGATGAGCACCACCCCCTAGAGTCGGGAATGACTAGCACTCATGTGCAGGGAAACCTTTACCAGCCCGAAATTTTTTTTTAAATGGACACTGCAGGGAACATTGTGGGAAGCTACAAACGTTTGGGGAAGCAACAACACCAATTTTCATTCTTTTGGGTCACATTTATTT
This sequence comes from Thamnophis sirtalis, assembly GCF_051295495.1. Taxonomy (NCBI): domain Eukaryota; kingdom Metazoa; phylum Chordata; class Lepidosauria; order Squamata; family Natricidae; genus Thamnophis; species Thamnophis sirtalis. Next base: position 76,210,579 of record NW_028261382.1, read on the forward strand.
TGTACCAGTAGCAATGTAATTTTTCTCCAAAACACCACAAAGAAAAAGACCCACCTGCTTCCCCAAAATGGGAGAAACTTGTACTGATAGCAACATTTAACATATTCGGGACCAAATAAAACATCATTTCACTTTTACAGACCAGCATATATGAACTATTTTAAAGTATCATCCAATATTGGGACAAAGTCAAGCAGAGTTAGTGGGGTGCCTTAAAAGCATCCAGCTCTTCATGGCGTTCCCTGATGAATGCGGGCTCACAAATACCTGATTTTCTCTCTTTTTTTAAGGAGGTCATCTGGGACTGAGGTAGAAATAGCAATGCCACTGACCAACATGGAAAAAAAATCCAAAGAGGCCATAGCAGTTGTATTGCCTGTTGTCCTAAGCACACTGAAGTCAATGGAATTGACTTCTGAATAAACACACACATGATCTGGAAGCACAATTCTCTTAGGAGATCAAGGTGTCCTTCCAAAGGGATGAGAGTTCTCCCACTCTCTACTAAGTGCTGCACAGCTGCCCACACAGCCTAGGAGTTTCTGAGCAGATGTCCAGTTCTAGATCTATCAAGCCATAACTGCTTGAAGATCAACACTCCACATCTTCTACTGTATAAATATATAAAAATGGCTGTGTGTGTGTTGCAGCATAACTCTGGAAAGCCTCAAGCAATTTCATCCAAACTTGGTACACAGATGACTTGCTCTCTGGAAACAAATACTGTGGGGGTAAGACACCCCTAACACCCTTCAGGGTGCGTGTTCTGTTAAGATACAGCCTGTTGTGCCTTCAAATGGCTTCTACTGTACTGCTATAAAATGGCTTCTGTACAGCACAGTGGAGTTTCAATGGTAACAGCTTCACCGTACTCCACAAGGGGGCTCTCTCTATAGTAAGGGGGGGAAACCCAACATTAGAAATTACGTTTGGTCCAGACATTTTCACCCTATAAATAAATACCCGGGCAATGCCAGGTTACCGGCTAGTTTACTACAAAAGCCCCATTGGGTTCGATTGTCAGCCTACCTTCTCAATTATCTTCTGGATTTCCAGTTGCAAAGGAACCAGACGCTTTTTATTCTCCTGCAGCAGCCTTTGAAAAAGGGATTTTTGCTTTTCAGATACTTTTGACTGCTCCTCCATCTCAGTCAGGCGCTTCTGTAAATCTTGCACTTCCAGCGTCAAAGCCTTGTTGGATGCCTCCGTGGATAAGAAGCGTAGCTGGGACTCTTCTACGCGGGCAGTCGATTGGAATTGTTTTCCGAGCAGAAAGTTAACAGAGAGAAGTGTAAGCTCCTAGTCAGAACAAGGGAGAGCCAAAATTGCCAGTATCTCACTGGAGGGGAACCTATTTATATAAGGACCAATTACAGTAATCTGTAATTATGGTAATTATGGAATCTGCAGGGAGCAGATTCCAGGGTGGGAACCTTTGACTTTTACAATTGTTACAGATACATTTTCTAAACCTCTGGAGGGTATTTTAAATGCATGGGCCTGTCTGTTGTCTGCCACCTTCTTTATGCTTCCATCCCTTTGTTTGTAAGCCACCTAGAGTTGCTGTGAGCGAGTAAGTGGCTACATAAATTTTCTACATAAATAATTACATCTCCATTTTCTGGATGTTTATGCAGGTAGAAGTATAAGAGCCTGCTTTGAATTCGTCTCAGTTCCCGTAAAGGAGTTCCATTACTTTTCATGGAGAATACAAAACTTGGCTTGAAACTCAACATTCAGAAAACTAATCTCATGGCATCCAGCCTTCCCAATTCTGGCAACAAAATGGGGAAGAAATGGAGGTAGGGACAGATTTTATTTTCCTGGGCTCCAAGCTCACCCCAGATGGGGACTGTAGCCAAGAAATTAAAAGAGGCTTGCTCCTGGGGAGGAAAGTGATGGCAAATCTAGACAGCATGCTAAAAAGCAGACATATCACCAGGTCAAGGCTATGGTTTTCCCAGTTGCAATCGATGGCTGTGAAAGTTGAACCATAAGGAAGGCTGAGTGCCAAAGAATGGAGGCCTTTGAACTGTGGTGCTGGAAAAGACTCCTGCAAGTCCTGTGGACTGCAAGGAGATCCAACCGGTCAGTCCTAGAGGAGATCAACCCTGATTTCTCTTTAGAAGGCCAGATCCGGAAGAGGAAACTCAAATCCTTTGGCCACCTGATGAGAAGGAAGGACTCCCTGGAGAAGAGCCTCATGCTGGGAACAATGGAGAGCAAAAGAAGTAGGGGACGACAGAGGTGGTGGTGGCTAGATGGAGTCACAGAAGCAGTCGGCGTGAAGCTTAAATGGACTCGAGAGGATCCATGGGGTCACAAAGGGTCGGACACGACTTCGCAACTAACAACAACTTTTCATTCCACATTCGCAGCCCAGAATGGCAATTCAGTTCTTGCTCAAGAAGCCATTCAATTCTACAAAGGGTACGTAATGTTTGGTACCCCTTGCATGCAATCAAGATTAAGCCCAATAAATACAACATTTTGGGCTGGAATCCTGCTTTCCTAGATCAGTGGTCTCCAACCTTGGCAACTTTAAGACCTGTGGACTTCAACTCCCAGAGTTCCTCAGCCAGCTTTGCTGGCTGAGGAACTCTGGGAGTTGAAGTCCACAGGTCTTAAGGTTGCCAAGGTTGGAGACCACTGTCCTAGATAACAAGAGTAATCAGAATTAAGACTGCAAAATTCCACATGACCACTGGGGGGCAGCAAATACTTTAAAGCACATCACTTTGCTGCCATTCACTGGTCACCCAGACATTAGAAGCCCAAATCTGGTTAACCCAGAACATAGAATTTATCAAATGAAGCAGTTCCACATTGGTACAGATGGCAATCAAGGTGAACTGCCAGGAATCAGGATGGCTGGTTGTAGATGAATTAAATCTATAGACCCTCCCCCTGCAGCACTCACCCAATTTTAGCTCCAGGGTATGGATTTTATTTTCCAGGTAGAGTCGGCTGTTTTCTGTCTGCTCGGCTTTTTCCAGGAGTTTGCTGACATTAAGGACAGCTCCATTGTATGGGATCAAATTGGTAGACTGAGTCTCTCGGGTAGATTTAGTCAAAGGAACCGATGAGCGCAAGAAATGGAGGTTGCCTGCAAGAAGGAAGTAGTATTTATCTTGCTTAACAATCAAGGACACCTTGATTTGGGGAATGGGGAGAAAAAGGAGCAAAAAAGCATATGAATTCATTGCTGCCATTCCTGCTGGTCTGAAGCGTCATTCTCTTCCTTGCCAACTGTTGTGGCCCACCAGAGGAGCTGGCAGCAGACATGGGCCAGTCCTGGAGTCTGGAGAAGGCTCTGTGTCAGAGGCAGAGAGGGGGCCAGAGCCGTATGCCAGTTATCAGCTGCCTTCAGAGTCAGACATCACTGAGGCAGAAGAACAGCTGGAGCCTGTTCCGTGTGTGCGCATGCGCAGAGTTGCCAGACGAAGGGAACAGCTAAAGAATAGGGGTCGACTTGGGAGTTAGACCACAGGTAGACGATGAATGGTCCTTCCCAGAGGAAATAAAAGAGGAGCGAAAGGGGAGTGGAGTTTGCAGGAGACAATTACTTCGTTTAATTGGTTTGTGACTCTCCGAGACTCCTTGCCAAGTTTTGCAGATATGGGCCTGGCAGCTCTCCAAGCCAGATAAAGTCTGTGACTGCAAATCCTCCTTTGATTTTGCTGGATGTGAATGAGCAGAATTCACAATCAATTAATAAAAGGGGTTTTTGTTGGGACCAGGAGTTTGCTTCATGCTCTTGGGAAGCCTCGGTCAGAACACCAACTGACCCAGCCTGACAAAGAATTCTGCTTTCCAATAGTGAGCCACATTTCAATGGAAGGAGATATTGGGAAGGAAATCCTCACATACCTGGAACACAGTTAAGTCCTTGGCTTACGACCATAACTGGGCCCAAAAAATTTCCTTGCTAAGCAAGCCAATGAATTCTGCCCCGAGTTACAACTTTTGTTGTCCCCGTTGTTGAGTGAATCGGGCTTCCCCCATTGATGTGGCTCATCAGAAAGTCGCAAAGGGGGAATCTCACATGACCCCCGGAACACTGCGACCCTCATAAATATGAGTCGGTGGCCAAGCGTTTGAATTTTGATCGTGTGACTGTGGGGATGCTGCGATGGCCGTGAGTGTGAAAAACGGTTGTAAGTCACTTTTTGGAGTGCCTGTTGTAACTTCGGTCACTAAATGAATTGTTGTAAGTTAAGGACTGCCTGTATTTTGTTGGGAGGAGACAAAAATGTAAAGACCCCCTCTCCCCCAATCCAGACCTCCTCCTGGCACACAGAGGGCTCAATAAAACCGATTCCTGAATTGGAACCAGCATCACTTAAAAAGCAAGGTACAGTGGCATCCCATCCCTAATGCCCCGTAGAGTCACGTCCCACCCCGTACCTGCAACTCACCTGATAGCTCTTCCTCTCCGAGGCCGGCCTCTGTACCTTCCTGCCGGCTGTAACGCAGGCTGCGGTAACGGCACACAAACTGCGTCACAACCCTGTTCACCAAGCGCTTCACCTACCAGCAGATGAGACAGCCCCTTAGAAGTTGCCCTGGGGAAATGCGGTCAAGAAAGCCCCTGTGCCCACGGTCCAGAGGGCAGAGGCTGACTCGTTCCACCAATCGCTGACAGAACCCAGCCGAGGCTCACCTGCTCTTTGCAGAGGTGCAGTCCCAAGGTGAGCAGGATCTTGTCCATATCCTTCCTATGCAGGTAGCCACAGAAATTCAAGTCGAAGTAAATGAAGGCAAGAAGGGCATCCAAGGGCAACACAGTACTTGGGTCCAGCTCTCTGGGCTAAGCATGGCATATAAAAAGAAGAGGGAGGGGGGAGGAAAGGGGGACAGTCTCACTCTGTGCTCCATTTCACTGGTCCAGAGATAGCAATAGCACTTAGACTTATATACCGCTTCACAGTACTTCACAGCCCTCTCTAAGCGGTTTACAAAGTCAGCCTCTTGCCCCCAACAATTTGGCTCCTCATTTTACCGACCTTGGAAGGATGGAAGGCTGAGTTAACCTTGAGCCGAACAGAATCGAACTCCTGGCAGTGGGCAGAGTTAGCCTGCAATGCTGCATTCTAAACACTGCGGCACCAGGAAGGAGAAGAAGAAAGGGAATAACAGGAAGAAAGGAAAGGAAAGGAAAGGAAGGAAGGAAGGAAGGAAGGAAGGAAGGAAAGAAGGAAAGAAGGAAAGAAGGAAAGAAGGAAAGAGGGAGGGAGGAATAGCAATAGCACTTAGACTTATATACCACTTCCCAGTGCTTTACAGCCCTCTCTAAAGAGTTTAGAGTCAGCCTCTTTCCCCCAACAATCTGGATCCTGATTTTATCGAGAGGATGGAAGGCTGAGTCAACCTTGGACCTGTTGAGATACGATCTACCAAACTGCTGTTAAAATTGATGTGGTTTTCTGGAAGTATAGATTATTCTCTGCTATTTAAAAGAAGATACAATAGCACTGGGCCTCTTCGGGTCAAGCATTTATTTTAAAATTTCTTCATTTTGTTGAGTTGTCTAGAACAATAATAAAGCAGTCTTTAAAAAATAAGTCTAATAAATTGAGCATTCTCTAGGCATTTACAGTTATTGACTTACTCCTCGCAACAAACAGTAAACAGCCCGATTAGCACAAGAAAAAAACACCTGCCTCTGCCTCCCAGCAATTTGCCTCCTTGCAGCAAAAAGCAAGTTTCACTTTCAATTTCAGTTTAAGCACAGGCAGATGATCAGCTGTTTCAGGCTGCAGGGATTGCCATAGCCTATTGCAAGCCCCATTTACTCCGTTTGCTGCAAGGAGGTAAATTGCTGGGAGGCAGAGGCCAAAGGATGGGCGCCGGTGGGTGGATGGGACTACATATCAGTGTATAAGATGCACCCAAGTTTTCACCCTCTTTTGGGGGGGGGAAGTATGTCTTATACTCCAAAACAATATGGTAATTTTTTTCAGATTCCAGAATTTGGGGGGTTTACACAACTCAGTCCACTGGAGCTTTCCCTCAATTACCTAGCTTAAGATGAAAAAAAAAATCCAATTTCTGAGAAAACAATTTTGCCACCATCTACATTCTATATAAATTCATGCAAATTTTCCTGCTAAAGATGGTTTTGGAATGAAGTCTCCAGCGCCAGAATTGGTATGTTACAAAGCCAGCAACGTTTCCAGAAAAACGTACTGTGGGTTATACCCCAATCTTGTCTTCCCAAGACGGCTAATTAAAGCAGGATACATCCATTAAGAACATTCAGACGTAAACAAGCAAACCAAATATTTAAGACGAGCTGTCTACTAACCATATCAGGAAGGGAGGAAATCTCGATTTCAGACTGGTTGGATGCAACGGATCTCACTTCGGCGTCTTCCAACTTGACACCTGTGGATAAGGCAACATGACCTGCTTCAGAAGCTGACTTGTCAACTCTGAAGCGTACCTGACTGAAGCCATCTTGTGCTGCCTCCTAGTTGCCACGAAGCCTGAGAGGGGAAAGGGAGGGGGGAAGTAGATAGCCTGGCTAACAGTCAAAACAAAAAGTTTTTCTGTTGGAACCAAGGTCATTGCAATAGGTGGTTGTTGAAGGAGGAGCCAAAGGATGTCTGCCATCCATCCTAATTGGACAATGTGACCGGTGAGGGGTTTTTTCGCTCTTAATTAGGTGAAACCACGGGAACTGTTAAGAGTTGGTTTTCACCGGCTGTGCCGATATGATGTATCCAATAAACATGTTCTTTGAGGGATCTACCTGCCTCGGAGTTATACTTTCAATGTGCGCATTACTCAGAACGCTGACACTGAGTGGATCTATTCAGTGTCTTTACCAGAAGATCCTGAGAGCGCAAGAAATGCCTTCCAATGCCCCAAACCATCAGTCTGAAAACAGCCCTGACGTAGCTGAACACAGACCAGGGACGCCAAAAGGAACTTGGGAATCCTGATTTCCCCACAGAGAAAAGCCAAGGGACTTTCATCTTGTCTACAACTAAGGGAAGTGATAAGGGCAATTCTCTGCAGCTACTGTGTTCCCCTGAAAATAAGACCTGGTCTATATATATATATATATATATATTGCCACCAAAAAAGGCACCAGGTCTTATTTTCTTCCTCATCTCATGGTGGCAGCAACAGCCCCACTCTGCCCTCAATCCGGAGTTCTGTTATCGGCTGCAAAGGCCTTTCCTGAAGCTCTCTGACAGCAAATAGAAGCCGAGGTGACTCGCGCAAGCAGCTGCAGAAGAAGTGGGCCAGCAAGGAAAGGCAGGTGTCGGGGCCTGGCAGCAACTGTCCGAAGTAAGTAGTAGGGCAGCTCCACCCCCATCCTAGCTTAATTTTTACCCGTGTGCCTTGCGGGTAGGGTCTAGGACTTATTTTGGGGGTGGGATTTATATTGGGTGCACATGTACAAATCAAGCTAGGGCTTACTTTCAAGGTAGGCCGTATTTTTGGAGAAACACAATAATATGAGTCCCCACCACGTAGGCAAAATTCAACCGAACCGTGTTACATTTCCCAGACTACTTACCAAAATCCTCCTCTTCGTCCTCTCTTAGCAGCAAGAGGTCATCTTCCATGCTGAGCTCACAGAGGTCATCAGTGGAATCCTTCGCTTCGGCTTTGACATTCCCACTCACCTTCTCCTCCTTGGTTGCATTGGCCCCATCTTGATTCGGAGGCTTCTTCTCAGCCTCCCCACTCCCCTCTTTCTGCACAAATAAAAAAGACAACATCAGTGCCTTATACCCCCCCCCCCCCCAAAAAAAAGAACCCCACCTATTATCCTTCGCAATCGGAAGAAAATGGAAACCGTGCAATGTTAAGAAAGATGAGGAGGGGATGTAACTGGCCAAACATGAAGGGGCCACCCGATTGTACTGTAAGGCCTGAAGAGTTGCATAGACATACTTGAACTTCCTTCTGGTTACTATCTGGCGCATCTTCTGCTACAGGTTTCTCCTGAGGTTCCTCCTTCACTTCGTTCTCGGCTTCCTTTTCCAATTTCGGCACTTTTTCTGAATCAGGATGTTTGGCCTCCGGCGGCTCCTCCTTTTCCGGCAGGGCCAGCAGCGCTTTATAAAGCTTGTAGCCAAAATCCCGCTGAAGCATCTCCTGGAAAGTCTCTGCCACCACTGCCACCTCAGGGGGGAAAGAAGGAGCAAGAGAGATCAGAGAGCAAGAAGCTGGGAAAGATCTTGTGGCCTAAACTATGAAAATGTTAAGTGTCCGTATGTCTAGGGGTCAGCAACCTGCGATTTCGGAGCCACATGTGGCTCTTTTATCCCTATGCTGCAGCTCCCTGTTGCCGGTTGGCTCCACAATTGATAGGGCTTTCAGTTAGGACAGGTAGAGAAAAAAGGATGCCACGCTAGGAAGAGACTCTATGGTGTGGGAACCGGACTTCCAGTCAGCTCCAGAATTGAATGGGAGGGTGGGGAAGGGGGGCTTCTGGTTAGGACCTTTGTGGCTCTTTTAGTGTTTAAAGTTGCCGACCCCTGATCTATACGGTGTACACCTGATTTAACAGATTGGGGATTCAACAGATGGAAATCAGGAGATACGCTCTGATAGGATGCTGGCAAAAGAGGCTGCGAAGAACGAGGAGAGAAGGTGTTGAGCAGGCTGGAGGGACATCGGCACTGGCAGAGACAGCACTGGGAAGCTCAATCCACTGGAATATGCTCCGGTGCTAAGTGTCAACCCTGAGGTTGGCCTAACTGAGGCCATTTGGAGACTTCAGCGTTGACACACTGGAGAAGAGGGTCAGGAAGGGGGGTGGGGGATAGAGATAGTTGGGGCGTCAAAACAAAATACTTTTTCTTGGGAACCAAGGACGTTCCTGCAGGTGCTCAGAAGGAGGGGACTGGAGTCACCTAGCAATTGGACCACGAGACCAATTGTTTTGAGAAAGTGGGAAAACTTTTACTTTTAATTGGGTGAAAACTGCGGGGATACTCGGAGCTGATTTTCACCAGCCTATGCCAATATGACACATCTAATAAACTTATTCTTTGAGGAATTTACCTGCCTCAGAGTTTTAATTGCTACAGGTATGTTACTTGGAAGCCTCATATTAAGGAGGAAGGGTTGTTGATGCACAACAGCATAATGGTTAGGGACTCTCTGTCCTTAACATCTATGTGGCTGTTCATTTCTTCAGTATGGGATTTATTTCAGTTTAGTTCATTTCTGCATTTATAAAAATTATGAACATTTTGATACTCAGCCCCTACCAGATCTACCCTCACAAAATCCACTTTCCACCTCCACTCTTTCCATCTTCAAAGGTTTCCCACCCCTCATTTGTATCCTATTGCATCCTATTCTGCTGGTTCTAATCCCATGGGGGCATCTAAGCAGCCAGAGCCAAGCCAGACAAGAGGGCCAGCCACACACATCCCTCAAGAACTTCCTGTCAGATCTGCAGCCATCTTTTCTTTTGGATCTTTGGCCTGCCACACTTTCTATTATTCTACTCTGCATTTTCTATTGTGGGAAAATGAGAGGGGGGATTGTAGGAGTGAGATGCAATGTAGCCATAACAAAATTCTTTCTAGAAAGTCAAGGTCATCCTTTGTCTCTGCACCTGACCAGAACTGGATGGGTGGAAACTGCCAGCATGGCAGTGGACAATTGGACCATGGGATGGACTTGTGGTAATGGGGGGAAGATCTTGAACTTTCAATTGGATGGGGAAAACCGGGAAGCTTTCAGATTCAAGTTTTCCCAGCTGTGCCAACATGGCTCTCTTAATAAATTGGAGCTTTGAGAAATTCTTTGCCTTGGACACTGATTTAATTTTGCATGCTATTTGGAACCCTGATACTTCCATCTGAGAGAACCAAACCTACCTCAAAGGAGAGCTTCTCCCACTGCCTTCTGTACTCAAGCAAAGTGTAAAGAGAGATGTTGGTGCAACTGGGCTGCCCATTTTGCAGTGCCAGCTGAGGGTAAACAACTATGGCTGGTTCCAGTGGAGGAACTGGTGTCTCTGGTTCAGAAGTCGACGTCTCCAGAGCCGGCTCGGGGACCGGTTCAGATGGCTCCATTTCCTGCTCACAGGACTCCATTTCTTGCTCCGTAGCTGGTTCAGAAGACTGTTCAGTTTCTTCCACCTGTTTAAAAGCATCATCGTTAGAGGGCAAAACATCAGAGATATATCTAGCGTATTTTCCAGAGTATAAGACGCACCAAGATTTTGAAGAGGCAAATTTAAAAAAAAATTTTTTTGCACTCTGCAGACCTCCCCAAAATGGCCCGTTTTTAGCAAAAACAGGTGTTTTTTGTAAAACAAAAAACGGCATGAATAGCCTTTAGGAGCCTTGTAGAGTGCTCCTGGGAACTGGGGGAGGGGGGGGGAATGAGCAAAAATTGGCCCATTTTTTGCATAAATAGGCCCGATTTTTGTCACAAAAAAAAAGGGGCATGCATAGCCTTTAGGAGGCTTATAGAGTACTCCTGTGGGCTGGGGAGGAGGTAAAAACAAGCAAAAAATGGCCCATTTTTCGCTCATTTCTGCCCTTTCCAGCCCCCAGCAGCACTCTGGAAGCCTCCTAAAGGCTATGCATGGCCATTTTGGTGAAGGAAGCGGGGTTTTAGGAGGCCAAAAATGCTGTATTCAGTGTATAAGACACACCCAGATTTTCACTCTCTTTTTTGGGGGGAAAAAGGTGCATCTTAAACTCCAAAAAATAGAATAAGTTGAAGATCCAAGGACTCCAGCCAAAATCCTTCCAAAAGTGGCCACCAGACTGCAATTCAGGAAGCAAGCTATTGCAATTTTTGAAGAGGAGAACAAATTAAATCAAATTTAGTTTTTCACTTGATTCCCATTGACCTCTTGGCCCTGATCTGGCTCACGTTTAAGGTGTTCTGCTCAAAAGCCAACTTTGACCCTCAGCAAAAAGTTGTATGACTTGAATCTATTTCCGGGGTCTCCAAACTTGGCAACTTTAAGACTTGTGGGCTTCCACTCCCCGAATTCCCCAGCCGGCTGCAATCTACAGGTCTTAAAGTTGCCAGACTTTGCAGATCCCTGATCTAGTTAAGCAGAAGTATGCTCTCAGGAGCCAAGAATGTCTAATTTCAATTAAAGGCAAGGCCAACAATCAAATCACAGCTGTCCATTTAAACTAACGGAGGTCACAATAAAGTGAATGTCACAAAACATGCCATCCATGGAAATTTCAATGAGGTAGGATATAAAACACAAGAAGTGGATTTGATTTAAATCAAGTTGATTTAAATCACAATTTAAATCATTATTTAAATCACTAGTAAAAAAGGCTTGATTTAAATCAACTCGATTTAAATCATGATTTTTAAAGAGCAGCTGTCATCTCTATCCCGCAGCAGCTCCTCCTCTGACCTGCTGTTGACATCAATATTGCAGAATGCACAGCCTCATGCTAAATAACTAAGCTCAATTTCATGCTGTATAAATTAAAGTATTAATGTATCTTAAATAGAAAACTGTTGTGGCCCAGCAGGAGCCGTTGGAGCTGCCACCAGACTCCGACAGCGAGGGGCCCTATGAGTCGGCTCTGGAGGATGTGGAGGACCCTGGACAGGGTTCCGACTCCGAGCAGGGCACAGAGAGGCTGGTTGGCCACCAGGAGGCACCTGAGCCTTGGACCAGTGGGGCGGAGAGAAGGGAGTTTAATCGTGATATCATGCATTGGAGCAGTGCGGGGGAGCCAAGGGAGTTGTTCCTGGATGCACGACACCGGAGAACTAATAGGCGTAAGGAACAATTCCACAGTTACAGGAGATAATTGCACTCAGCCGGTGGTAATTAGGCTCCTCTCAAGACTATAAAAGGAATGATTGTGCACCCGCCCTTTTGCAGGAGTCAACGTATTCATTAAAGTTGGAGAACTTTCATGGCTAGCTTGGCAAGCTGGATTGCTGCCAAGGCCTGGACTAGGCTAGATTGCTGCCAAGGCCTGGACTGTGCTGGATTGCTGCCAAGGGCCTGTCTATGTATCAATAAATCCTGGAAGTATCTTTGTCTCAGCGTGCTTTGGTATAGGATGGGGGGGGGGGGGTGTCAGAACAGAAAACTATCTTTGGATAGATTTTTACTCTGAAGGCATTTTATTGAAATAAATTTGATAAAAATAAAAATAAAATCCAATTTGAATTTTAAAAAATCCAATTTAAAATTTAAAAATCTATTTTTTTTATTTTTTATTTTTAAAAAATTATTGATTTTTATTTACCCTGCAACAAGTCCATGTATGAATGGGAAGAAATGGATTAGGCACTAAGACTCTCTTCACTTTTCCCCCTCATCTGAGAGTGACCCCCTCCCAATTCCTTCCTGCTCAAATGAAACTTTAGATCCAGGTCGAATCCATTAACCATTCTTACCGACTCGCTTTTTACTTCTGAAGGTGCTGCAGCTTTTTCTGCTTTCTGTTTGCATAAGGCCTCCCACTCTTCAAGAGAGGGCATCAGGCTCCAAATATCTGGCAGGAAAACCACAGTCTGCTCCTGGTAAGATGGGTTTCCCTCACGCAGGTATCTGAACTCAGCCAACCGGTACCTGACAAACATCAAGGGCAGAGAATTCAGATAAAACCATAAAAATGATTATTCCCCAAAAGGTGTCAGTCCCATCCATGGGAGCTTAGCCAGAGTTTAACCGCAGCCTGGATGCAGAGCTGTGTGCTTGAAAGTGCCTTTCAGTGGTTGAATAGCATCATACGGCTGGAAGGGACCTCGGAGGTCACATAGTCCAACCCACTCCACAAGGAAAGAGACTTCTACCAGCCCAGTCAAATGGCTGTCTATTTTTTAAAAACCTCCCATGATGGAGAACCCACAACCCTGGAAGCAAATTATTCCATTAATTCATTGTTCTGTTAGAAATGTTCTCCTTACTTCTAGATTGCATCTCTCTCTAACAAGCTTCTGCCTATTACTTCTTGTCCTGCCTTCTGATGCCCTGGAGAATAAGTCAATCCCCTCTTCTCTGTGGCAGCCCATCAAGTACTGGAAGACGGTGATTATCATATCCTCCCTGACTTTACTAGCTAATAATATGCCCAAGAAGTCTTGGATGCTTCTCCTTGCTTGGGGTTTGCTCTTTCTTACTGCTAAAAGAAAAGCCACTGGGACACTAAACGTTCTTCTCTTGGCCCAAAACAGCGGAAGAAGAATCAGCTTCCTTAACAGAAACCATTTGGGCCAAGGAAGATAGGTTGGAAGTACTGATACGTTAGAGCTGGGGGGGGGGGAACCTATGGCAACTCAGTCCAGTCTCTTCTTGAAAGCATCCAGAGATAAATCTACCACAACTTCCAAAGGCAGCTTCTGTTCTGTTGGTTGATTGTTCTTACTATCAGAAAATTTCTCATTTCCAGGTTGAATCTCTCCTTGATTACTTTCCATCCATTATTCCTTGTCTGGCCTTGGGGTCCCTTGGAAAATAGCTTCACCCCTCCTCTCTGTGACAGCCCTTCAAATATTGGAAGACTGCTATCATGTCTCCCCTGGTCCTTCTCTTCACTAGACTAGCCATCCTTACTTCCTGCAACTGTTCATCTTATGTTTTAGCCTTTAATGTACCTAAGCAACCAACTTCCTTTATTGTTATCTTTTATACAATCTTGTGGGGCCACTTTACTAACCATCAAGGGCCACATGTGTTCATGGGCCACAGGTTGACACACCTGCTTTAGGTAAACATGGAACAATACTTTGCTGTACAATCTACCTCAATGAGACTCAACAATTTGGGGGGTGGGGGACATTACTTATTTGGCCAAGATGACAATAATTAAAATCAAAGTTCCAGCCCCAAACCAATCTGCCATCAAGCCTTACCCCAGAACTAAATACGCAAAAATACAAAAATTAACTGCCTACAATTCCTGCCCTAATCTAGCCCTTGTAGGATCTTCATTCATACCTTCTGTTATACCTTTCTTATGACTGGACTTCTGCCCAGATAGAATTAACTTCAGAAAATAGACTCTACTACAGAACAGAGCACATGGATTTCGTAGAAATGACAACCTCCCAATCTAGACTGAATGCCACATGTGGCAATGATTCATGGGCCCCCCAATTCTTTTCTTCTGAGGTCTGATGCTTCCCCAACAAAGTCACATGTGCAGCCTGATTTACACAAAATAAGTTTGGTTGCCATGGTTATCTAGCACAAGGAAGCTATATATAACCATACTCCTTCCAACTAAACCAATGCACTCCAAGTTCTGGCATTTTTTTCTCATTGCTGATTGGGTGAAGGTAAGAGCATGTGAAGTCTTCTCTGGCTCCTAAGACCTCATGCACAAAAGCATGTGCAAGGCCTCCAGAAAACCAGAAGCTCAGGGTCCTTGATTAACAGGGAAGTATGAGGAGGCTTCTCTGAAAAGCCCACAGGGACACAAAACCAACCAAAATCTTGTGCCTAGGCATTGTCAGAAAATATCAACTCATACTGGTACCCGTACCCTTTTCTCTTGGCAATGGAGCTTTCTCTAGTGATGGTTCCTCCAAGGGAGAACGTGAAGAGGAAGTGAAAATAGCCAACATAGAAATAAATGGCAGGTTGAAAAAATGAATTATATCTTTGGCTCACAGAAAGGCAAAGACAAACTTAAACTTAAAAAACAGAGTATTTGGTTTATTCCAAGGGGATCCCCAATTTTGTACAAATCAAAGGTCTTTTCACCCCCCTTTGGGCCACATGCTACACTCCAAGAAGCAGGCAGTGCAGGGTGGAAAGCAGGTTCTGATTTATTTCAATCAAAATAACACAAGGTAAACACAACTACCATAATAGTATAACTCCATTTATTTTCCTACAGCCCCTTACACCAATTAAATATTATAATTCAACAAAATTTCTAGAAAAAGATTTCAGTAAGTCTGCTGTACAGCTTGCACGTCTGTTTCCTAGACCCCACCTCTTTTGACAGATTCCTGCTGATCTTATTTTCTAATAGAAAATGTTATTTAATTTATTTAGTTAATGTAATTTGTTTCAGGCAATCGCAATATACATTAATTTGACCCACTAATCTTAGAGGTAAAATTATCCTCCAAAGCAAGCCCAATCTTCTCTTTCTACAAATAAAGTACACAAGAGAAATTCTTCCTTTTGGGCAGGGGGGGGGGGGGGGGGGGCGGATGTCCAGTCATACAGATCCAACTCAATGCTGCAAGACTTTGGCACAGAAGAGTTCAAAAAATCCCTCCACACTGCTTTCTGATAAAGTGTCATGCAATAACACAATTATTACAAAATGCACCATCTAGTGGCCCAGCTGGCTATTTATTCCTCCCTTTGAGGCTATTGAAGAAGGCAAATGACTCTAATGCACCCCTTGAAGTCAAAATAAAGGAAAACAAACATTTTCAAGACCGATGAATGTATTGCCACATCAGAATCCATGGACTAGTTCCCCAAAAATCATGGGAAGTGATGATACAATAATGACTTAACATCTGGGTGCCATGTAACATTCTTGCTTATATGTCTATGGAGATTCTCAGTCATCCAGATCAGGGTTGTAGAGAATGGAAGAATTTATATTGCACAATGCAAATGACTAGCTGTCTGCAAGGAATATCAATTCTTCCATTCCCCACCATCCAGTCAGAGCTAAAGAAGCTTCTTGGATGAGAAGCGAAACGTCTTCAAAGAAAAACCAGAAAGCCCAATTGCCTCTTGAAGAAGCACCTTTGGGACAACCATGACCTGGATGACGGGGAATCTCCATAGACGTTTAGCCATGCATTTTGGGATGAAGGCCCTTCAAATGGTGCAGGAGAATGAATGGATTTCCAGAACAACTGCAGACTACAGGAACCATTTGCACTTTTGAGTTTGAGATGCAGACAGCACAGACTCCTCCCCAACAGCCTGTGCCTGTCTTAGAGAAGGGACACAGGACAGAAAGCACAGTTCAAAACCTCTCAATGAAAGAATAAAACAGATTAATTTCACAACGGAGTTAGAAAGCTGAAGAAGCTTCTTGGATTACAAGTGAAACATCTTCAAGAAAAACCAGAAAAGTCCACTTGCCTCTTGAAACATTTACTACATTTACTGGTCTTGAAAATGTTTATTTTGACTTCAAGAGGCGAGGAAATTCTTGCTTATATTTGCTTGGATGAGCTCAGACACTCAAAGGATAGCGCATAGTCTTGCAGACGGGGATTCCACCTCTCGCTCCATCACTTCAGGAGTCTGGCAGCACCTTCCCTAACTATCATAGGGGGTTAAAAGGCAGAAAGGAAAGTGAGCTGCAGCTCACTCATGGATTCACGGAGTGGTGGAGGAGGATGTGCCCCAATTTGCTCCCTGCAGCGTCAGTTCACAACAAATCACCAGACTCTTATCTCAACGACAACAAGAAGAAGGATGGGGATGGAAGGCACAGAGCAATGGCAGAAGACTCACCACTTCGTGCAGGGGCTCAAATCCAAGCCGATCTGGGCTTTGACGCAACGAATGGCTGTGCGGATCAGGACCGTGGGGCTCGTAGCTGGGTCAGCACCATCCAGAGAGGGGGACCACTCTCCTCCCAGAAGCACCAGCTCCTCTGCCTTCTTTCCCAGCAGGAACTGAGAAAAGAAAAAGGGAAAAGCTCTCAGGCAAGATTTGCAGACAGAACTACAAAGATGGCAGTATTCTGTTGATCAAACCTCCGAGAAGGACAGAGGAGACATGGAAGTGACTAGATTTTTTTAAGATTAGTTTAGAATAATTTTATTGTCACTTTGGATGTACACTAATCGGCATACATTAAAATGAAACTCCCAAAGGGTCACCACATCCAACATAAACTACATACGATAAACATGACAAAATGAATATAAAATTATGCATATAGCCACATATATTATATGACACAGAAACAACCAACTAGTTCGGATATATACATGTACATGGTGAGGAAACGAATCTTGCGAGTTTACCAGACGGATGGCATCAGGAATAAAAAGCTGTTATAGAATTTGGTAGTCCCAAAACCTCCTCCCAGAGGGGAGCAACAGAAACTGACCGTGAAGTGGGTGTGTAGGGTTTCTAACAATGCTTTGAGCTCTACGCACAGAGTGCTTATAGACAATATCCTGAATAACAGGAAGCAAGCTTCCTATATTCTTCTCCGCTGTCCTCACCACTCTCTGTAGGGACTTTCTATCTGCTACCACCAAAGCAAACAGGGATGCAGTTTGTTAAAATGCTCTCAATCATGCCACTAAAGTGGCCAGGACAAAAGAAGGAAGATGTGTTCTCCTCATCTGACACAGGAAATGCAGACACTGGTTTGCATACTCCAAATGATGTGTGGAGAGACCAGTTCCAATTGTTAGTTGCACCCCCAGATACTTAATACATTTTACCACCTCTGCAGCTGCCTCCTTGATACTGAGTGGAGTACGACTATGCCAGCTCTTTCTAAAATCTATAATGATCTCCTTTGCTTTATTAACACTTAGAACAAGGTTACTTTTATTGCATCAGTTCACCAGAGCCTTCAGACACTTCTGTTCACAAGGATGGTCTAGATATCCACCCACCCCAATGCAAAATGTGGATCCAGGGAAAAAGGTTTGCTGACAAAAATAATTCTATGTGGGAAAAGGATGTGTGAAGGCTATCTGATTCTACATCCCTGTTTCAGCTGGGGGCTGCACTCTTTTTTTAGACTGAAAGATGCCCTTGTATGATATACTGGGGTCAGACTCCAAAAGTGGGAGGGGCCCCTGGTTGATATCCATCTACCAATTGATTTTCAGAAAATGTATCATGAACGAAATCTTGGCAGATGAACTACCGTGTTTCCCCGAGAATAAGACAGGGTCTTATTTTCTTTTGATTCCCCGAAATAAAGGCTTGGTCTTATTTTCCGGGAGGTCTTATTATTTTTGAGGTACAGGATGTGACAAGTGGAATCACCTCATGGCTGTTGCTGTGTTGCAATATATTCAGGGATGACTTATTTTCCGGGGAGGGCTTATTTTAGCGCATGTGCTCAAAAGCCTGATTGGACTTATTATCCGGAGAGATCTTATTTTGGGGAAAACAGGGTAAGAACTCCTGAATTATGGACAGTAATTTCCTTTTTAGTGAGGAGACCTTCAATGTATTAGCTTAAGACTTTTTAGCTGCCCAAGATAAAAGAGGTGAAGGTGAAACCTACAGAACAAAAATGAAACTTAACTTCCAAACAACTGTAATTCCCATGATTACGCCTTACTTATTAAATATAATAATCAAAATTTCAGGCAACACTGCATTTGGACACAAGTACAACTCATTTACATTACTTCCAGCAAATGTTGCTTACCTTAATTTGCTTTGTGGGATGTTCAGGGATTTCCCTCTGCTCGCTGGGCTCCTCAATATACAGCAGAGAATTGCGGTAGAATTCCTCAATGCCAGGAGAAGAAAGCAGCAGAACCTACATCGGAGAGGAGTTGCAGAGCAGTGTGAGTGCAGCTGCAATGCATGCAGAAAATACCAACAAAATCCACTACCAAAACTTCAAACAAAAGAAGATGCCAATGCCCGAAATCATAGAGAGGCATTACAATTTACAGAAGATGATGGTGGATTTAATTATGACATTAAAAAAAGATCATAGCTATTGTTTTATTTGGAAGAGAGTAGATTGTTGATAAGGTAGGAGCCAACAATGAATTATCTGCCTAGCTGAATTAGAATGCCCATATTCTTACTCGGTTTTAAGGAGGTACTGAAACGGTTTCATGCAAGCCTTTTTCTTGAATGATTCTATTCTCTGATTTTGAGATTTCCTTAAAAATAGGCCTGTTTTTCAATCTGTGTTTACTTTAACACTTGTTATCTAAAAGCTGTGATTTTTCAGATAAAAGGGAGCGAGATTAAGACGTGTGAAAAATAAACAAAAGAGAAAAACATGTTGTATAACTACCTTTATAAAATAGACAGGATTTTACTAATCCAGAAGGCTTCCATGCACACCTATATTATCGGTGCTCCCAAAAAGGAATCTCACAAAATAGTTTGCAAACAACATATAAAGCGCCTACCCGTTTATTTCCTCGCTAACTGTTGTACTTCAAATATTTTAAAATATTTTTTGGAGTCTAAGCAGCTCCGAAAGATATGACGCATCTAGCTTTTGGGGAAGAAAACAAGGGGGGTTGTCTGTCTCTGCCTTCCAGCAATTTGCCTCCTTGCAGCAAACAGCAAACAGTACAGAAGATATACACAGTTTGTGTATATTTCATTTGAGACTATACTTGTACAAATGCTGTTAAAATTGATGTGTTTTCTGGAAGTATATATTATTCTCTGCTATTTAAAAGAAGATATAATAGCACGGGGCCTCTTCAGATCAAGCATTTATTTTAAAAAGCTTCTTCATTTTATTGAGTTGTCTAGAACAATAATAAAACAGTCTTTAAAAAATAAGTCTAATAAATTGAACATTCTATAGGCATTTATAGTTGATTTACCTCCTTGCAACAAACAGCAAACAGCCTGATTAGCACAAGAAAAAAACATCTGCCTCTACCTCAGAGCACTTTGCCTCCTTGCAGCAAATAGCAAGTTTCACTTTCAATTTCAGTTTAAGCACAGATGATCAGCTCTTTCAGGCTGCAGGGATTACCATGGCCTATTGCAAGCCTCATTTTCCCGTTCGCTGCAAGGAAGTAAATTGCTGTGAGGCAGAGGCCAAAGGGTTGGGGACGGTGGGTGGATGGATCTACATTCAGTGTATAAGACGCACCCAAATTTTCACCCTCTTTTAGGGCGGGGGGAAGGTGCATCTAATACTCCAAAAATCACAGTAAAGACAAAACAGGAAGGGATTTTAAATGAATTTAAACAAATAAATTGCAAAGGAATAAACATTATAGCAGGGGTCATGTTCACCCAACAAATTCGACCACAGAATAAATTTATGCAGCAAAATTGGTTGAGAAGAGGGAGCAAAACATTAATTGAAATGTGCATCTAATTTCTGCCCAAACAGCCCTGGAGAATTCAGCTCAGCTCATTAAAACTCTTTGCACTTCCTCTTTGTCAGCTGTTTGAAGAGAACAGGGTCCCAAAGTGTTCACCTTAGCACTGAATGCAGGATTTGCGTCCTCCGGCTGAGCCTCCAGCCTGGTATCCTCTCCCGTCTGAGGCAACTCTTCAGCAGGACTGGCCACTTGGATACGGCTAGGGTGCTTCAGAGTCAACGGCTGGCTAAGAGGGAAGGTATCCAACCAGCAGAGGCGGACATCATAGAATTCCTTGGGCAGCTGGATGCTGCAGTAGCGCCTCAAGATTTCCATGGCATCACAGAAAGGGCTGGCGAGACAGAGACCAAAACAAAGGATCCCCTTTTACAGGACGTCTAGTTTGTCTTATTCAGAGCAGGTGGAAGGTGAAGTTTGCTCATTCATTTGAGCAATAAATCAACACACTTAAGTCAACGTTGACTAAGCTAGATGTGTTTGTTCTCCGTATCTAAACCAAACATTTCCCCAGCATTCACCAAGCCTTTCCCCAACACACCATTTCTCTCGTTTACAAGAAACCAAAGCAGACATTTGCTTTGTTACTAACGTGACCTCGGGGCCTAATAGTAACATAATGCATTGTTTTTATCTTAACCAATGTTGAACTCTGCTCAACTTAGGTCGTCAAAAAGTTTTGATCCTGAAGATTCTGGTTGCAGGCCAGCAACTCCTGTCCAACAATGGAGATATTGGAGGGGGGAGGCAGACAGCAGAGTGCTGCGGTGGCCTAGAGGTGCAGCTCTCACCTCACAATCAGAAGGCTGCGAGTTCGATCCTAGTCAGAGGCAGATATTTCTCTCTTTGGGCACAATGAGAATATATCTGCTGAACAAAACTCCGCATTGGCAACACAAAGGGCATCCGGCCATTAAACACTGTTAGCTCCATTCAGTTGCCCAGACTTCACCCCACAAGGGATTATGGGGTCACTAAATGATGGTGAGAGTGTGGGGTAGACACTCGTCCTGATATAACTCATGAAAAGCAGCAATCTCTTTCCACCCCGTCTTTCTGGCCACTCACAAGGCTCCCATTCGCTCTTACCTATTCACAGCATAGCAAGCCAACTGGACTCGGTATTGGGGTGGCTCGTGCCGAGGCTTCTTTGCCCCCCAGGGCTCATTACCCTTCTGCTTCCTCTTCTTGGAGTCAAAGTCATCCCTAAAAGGGAGAACAACTTGGTCGCATCAGCCAGAGTTACATGCGGCACTGAAATCCTAGGTTTTTCCCAGTTTGGTTCTCGGCAAACAACCTTGAGTACAACTCAAAAGAGAGAGAGACAATGTGGATATGCAACTAGTTTGTTCCATGGAAAATAAACCCTCTTCTCTGAGGAAAAAAGCAATCCTACTGGAGACGTAATGACTGCACCCACACAAAAGTGTCATTTTTGGTCAGAATTTATGGTTTTTCTGGGCTTGAGATGAATGACTTTTCCGAGACTGGTTTCCTATCACAGGAGTCTTCCATTCAGGGTTGACCCAAAGGGAGGTTTTGTTTAATTGCTACGGCATTTTCAAATCATATGAGAACCAAAGCCCAACTGTGGTGGGTCATTCCGTGAAGTCTACCTTGGGCAGCGTTCTGGGTTAGCTGTGGCCATCTGTAAAGCCCACAGGGCAGAGATAGGAGTTTAACAGGCCCTCTTTGGTCTTTGGTCTCCCTATCCACCGTCTTCTTGGAACCCACTCATCTACCCTGCCTGGGGCTCTGTGTAGCAATCATTGCCATATGGGGACAACAAGAAATATACAGAAACCCATGTGAAGCAGGGGAAAGCAGGGAGAAATCTCAAAAGTACCATTCTGCTCCTTCTCTAAAGCAGAAAGTGGGTGTCAGCCCTGGGAGCCATCTTTTTCGTTGGAGCTTCAGGGCTGCCACATTAGTACCTGGGGAAACGGGAAGAGGAGTTGCGAGGAGTGGTGAAGGATTAGCCATAACAACATTCCTTTTTCTGGGAATCAAGGACATTCGGCTGGCACCTGGATGGGTTGTCTCCAGTTGGGACAATGAATTGACTGGCCCAAGGCATGGATTCTGGACTGCCGCTAAGAAAAGCAGACCATCCTGCCTCTAAAACAGGGGTGTCAAACTAGAGTCAATTGAGGGCCACATTAAAGTTGGGGGGGGGCAGCTTAACCTTACTCGTGACGGGGGCACATGTGGTGACCAGAGAGCTCTGCCAGAGAAAATGGGCTCCCAGGCTCCATTTCTGCTGCCACAGCCTCCTGCAACCCTCTGCCAGTGAAAAGGGAGCTTGCACAGCCTTTCCAATCTCTATTTGTGGGCCAGTCCTACGCTGTTTCTAGGGCAGCCCCCGCAGGCAAGATCTAAGTATCCCGCAGGTCGGACATCCCCGTTCTAGGAGGAGAAATATTCCCCCCCAGGAAATAGGGAGGATTGCTAGATTTGCATGAAGAGCTTTTCTGCTCAGTGGCAAGGGGCAGCTAAGTAACAGAAAGCTGCACCCAGTGGATTGAGAGACCAGCTGGAAGGGCAAAATGTGCTCCTGAAAAAAGGGGGCAAAGAAAGGCTCCTTGGGAAAGTGGGAACTCACACTCAGTGGTGCGACTGGCAGGATGCTGTGCCAACCCAAAAGGACCCGTTGAGATTCTTACCATCTGCCTGACTCCTGCCTGCCTTTAGGACCTCTACTGGCGTATCTCCCAAGGTGGCCCAAGTGGAGCGATGGAGATGTCTGGAAGAGGCTCATTGCTGGAGAAGAAACATATTCAGCCTTATTTTCTCCTTCTCCAAGGAGAACCCATTTGCTTCTTCAACTGGGCCTTACATCATGCCAGATCCGCTATCTGTTGTGGCCCACCAGCCGCCAGCGGATCTGGCAACAGATTCGGACAGTGAGGGGGTTGGGGAGGAACCTGGGCCAGTCCTGGAGTCTGGGGAAGGCTCTGTGTCGGAGATAGAGAGGAGGCCAGAGCCATATGCCAGTTATCAGCTGCCTTCTGAGTCAGACATCAGTGAGGCAGAGGAACAGCTGGAGCCTCTTCCCAGTGTGCGCATGCACAGAGTTGCCAGATGAAGGGCACAGCTAAAGAACAGGGGTCGACTTGGGAGTAAGGCCACAGGTGGATGGTGAATGGTCCCGCCCAGAGGAAATAAAAGAGGAGCGAAAGGGGAGTGGAGTTTGCAGGAGACAATTAGTTCATTCCTGCATTCTTGCCAAGTATTGCAGCGTCTGAAAGATATCGGCCTGGTCACTCTCCAAGTCTGAGAAAGATTGGTAATTGTGAACTATCTGGAAAGTGTGGGAAAGGAAAGACTTTGCTGGAGGGGAATTCACTGTAAATTAAATAAAAGGGGTTTATCAGGATGAGGACTTGGCTTCGTGCTGCTGGGGCAGCCTAGGTCAGAGGACTACCACTGGTTCCAGGTTACATGTACCTGGGTGCATGTAACTTTATCCACCTCGTGAGGAGAAACCAGGATGACAAAATGACGCACTTCCCAAAATGCTATTCAATTTCTTTTTTGCAGACAAGGCACCCAAATAACACCACAGCTAGATCTAGATGATTTACCAGGATCACAGACTTCTCTCGTGGTCTAGAAAAGCTGTTTCCATTATTCCCTTCCATGAATCAGAATGAACAGGGGAAAAACTATTTAGAAAATAAGCCACGGCTTCAAATTTCCCATCTGGCTTCTGAAAGAGTTTTGTCTCTCTAGCTTCCTCATAGTGTAACGAATCTCGGATTCAAGTTTTAACGTTTAACGCTCCGCCTCTGATCGGATGTCTTCACCATCCGACGCTGTGTCACTAGCATAAGATGCAAGTCACACTTACGTTTCTGGGGGAAGAGAGGGGGAATCCGGTGCGGCTGGAAGAGGAGCTGGGGCTGAGCTCCCAGAATGCCTTGCTTCTGTCCCAAAGAAGCTACATGGAGCAGAGGAGTGGGGGGCTTCAGAAGAGGCTGGGGGGAAAATTATTAATGAAAATTTGTAAACTAATTTTTCTTACTGAAAAACTTCCAAACCGTGAGTGAACAAATGTTTCCTAAACAAAAAGATAGCATTGGACCTGCCACAACTTAAGTCTCTAAATCAGGGGTGTCCAAACTTGGGAACTTTAAGACTTGTGGGGAATTCTGGGAGTTGACATCCACAAGTATTAAAATTCCCAAGTTTGGACACCCCTGCTCTAAATAGAAACAACGCTTGGCCCCATTTGTTGAAAAAGGTATAGTTTACTAGAGATCAAGTGTATTGCAGTAGTGCAAAGCCAAAACTGGGAGTCATGCACCAAACTCCCTCAATTGTTCTTTTCCCTCCCTCGATTTCGTAACAGATGGTCCAAGCAAGCAGTTTGGTATGTGTCCCCCTCCTCCTTCCAGCTGGGTGACCTTGAGGCAGCAGCATGAGCCACAGTGACACAGCGGTTAGAGTACAGTACAGAAGGTTACTTCTGCTGCCTGCCGGCTGCCTGCAATTTGGCACTTCAAATCTCACTAGGCTCAAGGTTGACTCAGCCTTCCATCCTTACAAGGAGAGCAAAATGAGGACCCAGATTGTTGGTGGCAATATGCTGACTCTGTAAACTGCTTAGAGAGGGCTGGAAAGCACTTTCCAGCATCATATACATCTAAGTGCTATTGT
This sequence comes from Thamnophis sirtalis, assembly GCF_051295495.1. Lineage (NCBI taxonomy): Eukaryota > Metazoa > Chordata > Lepidosauria > Squamata > Natricidae > Thamnophis > Thamnophis sirtalis. Next base: position 76,235,215 of record NW_028261382.1, read on the forward strand.
AATTGCTATTTCCCCCTTCATTCCCCCTCCTCAGGTTCATGACACTCTGACACAAGCAAGCATAAGATAGCAGCTGACAGATGGGCTTATTAAATTACTCTGTCTTAGCCACGATAACATTCCCCTCAATCTGATTTCTTTGTCGTTTTAACTACCGTGTTTCCCCGAAAATAAGACACGGTCTTATTTTCTTTTACCCCACAAAATATGGCCTTGGGCTTATTATAGGGGAGAGCTTGTTTTGGGGTTGCCGGGCAGCTGCTCCCTTGCAAACTGGCTCCCGAAGAGCCGGGCTCAGCCTCAGGGGTGAAGCAGCCATGAGGTGACCATGCTCACGAGCAACCGCCCAGTAAACCCCTTCTCTAGCCGGGCAGAGCGCCATTCACTGACCTAGGGGGTATCCCTAAAGCGCCAAACCACTTGGTGCTCTGTCCACCCCCCAGCTCTCGCAGCTTGGCACATTAGGGATATCCCCTAGGTCATGCATGGAGCTCTGCCTGGCTGGAGAAGGGGGTTGCACAAGCGCCTGTTCCGCCCCCAGCAAGCATGCCTCCCGGCCTCACCATGCCCTGGCCCAGCTCTCCCTGCAGGGGCAGGACGTCGCCTCCGCCGCGCTCCAAGCATAACTTCTTCTCCGGCTTCCAAACGCCAAAACTCAGCTGCTGAGTCTTCCAGCAGCAGCCGCTCTAGGAGTGTGCTCTATGGTTGTTAGCGCTAAATAAAAGTGTGACGCCCCTTGTAACAGATTAGCACCATGACAGAAACCAAAGCCCAAATACCAAGAAAGAATCGTTTTATCCACCTGAAGAGCAAAACTGGCTGCTACCTGATTTGACAAGGTCTGGACCTTCAAGGCATTCCAGGGCACCGACTGGCTGGGGTTGTAAACAGCTTTCACCAGCACTTTCTCCCCAATTTGTGGGATCCGGCCTTTGACAACGCTGAAAGGAAGAAAAGAGAGGAGTTCCTTACTTCGGTTGGCCCAGTCCCTGAGAAACCTCATTGTAACCCCTTCGTAAGAAACTCCTTAGACGTCAGTATTGATTCGCCTTCTTCAACTGGCATTAGTCCTCTGATCTCAGGCCACGTTTCTTCCATCACATACTCTCCGATCCATCTTTTCACTGGAGGTGTATTAGGTGAGCTTCCACACACACAAAAGGTGGGGAAAATCACATTTCAATGTTGTAAAGCTTTGCAAGTAGATGCTGGCACAGGAAAAGCTTAGCTGGAAACCTTTTTTTTCTTAGAATACTTGCATTTTTCTAGCAGGATGCATCACAATCTGTAGTACAACAGATTACACCCAATTCCAAAAGCTACAAGCAGCCAGGCTTGGGTGATCCTCAAACCTTGGAAGCAGCCCCTTTACTGCTCTTCCAAAGCTCATGTAAGGTTGAAGAGTGGCACAGTTACACAGTCCACGAGCAGCCATTTGCTGCCCACTTCTGTCCCTGCTGCTGCTCAGCAACCCTCTACTCACCTTAACTGGAAAAAAACTTCATCATCCACCACGCCAAAATAATCGTGGAGACTGGTGACAATGCCAGTAAAAACACGCTGCTTCTCTCCTCCCTAAAAGCAGAGAAAATCACTGTCATTAAATGACTCTCACCTGATCACTACCACCCTGTCCGAGGTCAACCAGTACATTCATGAATGCTGCAGATGTTGGCTTTGTAGGAGCCTAGTTGGCTTTCTTTATCATCCTTCGGAACTCTGAACCAACCAGCGGGCTATTTGAGGTGGAGACGACCTCAAGCCTTTACCCACTTCCTATTTAATTAATGATCTCTACTTAATGCATTCTGCATCAGCTATTTAACACTGGCTCTAAAAGCCATGGGCAAATAAATGCTAAGTCACTACTTAAATGTACAACTGTTCCTTTTAGGGTTAAATAACCCAACTTTTAACTTCCTTTTCCTGTCACACTTGAAGCATTTTAAGCAGGTTAAGCATACACATGCACCTTCTGCAACAATGCGCATGAAGACCTGCACAACAAGTCTTGTAAAAGCCTTGGGAGAGAAATAAAGCATAGGAAATGAAGAGTTCAAGCCATATATTTGTGGCGTTTCACCTTTGCCATTGCTGCAGCTTCTCACTATTAGCTAAAAATCCTCCTGCATCATCTATGGCTCCCCTTTTATCAAAGCCAGAAGGTGTTAAAGCCACGTGCCTGAGATATCAGAAGAGCTATGGAGATTTCCAAGGGGTTTTTACCTCACCTTCTGGCTGAGATTCAGCCTAGGAGAGAATGGGAATTGCTGTCTTGTTTCCAAAATATAACATTCTTGGCAGAATATCACAAGGGACCAGAAATCACCTTGTAACTTGAACAGTTCACAAAAGCCTTTTGTTGAGGTAAAATCCCCAAATTGTCCCATATCAAGAGATGGAAAGAATATCAGGATTTCAGCACCTGCCAACTAAGAAACCCATTAAGAGAAAGCCAATTAATTCTCTACCTGAAGATGACGTGTTGCTTGAATGATATCTGCTGAAATAGGAGGATTTAACAGACCTGGGGCCGGTCCTAGTAGAGAGGCTGGCTGTGTTCCTAGAGAAAAGGACCAAGTGTCAATATTATTGGAATCCAGTGGAAATAAAACTATTAAAAGACAATAGGTACATTTTATTTATCAATAAATCATACTCTGTAACCATTCTAGCCACATTATTTTCCATACAACTACAGCTTCAGTCTTGTTATATTTCTTTGCCAGTGAAGTAACAGAAGCCTGAGTACAGAGATCAGCTAACATAACTTTCAAATATTTCATTATTTATAGATAGATAGATAGATAGATAGATAGATAGATAGATAGATAGATAGATAGATACACACACACACACACACTCGCATATACAGTGGGGAAAAAAAGTATTTAGTCAGCCACCAATTGTGCAAGTTCTCCCACTTAAAAAGATGAGAGAGGCCTGTTACTGACATCATAGGTAGGCCTCAACTATGAGAGACAAAATGAGAAAACAAATCCAGACAATCACATTGTCTGATTTGGAAAGAATTTATTTGCAAATTATGGTGGAAAATAAGTATTTGGTCACCTACAAACAAGCAAAATTTCTGGCTCTCACAGACCTGTAACTTCTTCAAGAGGCTCCTCTGTCCTCCACTTATTACCTGCATTAATGGTACCTGTTTGAACTTGTTAGCAGTATAAAAGACACCTGTCCACAACCTCAAATAGTTACACGCCAAACTCCACTATGGTGAAGACCAAAGAGCTGTTGAAGGACACCAGAAACAAAATTGTAGACCTGCATCAGGCTGGGAAGACTGAATCTGCAATAGGCAAGCAGCTTGGTGTGAAGAAATCAACTGTGTGAGCAATAATTAGAAAATGGAAGACATACAAGACTACTGACAATCTCCCTCGATCTGGGGCTCCACGCAAGATCTCACCCCGTGGGGTCAAAATGATCACAAGAATGGTGAGCAAAAATCCCAGAACCACACGGGGGGACCTAGTGAATGACCTGCAGAGAGCTGGGACCAACGTAACTAAGGCTACCATCAGTAGCACGCTACACCGCCAGGGACTCAGATCCTGCAGTGCCAGATGTGTCCCCCTGCTTAAGCCAGTACATGTCCGGGCCCGTCTGAAGTTTGCTAGAGAGCATTTGGATGATCCAGAAGAGGATTGGGAGAATGTCATATGGTCAGATGAAACCAAAGTAGAATTGTTTGGTAGAAACACAACTCGTCGTGTTTGGAGGAGAGAGAATGCTGAGTTGCATCCAAGAACACCATACCTACTGTGAAGCATGGGGTGGCAACATCATGCTTTGGGGCTATTTATCTGCAAAGGGACCAGGACGACTGATCCGTGTACAGGAAAGAATGAATGGGGCCATGTCTCGTGAGATTTTGAGTGCAAACCTCCTTCCACCAGCAAGGGCACTGAAGATGAAACATGGCTGGGTCTTTCAGCATGACAATGATCCCAAACACACTGCCCGGGCAACGAAGGAGTGGCTTTGTAAGAAGCATTTCAAGGTCCTGGAGTGGCCTAGCCAGTCTCCAGATCTCAACCCCATAGAAAACCTTTGGAGGGAGTTGAAAGTCCGTGTTGCCCAGAGACAGACCCTCAAAGCATCACTGCTCTGGAGAAGATCTGCATGGAGGAATGGCCCAACATACCAGCAACAGTGTGTGCCAACCTTGTGAAGACTTACAGAAAACATTTTACCTCTGTCATTTCCAACAAAGGATATATAACAAAGTATTGAGATGAACTTTTGATATTGACCAAATACTTATTTTCCACCCTAATTTGCAAATAAATTCTTTCCAAATCAGACAATGTGATTGTCTGGATTTGTTTTCTCATTTTGTCTCTCATAGTTGAGGTCTACCTATGATGTCAATTACAGGCCTCTCTCATCTTTTTAAGTGGGAGAACTTGCACAATCGGTGGCTGACTAAATACTTTTTCCCCCCACTGTATATAACATTTTTGTCACATCTTATCATACTTTAACATTACATATTCTTTAACTATCCTAATGTTTGTCTATTATCTATTTCATTGATCATCTTTCTGGCTCTTCGGCTTTGAAACAGAGATGAGTACCGCCCCCTAGAGTCGGCAACAACTAGCACATATGTGCGAGGGGAACCTTTACCTTTATATCAATCTCTTAATCACAGTTCATAACAATTGCTGTAGTTACCTTTTATTCCTTCAATATGAGAAATATTAAACTACTACACTAAAACAGACCTAAAGTTTTCAAAAGTCCAATCCAAACCTCAAGGAATTAGAACAGAAATTCCCATTTCACCCACATTGCCCAATTCTGGCCTCCACTAAAAAGCCACTCAAAGGTTGCTCCCCCTGCTTTACTGACTGCGAAAGAAAGGAGAAAGGAAAGGAAAAGAGAAAGGAAAGGAAAGGAGAAAGGAAAGGAAAGGAAAGGAAAGGAAAAAGAAAGGGAGAAAGGAAAGGAGAAAGGAAAGGAAAGGAAAGAAGAAAGGAAAGGAGAAAGGAGAAGAGAAAGGAAAGGAAATGAAAAGAAAGGAGAAAGGAAAGGAAAGGAGAAAGGAGAGGAGAAAGGAAAGGAAAGGAAAGGAAAGGAGAAAGGAGAGGAGAAAGGAAAGGAATGGAGAAAGGAAAGCACCAAACCTTTTTTTTAAAAAGGGCCACTTCCAGAGTTTTGCCTGGCACTTTGTCCCGTGGACCCTGCAGGGCAGCTGAACAACCCATAAAGGCATAAAGGCTCCAAGAGGCAAGGCAGCCCCATTCCGCAGAGGTCCCTAAAGGGAGCCTGCAAAAGCCCCCCAGCCTCCCGTCCCTCTCCCCCGTTTCAGGGACCCAAAATCACGTTCAGACTCATGCAGGTTACCTCATACACGGCCGACGAAATAAATCAAATGCAAATAAATAAATAAAAAGAAGAGGGACCCCCAGGTGGGGGGAGGGAGGGGGCTCCTTTGGGGGGACCCACCTGAGAACGACCCCCGGGGGGCTCCCTGGAGGCTGCTGGTCCGCAGAGGCTTCTGGCGCTTGAACTGGGCCATCTTCGGGGGCCGCAGGAGATCTGGGGGTTGAAGGGCCTGGTCAGAAAGGGACACAAACGCCCCGCAGGAAAAGCCCCAGAGGAGGAGGGGGGTTAAGAGGGACCTGGGCTCGTCTAGATGCCCTCAGGGTACGCCCACACGCACAGCCACCTGCACGGGGGCGGCCAGGGAGCCTTTCCTGCTTCCCCAGAGGCTACTTCGGGGACCCAGCCGGCCGAGCAGGGAGCTCGGGAGAGCGACGTGTCTTCCAACCGCCCCGCCTGGCAGCCTGGCCTGCACTGCGGGGTCTTCGTGACCCTCCCGCCACACACACACGCGCGCACACGGAGCGCGGGGGTGGGGGCTTCGGCGGCGCCTGCGAGGCTTCCACGGGGTCGGGAGGCGAAGGCGGCCAACGGGCGCTGAGAGGAGCCGAGAGGAGGATTCCTAGAGCGCCCCTCTCCGCCCTGCTCGAGAAACAGGCCGGGGGGGAGAGGGGGGAGGACCCACCTGAGGCGGCGGGGAGAGCGCCCGGCTGCGACCCCAGGGACAAAGGAACCCGGATGTGCGCCTGAGCGGAAACGCCTCCTTCCGCCACACCGGCGGTGCAGCAACCGGAAGGGCTCTCTTGCCCGGATGAAGCGCCACCAGGAAGCGAATGGGGAAAAACCGGGGGAGGCGAGACTCGGTCCTCCCAGAAGGGAAAGACCGTCGCTTCTCGAAGATGGACCCTTTCGGGAGGGGGGGGGAGGATGGATGGCCATCCAGATGTGTCTGGGTTACACATCCCAGCATCCTGGGCTGCTTGGGGCAGGAAGGATGGGGAGACTCCCCGCAGGCTGCTTGAAGCCACTGGCAGCGACACAACGCCTCCAAGAATTCCCAGCCCCTGGGCGGCATCGCTAGGGATTCTGGGAAGTGTGGTCTGGCACATCAGGTCGCACCTGCCAGCAAGAGGAAGGGCCCCGCTAGATATGATTGAGGGGCAAAAATAGCATCCAACATCATTAAATACTGTAGGATTTGGTGTTTTTTGAGTTTTGAAACTGCATGGACAAAATCCCATGTGTTTATTTGTTTTAGTTTGCCAAATATGTAGGAGATAGCCAGTGGTGGGTTCCAGATCCAGTTGTAACTGTTACGGGGCCCAACATCTACAACATGAATGCGTGCAGTGCACATGCATACTTACCATCTGCAATGCTCTGCAACGCCTCCGCAATGCTCCAGCTGCTCGGTGGAGCGTTGCGCAGGTGCCGTATGTTCCGTGTGCGTGGAAGCCCTGAAGAGCTCAAATATAGGTAAGGACGATGGGTGGGCAGTTGGGCCCTCCAGAGCACCGTACCGGAATGGTACCCGGTGCTCCCAGAAGGCCCCGGTACACCTGGGGCCTACCAGTCATAACCTAACACTGGAGATAGCAGGTCTAAGTATAAACATGGACATGAACACAGGAAATGGGTACAAATAAATGGACACAATAGGACTGGGAGGGTAGGCACGCTGGTGTGCTTATGCATGTCCTTTTACGGACCTCTTAGAAAAGGGGTGAGGTCCATGCTAGACAGTTTAAGATTACAGTTGGAGGGTTTGAGGATGTAACCAATGGAGTCGGGTTGAGCCTTCCAGATGTTTGGAGTGGTTTACCTTGAGTTTGTATCAATTGTTTGCCCATGTATTATTGAGGTTGAACCTGAAGTAGTCATTGACAAGTAGGACGTTGTAGCTGACAATTTTGCGTACTATGATTAGGTCAGACCATAGGGGGCATAGTTTCCCGTTGGCCAAGCCCAAAATTTCAAACCTGGTGGCATAAGGAATTCTATTGTGAGCAGAAGAGTGGAGGACCCTTTTCGTGAAATACCTCTGGACTCACTCGATTGTATTAATTATGTTTTAAGGAAGTGTGGAATAAATCACAGGCTCCCAGCTCTGGAAATAATGAGAGCTGACCGATTCCAAAGGGCTGCCATTAGTCCACTTAATTTTGTTTAAAAGTGTTTTGCTACCCGGTGGCAAGTTGGAGAACTATTGTGAGCCTTTTTCTTTTCCAGCCCCAAGTTTGTACATTTGTAGGTGTCCTCTTATTTTGCTCCCTTCTTCACATCTTCTCAACGTGCAGTTCGAACTGATCAGACATAAGCAGATCATTTTGATGGTTTAATGTAGGAATCACTAAGCCACAATAAATTAAGAGCTGCCAGGCATCTACGTTAGCCACACAGGTCATTTAGACTATTTATATTCTGTGCTGTATTCATTGACCTGGTCTTGTTTTTTATCAAAGTGGGGAGTTCAGCGGGCTGTTCGGAGATGGGCTGCCTACATCCTCCCATTTTGCAATCTTTTGTCCCAGGCTTCCTAGATCATGCACAATTCTTGAAATCAATACAGACACCAATACTTCTCTCACAAACTCCCATCTTCCATTAGAGGGAGAATAGAAATGAATGGACTCCCTTTTCCATTTCACAATGCATGTTTTAAATCACGCTCTCTTGGCTTCGACAGCATCAGAATACAAAGATTTTAAAATCCCTGGGTTTTTAAAATCAGAGTTGCTATCCAGCTTCATTTGGATTACAATTCTCTACATTTAAGAAGCACATTCTCTTTCTCTGCAGAAGGAGATGTGCAGCCTGAAGGGAGCACAACAGACACTTTCCCAGCTATACAAAATATCATCTCCACCCACCAGCAATTCTTTCCATCTTGAATTCGAGTTTCGGGGCTCTGGATTTTCCTAAAGACCTTCTACTTTATCAGGCTATTGTAAGAGAGTTGCTGCCCAATATCCCTTCTGTCCTTGGTGTTTGCCTTGATTAGATGGATGGCCCCACCCAAGCAACTATTTATTTAGGGATTAGAACGCTGATGTTCTTGGCACCAAGGAGCTCAGCATTTTCCTTTCCAACATTTAAGCTGTGGTAAATTAAGTTTTAAAGTTGCCAGGAGGATTTATCATACATTGGAGTGAGGTCAGCCTCCTTCAGCACTAGCCACAAATGACTGGGGATTATGGGCATTGGAATCCAATGTATCTGGGCAGCATCAGATTGTGAGACACTAAATCACCTTTCTAAACTTAACGCAATTGAAAACATTGATACAAGCCTTCTAGCTGTTGCAACTGAAAGTCAGCTGCTCCCAAATTCAACTGCTCGTATCCACTGGGAAACAGGGTGGGAGGTTAAATGGATCCCTGGTATGATCCAACAGGTCTCCTCTTGACTCGTGATATGCTACTTCTCTACTGCAAAAGACTCCATATATCTCCAGAAACAGTTTTTCAACCATGCTTCCTTCCATGCGACATGAAAGGATACAGCCCTGGAAAGCTTTGGTACCACGTTCCATTGAATTTAGGTTTTCAAACAAATTATCTCTATTCTCAGGATTCAGGTTTTTAAAAGATTGCAAAACATTTGATTTCCCATAAATAAAACACAATATATACAATTAGAATAATACAATGTAAAATTATAATAATATAATAAATAACAATTATAATAAAGTAATAAATAAAACTATAATAATGTAATAAATACAATAATAATAATGTAATAAATGCAATTATAATAATATAAATATAACTACAATAATAGTATAAATACAATGAATAAAAACTCGCATATATAATAATTTGTTAAAAATGCTAAAAATTACTGTACAATTTAAATTTAAAAATACAATTTCATCTTTGAAGTTATACAGTTACATGCACCAAATGGGAAGAGAAAGGGAGGGGCATAGAGAAAAAAACAAGAGAACATTAGATTTAATTTATTTTATTTAAACAGTTTAATTTTAAAAAGCCTTGAACAATTAAACAAACTAAACAACAAAACATTCTGCAAAGCAGGGATTTCCCAATGGACATGTGGGAACAGAAGATTGTTCTGTTTGCACCATTTTTTCTGGCCTGCAAATTATTGCTTTTAGGGACTTTGAAGTGATCAAAAGCTTTCTTTAATGGTTGCAGCAGATGCAGCCTTCCATTGTTGCATCAAATAAATACCCCTTTCAATTTTGCTGCAGTAATCAGCAAGTTCTGAACGTTTTTCATGGTGCCTTCAAGTTGACCTCTGGCCACTGCCCTGAAGTTTCTTTGGGCAAGATTTTTTCAAAGTGGTTTGCCATTACTCCTTCCTAAGATTGAGGGGGAGTGACTGGCCCAATGCCATGCAGCTGGCTTTCTTCCTAAGGCAGGGAACAAACCACATGGGCTCCTAGTTTCCAGCTTGACGCTAGAAGCTCTGCACCAAACTAAAATCTTTATTTTTAATTGCATAAGGTCACCTGCGAAGAGAAACGACCTCAAATCCTTTGGACAATATGCAATATATCCAAACCATCAAAATGCTTACAGAATAAAGAGAGGGTCAAAAGGACTTCTTGTTCCCATGTTATGAAACAACAACCAAAACACCTCCTTTGCAGCTGGCCTTGTTTGTTTTTGATCCTGTCAAGGCCAAGGAGAGCAAGCAAACCCAAAAGGTGAGAAACAAGGCCATGTAGCTTTTCAGAAGTTGATTAGGTGGTTTTGCTTCGCAAGCAAGCTATGCCAAATCAGCTCCCATATCTCAGATCCTTGGTCCTCCTTTCACGACTGGTGGGAGCATCAGCAGGGATAATTGTTGAACAATTTGATCTTGAACTGAAATCAGCTTGCCTGCTTTTTAAATAGACTTCTAGTCCCGCTCGAGGCATGAAAGCCAATTGAATGGAATTCTCCCCCATCCCAAACCTTCCCAGTTTGTTGGGGAGGGAAAGGAGGAGGGGGGGAAGGAAATATTGAGGTCAATAGGTCCCCCTCCCTCACACAGTCCAGGATGGAGTGGAGTGACTGCATCTTGAACCTCTTGTAAGCCAGATGCTGATTCAGGTTTTTGAGGTCCAAGATGGCCCTCCACCCCCCTGAGCTCTTGGGCACAAGGAAGAGGATGGAATAGAACCCCCTCCCCTCCTGACCCCTGGGGACTGGAGTTGTTGAGTTAGTAAGTGGCTTTCCTGGTCAGAAGGTCCCAAAAGGTGACTGCCTGATCCTGGGACGTAAATACGAAGCAATTGCTAAGTGTCTGAATTATGATCCCCTCTCCAGAGGGAGGCTGCAATGATCGTACAGTATTTTTCAGAGTATGAGACGCACCTTAACTTTGGGGAAGGAAATCAGGAAAAAGACCCTTTCTGCCTCTTTCCCAGCAGCATCCATCAGTATTTATCTGGCTAATGTCTTTGTTGCCTCGGTCGGAGCCTGATTCCCGAAGCTGCCCGGGGAACTATGATGAAAGCCTTTTCAATGAAAGCGATTTTGGGCTGTAGCACCACAATCCCCTCCCTGATTCCAAAAAGGACGTGTGCAGAGGTCAAACAGGTGCATCGTGTTTCAGGTGGTTCCAGCATGCACTGCCATCTGAAAATGCTTTCCTTCCCAGTTCCCCGGTGCACATCGCAGAGCCACACGCCCTCCTCCTCTACATATTCGCTGCCTGTTTTCTCCCGGCCAGCACCATTGGCTGGAGGAGATAAGAAGAAAAGCGAGAGGGCAGCACAGTCAGGCAAGGGTGCAGGAGCAGGGCGAGGACACAGGGTGGCATATTTGAGGCAGCTGGCCGATTGCTGACTTGCCAGCTTGGCTGCTGGCCTCTCGGAGTGCGCAGGCAGCAAAGGAAACCCATGTGGTGGCTTTATTAAGATGCGCATTTCATGGTGGGGTACAATTTGGGGGTGGCAGGTGGGGTAGGCGATGGAGTGTCCTGGCATCTGCTTCTTGGAGCTCAGTGCCCACGCCCTTAAGTTCCGCTGCCAGTCACCACAGTTTTGCGGCCCCTCTCCCGGATGGTCGAGAATTCTTCTCTTACAAAGCTCATCAAGTCAATGGGAACATAACTATATAATGAATGAACACTCCATAATTACATAATAAGACACTAACAGGTCACCTTTTTGTAACAGTCACTATTTCATTCTGGTTATGTGTATATAAAATGTCAGAATGCTAATATAATAAATGCTATTTTTATGGAAGAACGACTTTAGCAAACAGTAAACGTAAAACGTTTTCTTCATATATCTTCAATGCAGAGTAAACGTACCAAATGTGGGGTGTATGATTAAAGGAACAATTATGTACAAGTTGAGGGAGTGTGATCAAAAACATGTGTACTGTACAGTATTAGAAACTTAGGAACTGGTGCGGGGGCGTGGCAGGCGTGGGTCACTGATGTTTCTGCGACCCAGGCCTACCGGTTTGGCTGAACCGGGCTGAACCAGCAGCAACCCACCTCTGGTGTTGCCTTCAGATAGTCCTCAGCTTATGACTACAGTGGAGCCCCACATTCCTGTGGTTAAGCAAGACATCTCTTGCATGGGTTTCCCTCCATTTTACAACCTTTCTTTCCACACCTGTCAGTTGAATCACTGCAGTTGTTGAGTTAGTAAGTGGCTTTCCTGGTCAGAAGGTCCCAAAAGGTGACCGCCTGATCCTGGGACATAAATGCGAACCGGTTGCTAATTGTCCGAATTTTGATCCCCTCTCCAGGGGGAGGCTGCAATGATCGTAAGTGGGAAAAATGGTCCTAAGTCACTTTTGTGCCCTTGTAATTTCGAATAGCCACTAAAATGAATGGCTGTAAGTTGAAGATTATTTGTAATGGGATAGAAGCATCAAGACAGGATTCAAATCCATTCTAGGCCATGAAACTCAATGGGTTGATCTTGAACAAAGCTCTCCCTCCCTCCCTCTCTTTCTTTTTCTCTTTCTCTCTCTCTGTCTTTCTCTCCCCCCCCTCTCTTTATTTTTCTTTCTCATGCTCTCTTTCTCCCCCCCCCTTTCTATCTCTCCAATGGGCACCAACGTCTATTACAATTTATTAGCTATAGCAATTTCTTACCTTCTCCTTTTCTTGGCGATTGATCCGGTTCTCCAGGGCCTGGAATTTAAATTCTAATTCCTGATATTTTTGCAGAAGTTCTTTGTAAGCTTTCTGCAATTTGGAAATTTTCTCCATAAGGCTGGAGCAGTTCTCCAGGTACCAAATGTAACCCAACCCTCTCTCCAGCGCTTGGATCTGTTTTAGGCTACAATTCTCATCGTATCTCTACCCACTGATCACAGTAGTTGGAGCAAATACAGGACGTCCTCGACTCCTGTCCACAATTGAGCCCGAAATTTCAGTTGTTAAGGGAGAAATGTGTTAAGGGAGTTTCCCCCCCCCCCATTTTATGATCTTGCGGTTATTGCGTTAAGGGGATCTGGCTTCCCCATTGACTTTGCTTGTCAGAAGGTTACAAAAGGGGATCGCATGCCATCGGGATACTGCAACCGTCATAAATATGAGTCAGTTGCCAAACATTAGAATTTTGATCCCGGGACCATAGGGAAGCTACAACAGTCATTAGGGTAGAAATTGGTCATAAGTCTTTTTTTTTCACAGCTGTTGTAACTTCCAACTCTCTCCTCCCCTATTCTATCTCTCCCACGGGCACCTATATCTATAAATCACAGTGTATTATCTATAACAATTTCTTACCTTCTCCTTTTCTTGGGAGCTGATCCACTTCTCCAACGCCTCGACTCTAACTTCAACAGCTTCCAGTTTTTTTAGAATTTCTGCGCCAATTTTCTGCAATTTGGAAATTTTCTCCATAAGGCTGGAGATGTTCTCCAGGTACCAAAAGTAACCCAACCCTCTCTCCAGCGCTTGGATCTGTTTTAGGCTACAATTCTTATCATATCTCTTCCCACTAATTACACTAGTTGGAGCAAATACAGGATGTCCTCGACTCCTGTCCACAATTGAGCCCGAAATTTCAGTTGTTAAGGGAGAAATGTGTTAAGGGAGTTCCCCCCCCCCCATTTTATGACCTTTAGAATTTTGATCCCAGGACCATGGGGATGTAACAACAGTCATTAGGATGGAAATTGGTCATAAGTCACTTATTCACAGCTGTTGTAACTTCCAACAGTCTCTAAATGAACTGGGTCAAGGACTAGCTGTATGTCAGTCCAACTTATTTGGAGAGCACCCCAGTTGCACAGCTACGGGTCTGCCACTCTCACAGTAGAGAAGTCAAACAGCAGCGGTTGAACAAGCATAGATCACTGCATAGACTACTCACACTAAACCAACATTCTTCCCACATCTGACTTAAGGAATATTGAATGAACCAATATCATCCTCTTATGGCGTCACAACGTTTCTCTCTCCAGACCGAGTTCTGATTTATCACCAGTCTCAGTACTGGCAACCCCCCAATTTCCAGCTCACCTTATGCTTCCTGACCGATGGCCTCTTCTGAAAACCGCTCTTTTTTTTTTTTACAGTTTTGAAATATTTTATTTTCTTTTCATAACACACACTCACATGTATACTATACATAGCCCATATCATCTAGTATTAAATAATAGTTACATCAGTTCCTCTTGTAAACAATGCCCCCCAAAATAGAAACCCATTATAGCTCTTCTGCTCTCCATACACCTCTTTCTTCTACCACCCTCCAACTTTCTATCTTCCTTCCATCATCCCCCTTTACTCTACTTCCCCCCCCACTCTACCACTCCTCTCTTCACAATCCACTCCCCCCCATCTTTCTCATCTCCCCCCCCTCTCTCCCATCCCTCTCTGCCCATCTTTCTTCTTTCGTACTCCATCTCTCCTTGGTGTATTTCCGCTACATGTCAATATGCTTAGCCTATCCTATTTTTAAAGGAAAAGTAATAATAGTAATAGTAGTAAGAATGTAAATAAAGAAAGAGAAAAGAAAAAAAAAGGGGGGGGAACAGTATACATGAGGTGTCAGATACATTGAAATCTAACACCTCTCATCGATCCTGATATATATCCCTCCCCCCCACCCTCCCCCCCAGACCCCCCACAACATACCCCGCCTCGGCTTCCCAGAACCCGTACACAGTATAGATTTTTAACAAACACAGTCTAAGATATATTGGGGAAAAAAACAAGGGATGAGAAATTAATAACATCTTTACATTGAACTTAGCTCCTCCTTGCTAAACTAACTTTAAACAATTTAAATCATTCCTGATCTTAAGCATAGGCTATCTGGAATTTCTTAGTCCCATATTTATTTTGTATATAGTCAATCCATTTTACCAGTCTCGATTATATCTCTCATTTGAGTGGTCTTTAAGATAAATTTGTGACTTTCAATGTCCATTCTTGGATTGTACGCAGGTCTTCCTCCTTCCAGTATTGCGCCACCAACAGTCTTGCTGCCGTTATTAAGTGCAAAATCAAGTTGATCTCTACCGCTGTACAGTCAGTAATTATACCTAACAAGAATAACTGAGGAGTAAACTTTATCCTTTTTTAAATATTTTGTATAATCCACCATATTTTTATCCAAAATGCCTTAACCTTTTGACAAGTCCACCATATATGGAAATATGTAGCATCGAGAGAACCACATCTCCAACATTTGGGTTGTAAATTCGAATACATAGAAGCCAACTTTTTAGGATCTAAATGCCATCTATAGAACATCTTGTAAAATTTTTCTCTCAGATTTTGGGCTTGTGTAAATTTCACATTTCTTACCCAGATTCTTTCCCGTGTGTCCAACATTATTGGTTCTTCAATATTTTGAGCCCACTTTATCATACAATCTTTAATTAATTCTGTTTTGGAATCCATCTGTACTAATACATTATATATCCTCTTTATATGCATTAAACTTTGATCTCTTATTTGTTTAAATAGATTATCCTCAACTTGCATGAAACCAATTTTTTGATCTGTTTTCCACCTGGCCTGTAACTGCCCGTACTGGAATCACGTTTGAATTATCCTTTCCTCTTTTAATACATCTAAGGGTTTTAGTTGTAATACCCCCCTTTCTAGGGTAAGAAGCTGTCTGTAAGTAATTATATCCTGTTTTTGTACTATGTTCATATTTTCTATTGCATGTCTAGGAATTGCCCACATGGGTATCTTGTCATTTAATTTGTATTGATATTTTTTCCAAACCCGCAATAAAGCATTCCTTAAAATATGACTTTTAAAATTTATGTCCACTTTTTTGTTGTATAACAGGTAAGCATGCCAGCCATATACCAAATCATGTCCCTCGATATTAAGTATCCTATCATTAGTTAAATGATGACAGCAGGGTCGACGAGAAGGAATATGAAAAAATTGTGAAATACCAGGGCTTAAAAATCAAAATTCAACGATTATGGCACAAACCAGCAGTGGTAATTCCAGTGGCAATCGGCATACTGGGTGCTATTCCAAAAGCACTGGAATTACATTTAAAACAGTTAAAAATTGACAAAATCACCATCAGTCAAATGCAAAAAGCCGCACTGCTTGGATCTGCACGCATATTACGAAAATACGTTACGACGTCCTAGGCCTCTGAGTGGGGCCCGACTAATAATCAATGCCAAATCTGGCAAAACAACTCGCCACTGTGATACAATTGTATAATAATGATGATGATGATGATGATGATGATGTACTGCTTAGTCCCTTTTTTCCCATGGAACCAATAGAAGGCGAGAACTTTAGATCTCTCTTTCATCAAGTCTGCAAGAAGGAACCGCAGCTGGTTATAAAGGTGGCACTTCCATAATCCAAGTTAAGAACAGGTGGCTTCTTAAGAGGTAATTTCTGGCCTTTATGATGGATTGTATTGCATGGCAGGATTCCCAGGCTCCTCCTGGACTCCCCCTTGTCCCTCTGAATGAGGAATGGTGTGCTTTGTAATGAATGGGAGGGAGGGACAATGGCACTCTTCTGACACCAACAGGAATGCTTTATCATGTGTTGCTTTGAAAGTAACTGCATTCTATTTACACAGGAGGCACAGTGTGGATTGCCCATTTGGCCTGAAGCCTTGTGACTCTTCCTTCTTTGCACTCCTTTCATTAGGGGGCAAGCTTGCAATTAAGTCATCTCTACTCAACAGAAAGAAGTCATCATTCCCATCTGCACAGTGGCTAAGACGCTGAGCTTGATCAGAAAGGTTCGCAGTTTGGTGGTTTGAATCCCCAGAACCATATAATGGAGTGAGCTCCTGTTACTCGTTTCAGCTTCTGCCAACCTAGCAGTTCAAAAGCACGTAAAAATGCAAGTAGAAAAACAGGGACCACCTTTGGTGGGGAGGGAACAGCATTCCGTGTGCCTTTGGCATTGAGTCATGCCGGCCACATGACCACGGAGACGTCTTCGGACAGCGCTGGCTCTTTTCCTTTGAAACGGAGATGAGCACTGCCCCCTAGAGTCGGGAACAACTAGCACATATGAGTGAGGGAAACCTTTACCTTTTACCTTAGCTTCCTTTGCGCAAGGCAAACCATGGTTTGAAAAGCCCAGTGGCTGGGTCAGCATAACAAACGGAAAGGTTTAATCCAGGCAGTGCTGCAGAGGTGGAGGATGGCTTGGTGAATCCTGAAACTTCACTCCAAGCAGTTAAAAATGAAGTTTCCAGATCTTCTCTATCTCATCCTCTTTTTTCTGCCTGCAGCAGATTCCTGTTTGTCAGAGTTGGTTAGAGAAGGCAAGCAGGTGGATTCCAGCACGTCTTTTCCCCTCTTATCTTATCTGTTCCTCTGTCTGTCTCCCCTCCACATCCTCATTCTTTGAAACCTTTGCTAAACAGAAGACTGGTTGGGGGGGGGGGGGGAAACCAGGGCTCATCCTGGCCTCTTCCAGGCTTCTGAAGCAGCTCCATGTTGCTCAAAATATAGATAAGCAAACAACTATCAGAAATAAGCCTCCAATGGAACAGCTGAGAAATCTCTTATTCTCAAAAGAGTTCCTACCCCTCCCCTCCCCCCCCCCCCGCTTTCTGTCCTTAACTCCTTTGTCCTGTTTTTATTTATTTTTTGTTCTGGTTTTCTGCCTGGTTTTTCAAGCTGGTCTGTATTGAGGGTTTAGCTTGGTGTGTAGTTAGGAAGGGATAGAATATCAAAATTAATAATAATAACAACAATAATAATTAATATTTATCATTTGTATTCTGACTTTGCAAAAACAACAAAAAACACCACCACCTTACTCGGATACAAATAGTCCTTGACTTACGATCACAATTGAGCCCAACATTTTTGTTCTTAAGTGAGATATTCGTTAAGCAAATTTTGCCCCATTTTACGATCTTCCTTGCCGCAGTTGTTAAGTGAATCCCTGCAGTTGCAAACTAACACGGTTATTAAGTGAATCTGCCTTCCCTGTTGACTTAGCTTGTCAGAAGGTTGCAAAAGGGGATCATGTGACTCTGGGATACGGCAACCGTCATAAATATGAACCGGTTGCCAATGTCTGCATTTTGATCACATGACACAGTCATAAGTCACATTTTTCAGTGTTGTTGTAACTTTGAACAGTTATTAAATGAACTGTTGTAAGTTGAGGACTACATATTGTTGGAAGAAATGTCCTTCTGGGTTCAGTTCCAAGTGAGGAAAAAGACACTGGAAACTTGGAGGCTGCTTGGAAAGATGGTTTAATGGTGGGCAGGACCACATGGTTTGAGCTCCTGAACAGAAAAGGGGGATCACATGCTTCCAGATGTTGGGTGAAGAACAAAAGAGGGAGAAGAAGGGGCTTACTGGTTTTTCTATACTCTGCTCGGCCCCACCTCTCTGTTTCCTGTTCCTGTGTAACAAATGTATTCTGATTGGTTGTCAGGCTCCCATGGGGCCATGCAGGGGCAACTCTCTAGGCGGTGTTTTGAGTCCCAAGTTTGATTGAGTTTCCAGATGCCATGTGGTGAGTTTCCGTGGAAGGCTGATCCTACCTTTATTATGTAATGTAGACTAGTTCAGGCTTTAATAGGTCATTGACGAAGGGGTGGGTGGGCAAGAAGTTGTAGGGAGCTACTCTGTCTTTAAAAAAATGTTTCTCCCTTTTCACATCCAGGGAAATATAATATTCTGCCTTTTCAATATTCCCCAGGATATTTCAGTTTTCTAGCAGAGGGGTGGATTTTAACTGCCAACAGTGTATACTCAGACATTACCTTAACAGCTTTTAGGTCCTCTGTTAGGACTTGAGCTTGTTAATGACGTGAAGATCTATCCCAAGACCCTCCTTTGACATACCCACACCTGACCCATCATGGAGCATTCCTGAGTCAGTTTTCAGTTCTGGTGGGAGAGAAAATGACACTCTCTTCTTTCACCTCTAGCTGAGTGAAACTGTGTGATAAATTACAGCGGTAATTTTGGGTAGATGAAGCAAAGAAGTGTTGTCTGTATCACAGTTCTACAATATTGAATGTTAGTCTTCCCTTTTACAGATGTGGAATTAAGGCACACTACCGCAGTGTCTTGTCCAAGGTCCTAGAGAAATGGGAATGTGCACGCTTGCGCGGGAGAGTTGGAAACTGGAAGTGCAGTTCCCCCGGCGCTCATGCGTGCACCAATCGGCTGAGCTTCTGGGACTCAGCCGATTTCCAATGTGGGCATATGTGCCTGTCACCTGGTTTTCCGGTTTCTGGCACACATGCATGTGCGAAGACTAGCTGGCCAGCATGCATGTGCATGCTGGAAACCAGAAACTCAGCTTCCCAGCATGCACATGCGCATAAGGGAGCTGCTTTTCCAGTTTTCACAGCTTCCGCATGCACAAAGACCAGCTGGCCGGTGTGCATGCGTGCACTGGAACCCAGTAAAGCAACGAGCGGCAGCTGGCATGCCCAGAGAGATGGCTTTGCGTGCCACTTCCAGCACACATGCCATAGGTTCGCGTTCACGGTCCTAGAGTGAATGGGTAGTAGATTTGGTCATTCATTCATTCATTCATTCATTCCTATCCTGCCTTTATTACTTTCACAAATCACTCAAGACAGAGAACATATCCACACCCCTTCCTCCTCCTAATTTTGGATTGGGCTGAGAGAGAGAGAGTGACTGGCCCAAGGTCACCCCAGTGGCTTTCATGGCTATGGCAGGACTTGAACTCACGATCTCCTGCTTTCTAGCCTCAAGCTCTCGACGCAGCCCTTGGTCAGTCCTACTTAGCACCAGCAGGGAGTCAGTCGGGCTGGAGAATTCGAAGCGGTGATACTACATAGGTGAGGTCCCACTTAAGGAGAGAACAGGATTTTCTGGTTTGGCTCTTTTTTTAGTTTGTGGGGTTTTTTGTGTGGGGAGGTTTTTAAAAAACAACAACAATGCTGTTCAGCCAATTTTGGGATAGACACAGTGTTTTTCCTTTTTCAGAATGCAGCAACCGTCCTGCAGTTTTACTAGTGGGAGTTTCTGGGGTCTTTTTAATAGCTGTTGAATGTGTGGGGACAGAACGGCCAAATTTAAGCAGCTCCTTTGCTCAGCATTTTGGGTGGGGGGGAGAGAAAAGGGGATGGCAAGGTGGGAACAGCAATGGAGTCTCATTTCCTGAATTCTCCCATTCCTATCCTGAAATTCTCCTTGCAAACTTTTATGCAGATTCTCAACTATCAAGCTCACTGTTGTCCCAAAAGTGTTTTTCAAAAAGCACTTGGACTTTCTTGGACTTACAGTAAAGTCCTACATTTAGGTAAGAAAACCCAAAAGGACACATGCAAACTGGTTGTGCACTGCCTGTGAGGGGGATCTTGGAGTCTTAGTGGACAACCAGCTAAATATGAGCCAGCAGTGTGCGGCAGCAGCCAAAAA
Source organism: Thamnophis sirtalis (assembly GCF_051295495.1). NCBI lineage: Eukaryota > Metazoa > Chordata > Lepidosauria > Squamata > Natricidae > Thamnophis > Thamnophis sirtalis. Next base: position 76,255,371 of record NW_028261382.1, read on the forward strand.
AACCTAATGCAATCCTAACTTGCATTAACAGAGGGATACGATCAAGATCAAATGAAGCACTAATACCACTCTATAAAGCCTCAGTAAGGCCACACCTAGAGTACTGCATCCAGTTTTGGTCAGCACACTATAAAAAGATGTTGAGACTCTGGAAAAAGTGCAGAGAAGAGCAACCAGGATGATTAGAGGACTGGAGGCTAAAACATACGATGGACGATTGCAGGAACTGGGCATAGCTAGTCTAGTGAAGAGAAGGACCAGGGGAGACATGAGAGCATTCTTCCAATATTTGAGGGGCTGCCACAGAAAGGAGGGGGTCAAGCTATTCTCCAAAGCACCCAAAGACCAGACAAGGAACAATGGATAGAAACTGACCAAGGAAAGTTTCCACCTAGAAATAAGGAGGAAGTTTTTGACAGTGAGAACAATCAACCAATGGAACACAAGTTGCCTTCAGAAGTTGTGGGAGCTTCATCACTGGAGGCTTTCAAGAAGAGAGTGGACTGACATCTGTCAGAAATGGTGTAGGGTCTCCTGTTTGAGCGGAGGGGGGTGGGGTGGAACTTGATGACCTATAAGGTCCCTTCCAATTCTGTTAATCTGATATCACTTCACATCAAAGAAGCTGCTTCAGAATTTTGGGTCTGCCTGCAAATGCCAAAATGCAAGTTGGAGAAAGTTGCATGTGTCCTCCAGATGTGATGGAGTGTTGCAATCCTACAACACCAAGGCCTGCCACGTCATCTACCTGACTATGCTACTTGTAATCGTAGGTTAGCAATGTTTGAAGATGCAAAGATGCCCTTCTGTAGTTGTTTTACGTAAATACCCTGCTCTGTCCCCAGGGCTCAAGGCTTCTCTCAACAATTCCGAACTGCATAGCCTTTGTAAAAGTTTAACCAGAAAAACAATGCCCATATAAATAGAACAGCAGGAATGGAAAAGGGAAGGAAGGAAATGCGATATGGATAACTGGAGGCCACGCTTGGAAGTATTGGCCAAAGCTCAGTTTTGACCGCAATCTATAATTTGCTGGGGCAAGAGGTGGTTACGGTTACTACTTCAGTAGGTTTTAGAAAGTGATTAAAGCTATTGAGGTAGGGTGAGGGAGAAGGTTTTAAAACCACTTGGTTCCTGGACATTTTAACCGTCAGTTAATCCAGTTTGTGGCAATAGCCATCCCGGGAGGGGTTGTGTTTAGGTTTTGGGCCCTAATGCACATATCTGATGTTTAATTATTGTTGTTAAGACAAGTGGAAACTTTCCCTCCCTCTGTTTCCCACTTTTTCTGGGCATAAAGAACAGGTTACATTAAATCAACAAAAAATACATTTTTGATCCAGGGGTGAAATTCAACAGGTTCTGGAGAACCGGTAGCGGAAATTTTGAGTAATTTGGAGAACCTGAAATACCACCTCTGGCTGGCCCCAGAGTGGGGTGGGAATTGAGATTTTACAATATCCTTCCCCAGGAATGGGGAAGGAATGGGGATTTTGCAGTATCCTTCCCCTTCCCCGCCCACCAAACCACACCCACGCAACCGGTAGTAAAAAAAATTGAATTTCACCACTGCATTTGATCAAACCTTAAGTTACTTGTTCAGCTCGCTCTCCCTCCCTCCCTCCCTCCCTCCCTCCCTCCCCCCTCTCTCTTATTTTCCTTGTTCCTAGACCATCCATGTCCCCCAATCATTTAGAACTCAGAAATCTCTAATGCAGAGGTCTCCAACCTTGGCAACTTAAGACTTATGAACTTTAAGTTCACAACCTGGCTGGGGAATTCTGGGACTTGAAGTTCACAAGTCTTGAAGTTGCCAAGGTTGGATGCTCTTAATGCATCAAATATAGTGCTTGGGATTCGGCCACATTTGCAGGTTCCAGTCAAAAAAGATTCAGGAAATAATGGCAAAGGGAATTTAACCTTTTCTTTGTGGTCCTTCCCCTTGGCTTATGATACATGCCTCGTTTGCATCTTCTTGGCAGGTTAATTCCTGCCTTGATTTATTTACAAGTTCTTTTGCAACCCTGCAGTTTCGTTTCCTTAGGTATGTAGTTAAGAATTTAGTCCATCATGTCTTAAAAAAAATACCTTAAACTTTGGACTGTTCTTAAACTTTGGACAGCTGCAGGCATAATGCCAGAGTTTCAGCTGAATAGAATAGAATTCTTTATTGGCCAAGTGTGATTGGACACACAAGGAATTTGTTTTTGGTGCATCCGCTCTCAGTGTACATAAAAAGACAAGATACATTCGTCACAAATCATAAGGTACAATCTTAATGATAGTCATAGGGTACAAATAAGCAATCAGGAAACAATCAATATCAATATAAATTGTAAGGAAACAAGCAACAAAGTTACAGTCCTGAAGTCATAAGTGGGAGGAGATGGGTGATTGGAATGATGAGAAGACTAATAGTAACAGTAATGCAGCCTTAGTGAATGGTTTGACAGTGGGGAGGGAATGATTTGTTTAGCAGAGTGATGGCATTCCAGAAAAAACCGTCATGTCTAGTTTTTCTTGGTGTGCAGTGCTCTATAGCATCGTTTTGAGGGTAGGAGTTGAAACCATTTATGTCCAGGATGTGAGGGGTCTGTAAATATTTTCATGCCTCTCTTTTTGACTCGTGCAATGTACAGGTCCACAATGGAAGGCAGGTTGGCAGTAATTGTTTTTTCTGAAGTTCTGATTATCCTCTGAAGTCTGTGTCTGTCTTGTTGGGTTGCAGAACCAAACCAGTGTTTGTCAAAGCACAAACGATGGTCACTCTCCCTTAAATTTATTGGTCCAGTCTAAGCCATTCCTTCTCATAGATTTGATTCCTTCTTCAGCAATATTTAGAGAATGATGCCTGGGTCTCCTTAATGTGTTCCCTGAGACCATTATGCAAATATTGTGCATCCACTGAAATGTTCAAAAGGCTAGAAAAATGCTTTAAAAAGGCCAGCTGATAATTACCATTTCTGGAGTTGAAATGGCTTGAATGGGTTATAGCAAAATCAGCTAGATAGGTAGATCTTCAACATACGACTATAATTGAGCCCAAGATGTCTGTTACTAAGTGAAACAGTTGTTAAGTGAGTCCTGCCAAAATCTTTCTTGCCACCGTTGTTAAGTGAATCACTGAGGTTGATATGTCAGTGACAAGTTTGTTAAGTAAATCTGGCTGCCCACTGATTTTGCTGGTCAGAAGGTCACCAAAGGGAATCACCGTGACCCTGGGCCACTACAACCGTCATAAGTATGAGTCAGTTGCCAAGTAGCTGAATTCTGACCATGTGACAGTGGGAAATGAGTGTAATGCTCTACAATGATTGTAAGAATGAAAAAGTCGCTTTTTTCTGGGCTATTGTAACTCCGGGTGCTAAACAGAGTGTTGTAAGTCATGTGCATTTCTGGATAAATGGGTTATGGAGGCCACTTACCATAATTTTGGAGTATAAGACGCACCTTTTCCCCCACTAAAAGAGCATGGAAATGTTGGTGCATCTTATACACTGAATACAGCAATTTTTTGCCTCCTGAAGCCCTGCCCCTGCATCCCATTTTTGTGAAAAATGGGCGAAAAACGGGCTGTTTTTCACCAAAATGGGTGAGTTTTTGCCTTCCCCCAACCCCCAAAAGCACTTTGCAGGCTTCAGCAGAGCTGGGGGAAGGCAAAAATGCCCCCGTTTTGGTGAAAATGGAGATGGTTTTGCCTTCCCCCAGCCCTGCTGAAGCCTGCAGAGTGCTTCTGGGGGCTGGGGGAAGGCAAAAACTTTTTTTCTTACTTACCTCTTCGAAATCTTGGTGCGTCTTATATATCGGTGCATCTTATAATCCAAAAATGCGGTAACTAATTAAGAACATTAAGGACTAAAATCAGAGGTGATGACTGTGGAAGAGATGCACGAAAGTTCTTTGTAACCAATTGACACACTTTCTACAATTTGTAATGGAGGATGATTTTTGCTTGTTTTTATTTAAAAAAATTAAAAAAATTTTTTAAAAAAGGACTAAAATGTTTTTGGCTCAACCCCAAGTTCTTATCTTCATCTACTCTTTGGGTGTTAAACCTGGAGGATTAAAATGACTTTAAAAAGTACAATGTGTACAGTGGTGGGTTTCAAAAATTGTTCGAACCTACTCTGTGGGTGTGGCTTGCTGCCCATGTGACCGGATGGGAGTGGCTTGCCGCCCATGTGACCGGATATCAAGATGTTGATGACACTTGTCAGAACCACCTTACATTACCTCACACAGAGCACTGGCATGCATAAGAATATGATGTAAACTTGATTTTTAAAAGGCATCTTTGGTTTGCGTTAAAATAACTTCAACACACGCAGTGTTCTGATTGCACCGCAAACACAGTAGTCATCCTTACCTTTCACAGAGGCACTGAGTTTTATAAATATGAGCATGATAGTGTAGAATAATAATATCCAAGGACTAGTGGTGGGTTTCAAAATTTTTTGGAACCTCTTCTGTAGGTTTGGCCTGCTTTCCGGGTCCACTGGTGGAACCTCTTCTAACCGGTAGGGTAGATTTGACGAACCGGTTCTACCAAATAGTTGCGAACTGGTAGGAACCCACCTCTGAATGTGTATAAATGGATGATCTCTTGGCATCGAAATTTTGGGCAATCAAGTGACCAAGCAAGGATGCTCAGTTCTTCTTTCTGTTCTAGCCTTTAACTACGTTAATAATGAGGTTAACATTATGTATGAAAGCCTACAGGCAGTAAGTAGGTATGATAACTCTAAATAGTAACTGAAGGGTTACGTAAGTCCAACATGCTGTATTAAAATAAGTGTGGCTCTCTAAGTTGTGTGAATCCAGCCATACGCTTGCTTCTGGGTGGAAGGCATGCCACGAGTGTTGATGAATTGTTCAGCTCCCTTTCAGGTAGGAGAATGTATAAGTGAATTAAGCATAAGTGAATTTCAGATTTCTCCCAAGCAGGAAACCCATTTTTATTACTGTTCATGTCAGTGGTGGGTTCCGGATCCCAGTTGCAATGGGGCCCGGCGTCTACCACATGAACGCATGCAGCGTGCACATGCGTCTTGCGATGCCTCCACAATGCTCCAGCTGCTTGGTGGAGTGTCGTGCAGGTGCCATGCGTTCCCTGCATGTGCATGGAAGCCCCAAAGCAGTCGAATACAGGTAAGGAACACAAGCGGGTGGGTGGGCCCTCCGGAGCATCGTACTGGAAGGGTACCCGGTGCTCCAGACAGGCACTGGTATGCCGGTACCAGGGCATATTGCCTGCAACCCACCACTGGTTCATGTGGACCAACAACAATATCATTTGTATGTCATTTTATTCTATTTAAATTATATTGTCTTATCCTATAACTATTGTATTTTACCCTACTTTTATTTTAAACTATTTGTATAGGATTTTGTTGGTGATATATATTTGAACCTGATGCTTTGATATGGCCTATAGCAGTGGTGGTGAACCTTTTGGGCACCAAGGGCCCAAACCAGAACACACATGCATGTGTGTGCAAGAATGCCAGAAACCCAAAGACTAGCTGGCCAGTGCACTCATGCCTGTTTTTTGTCCATTTTTCAGGCTGTTTTCAGGCCATTTTTTGCGCCATTTTCAGGCTGTTCTGGGGCTTTTTTCAGGCCATTTTTGCGCCGTTTCTGAGCCATTTTTTGGCCTGAAAACATATAGAAAACGGCCTGAAAACGGCCCGTAAAAGAGTCCAAAAAAGGCCGGAAAAATAGCCTGTTTTTTAAACCAGAAGAAGAGCTGGCAATGCACCCGTGCCCACAGAGAGGGCTCTGCATGCCGCTTCTGGCATGCATGCCATAGGTTTGCCATAAATCTATATATACATATAAGTGAATTGAGACTTCAGAGCTGGAGTGCTTAGAATAATGTTATATGAACATCGCGACATCGTGACGGTACAATTGGCGATCTTGAAGCTCCAAGATCGCCGTTGATATCTCTGCCGCTGGATGGTCCTTTTGGACCTAAACCGTCCTGTAGAGATGATGACAGAGAAGGACACATCCCACTGATCCCAGGGACATTGCAAAGTCCCTGGTAGATCCAGGAGAAGCTCTTTTTTTCTGGCGGCAGAGAAGCGGCCATTAAAGCCGCTGAAGTTGGGACAGCTCCGGAACGGAAGAAAAGCTGGAAGGAAAATGTGTCGATTTGGTGAGATATGCATTATTATTTGACAGAACACCTTAAAAGACTAAAAAATAAAGTTAAATTTTAAGACAGAAGAGGTTAAGTAGTGAGATTAAGCCTGAGTCAAACTTAGTGGGGGTCTTTTAACCCTTTTTATTGCTGGAACCTTTAGAAATGCTCTTTTAATTTTTAAACTGGACTGTTTTTTCCCCCCTTCCTTTTTCAAATACTCACATAATAATTTTTATTGTTTAAGACTTTCTCTCTTTTTTCTTTCTTTAATGTCTTATTGTATTTTTTTAATTCCTTTTTTTTTAACCAAGGAAGCCAAACTAAAAAACGGAGCATATGGATTGCATGTGCATAGAATACCAAATGGCATCTGCCACCTTCTCCAGTTTATATCCTCCAGGCAACTAAGATCTGGAACTCCAATGCCAAATTGGGACACCATCTGGGAAGGCTGCAGTATAGGAATCAATTGATTCTATAGGTAGTCCTCGATTCGCTTAGTGACATTTCAAAGTTACAACAACACTGAAAAAAAGTAACATATGACCATTTTTTACACTTACGACCATTTGCAGCATCCCCATGGTTACATGATCAAAATTCAGATGCTTGGCAACTGACTCATATTTATGATGGTTGAAGGGTCCCGGGGTCATGTGATCACTTTTTGGGACTAAGTCATTACAACCTTGTGACTAACTTAGCAGCGGCAGTGATTCACTTAACAAACGCGGCAAGGAAAGTCGTAAGATAGGACAAAACTCACAACAAATTTTCACTTAGCAGCAGAAATTTTGGGCTCAGTCATGGTCGGAAATTGAGGACCAGCTGTACAATCTTTTCATGGGGCTCTTTTTAAGAGGATAGCAGTCCATACAAAGGAAATTGTGATGGTTTAGAACAGGGGTGTCCAAACTTGCTTTAGACTTATTGACTTCAACTCCCAGAATTCCCCATGCTGGCTGGGGAATTCTGGGAGTTGAAGTCCACAAGTCTTAAAGTTCCCAAGTTTGGAGACCCCTGGTTTAGAAGAATTCTTCAACAGAGAAGAGGTCATCTACCACTAACAAATTCATCCAGTCTAGGTGTATCTTGAGATTCACTATAAATTGTCACTTCGTGGTGGAGAAAAGCCTGGGCTTTTCTGCCTGTTGGCTTTCTTGCTTCTTCTCCATCTCCTGCTTCACCTGGCGAAGTGTTCAGGAGCATCTGAAAGCTTGCAGTGTAGGTCATTCCCGAGCTTATCGATTTTAATTATTATTTTTCTTTAGATCCAAACAGCTTTTTCAAACCAACATAGTACAATTTGGGAAATCCTTTCCACTCATCGACAAATTGTATTGTAGGAAGTTGGCACCTACCCTTCTCCTGGGCGGGATGAGATATCATGGGAAATATTGAGAACGCGGAATATTGTGTTTCCCTGGATAGGAAATGGAGAGAGATGTTTTGGGGCAGGGGGAGGACTCACTCTTGGCGGCCTCCACCTTTGTCAATGAGCTATTAAAATGCCTGGACTAGTCTGCTGGGTTTACCCTCTACAGAAACTCACCACATGGCATCTGGGAACTCAACCAAGCTTGGGACTCAAAAGACACACAACCTACAAAGTTAGCCAAGGAACCCCCCCCCCCCCCGCGGCCCATACCTGGGAGTCTGACAACCAATCAGAATATATTTCTTACACAGGAACAGGAAACAGAGAGGTGGGGGGCAAACAGAGTATAAAAAACTCAGGAACTCTCAGCAAACCCCTTTTTTTCTCTCCTTTCTTCTTCACCCAACATTTGGAAGCATGCAACCCCACTTTTCTGTTCAGGAGCTCAAGCTTGTGAACCTGTCCACCATTAAGCCACCTTTCCAAGCAGCCTCGGTGTTTCCAATGTCTTCCCCCCGCCCCCACTTGGAACTGAACCCAGAAGGACATTTCTTCCAACAGTATTAAACAGGCCTCACCTTACGTTTGATGCTACAGCTAACCAAGCATGGCAGGCCCACGTTTTTCTGGTATGTTTGTCTCATTTATGGATGTCAGGAGGTTGCTATTAAAATAGACGGCCTGTGGTAGAGTATTCTGTGAAAGTGAAAGTATCGGAATTGGAAAGAAGAATGCAGATGATGGATAATCACAGGTTTGCTTCCATGCCGGCTATTTTGCCTAGCCACAAGGGGAAAACAATAAACAAACTCGACTTAAAAAAATATCAAGGGAGGTTAGCAACTTGCAGATAATTCTATTGAAATATAAGAATGAGAGTTCAGGGTGAGGGCAATGCGCCCTATGTAATGCAATGAATGGGTGGGTAGCTGAGGAAACAAGAGGGATAATTCTGTAGTTTAGAATAGAATAACAGAGTTGGAAGGGACCTTGGAGGTCTTCTAGTCCAACGCCCTGCTTAGGCAGGAAACCCTACACCACTTCAGACAAATTATTATGCAACATCTTCTTAAAAACTTCCAGTATTGGAGCATTCACAACTTCTGGAGACAAGTTGTTCCACTGGTTAATTGTTCTCATTGTCAGGAAATTTCTCCTTAGTTCTAAATTGCTTCTCTCCTTGATTAGTTTCCACCCATTGCTTCTTGTTCTACCCTCAGGTGCTTTGGAGAATAGTTTGACTCCCTCTTCTTTGGGGCAGCCCCTGAGATATTGAAAGACTGCTCTCATGTCTCCCCTAGTCCTTCTTTTCATTAAACTAGACATACCCAGTTCCTGTAACCGTTCTGCATATGTTTCAGCCTCCAGTCCCCTAATCATCTTGGTTGCTCTTCTCTGCACTCTTTCACTTGTAGTAGAGCAATAACAACTGATCAGAGGAGGATCTGGTTCCAATGCAGGAGGCCTACAATCTGGAGGTACAAATGTAGAATCTTTTGGCCAGTGAACACAATTAATTTCTCCATTTGAATGTTCCTTATCTTTCTTAAGCAAAGGATTAAGATGGGAGGATGGGGGAGCAGGGTTAAGGTGTCAGGTTTCCTGGAGATAATTTAAATTTCTAATCCCCTTTTATCTTTAGCTGGCCAGGTGTCAGATGCTGTGTGACTTCCTGCCCTTCAAAGTAAGAGCAGACGCCCCTGTGCTCATCAAGAAAGTATTTTCTCAGGTACAATCACTCCCAACTCCTGCCCCCTTGTCCCCTTTCCTTCAGCCCACCAGACAAGGCTGAACAATCTGTTTGCAGATTGAATTAGAAGATCTCAACCACACAGAGGTGCATTTATTGGCTCGGAGCAAACAGGCTCCAGACTCACAAGATGCACTTTGTCTTTGATTAGACCAAGTAAATCAGCAACTAACAGCCAGGGCAAAAAAAGAGGGTGAGGTAGAGAAGCAGAGCTTATGTGCCTCTGTCTGCTTGCATCCTGAGTTCAGGAATTGTGATTGATAATGGAACCACATGACTGTTGGGAGAAATGTCCTTCTGGGTTCAGTTCCAAGTTGGGGAAAAAGACACTGGAAACTTGGAGGCTGCTTGGAAAGATTTGATTTTTTTTATTTTGATTTTAACTTTATTTGTATGCCGCCCTTTTCCCTGGGGGGACTCAGGGCGGCTCACAATTCAAGGGGAGGGGAAGTACAAAACAAGTTATACACATAAGACAATACATCGTTAAAAACACAACAGTCGTACTATTCGGGTGGGGTTGAAATCTTTAGCCCCAGGCCTGTCGGGACAGCCAGGTTTTAAGGGCTACGCGGAAGGTCTGAAGGGTGGTGAGGGTACGAATCTCCACGGGGAGTTCGTTCCATAGGGTCGGAGCAGCCACCGAGAAGGCTCTCCTCCGGGTAGTTGCCAGTCGACATTGACCGGCTGATGGAATTCGGAGGAGGCCTAATCTATGGGATCTTATTGGCCTAGTGGAGGTAATTGGCAGTAGGCGGTCTCTCAAGATGGTTTAATGGTGGACAGGATCACATGGCTTGAGCTCCTGAACAGAAAAAGGGGATCAATACAATACAATAGCAGAGTTGGAAGGGACCTTGGAGGTCTTCTAGTCCAACCCCTTGCCTATGCAGGAAACCCTATACTGTTTCAGACAAATGGCTATCCAACATCTTCTTAAAGACTTCCCGTGTTGTGGCATTCACAACTTCTGGAGGCAAGTTGTTCCACTGATTAATTGTTCTGGCTGTCAGGAAATTTCTCCTCAGTTCTAAGTTGCATCTCTCCATTAGTTTCCATCCATTGCTTCTTGTTCTACCCTCAGGTGCCTTGGAGAATAGTTTGACTCCCTCTTCTTTGTGGCAACCCCTGAGATATGGGAAGACTGCTCTCATGTCTCCCCTGGCCCTTCTTTCTATTAAACTAGACATACTCAGTTCCTTCAACCGTTCTTCATTGTTTTAGCCTCCAGTCCCCTGATCATCTTTGTTACTCTTCTCTGCACTCTTTCTAGAGTCTCACCTTCTTTTCTATATCATGGTGACCAAAACTGAATGCAGTATTCCAAGTGTGGCCTTATCACATGCTTCCAGATGTTGGGTGAAGAAGAAAAGAGACCAAGATGCTGAAAGTCCCTGGTTTTATGCCTTCTCTGGCCTTTGATCTTGATCTTGTATTCTGATTAATTGTCGGACTCCTGTGGGACCATGCAGAGGCAACTCCGTAGGCTGTGCTTTGAGTCCAAGTTTGAGCATTGCTTCTTCCCAGGTGCCCTGTGGCGAGATGCGCAAAGGGCTAATACTATCATGCCTTAATCCCATCTCCCTGGACCTGAAGGAGAGGAGATATTTGTTATATAGAATAGACTGGCTCAGGCCTTTTAATGGCCCATTGACAAAGGTGGGGGCTATTAAGAGCGAGTCTGCTTCCTGCATAAAAACAGGTTTCTCCATTTATGATCCAGGGAAATATAATATTTTGCCTTTTCAATATTTCCCAGGATATTTCATTTTTCTGGGAGAGAGGTGGGTTTTAACTTCCTACACTACTGTGATAGTTAATTAGCATATGACATGTTACACATGGACTAGCAATATACGTATGTATATGTATATACAATGTGTGTGTGTGTGTGTGTGTGTGTGTGTGTATTGTGTCACAACCCCTGGTATGCCCAAATATGGGAGGGAGCATACTGCTTCCCTTTTCTGTTTTCCAGCTCACCCTAGGAGCCATCCAGGCAGAAAGCCATTTTTTTATGTTTCCTTTGTTACATTATTGTTGCATTTGTGCTGATAAATAAATAAAGTCTCCATATATATATATATATAAAGTCTCCATATATAATAAATAAATAAAGTCTCCATATATATATATATAAAGTCACAACCCCTGGTATGCCCAAATATGGGAGGAAGGTCACACTTCCACTCTCTGTCTTCGGCTCCTCACAAGAGACCATCCAGACAGAAACCCAATATTTTTTACTGTTGCCTTTTTGTTACATTTGTTATATTTATGCTGATAAATAAATAAAGGGAGACTAGTATAGATCTATTTCAAGCTATTTAGCTCTCATCAGCTAGCCATACCCTATGTTGGGAATAGAGTAGAATAGAATAGAGCACAGGTTCAATTCCCAACATAGGGTATGGCTAGCTGATGAGAGCTAAATAGCTTGAAATAGATCTATACTAGTCTCCCTTTATTTATTTATCAGCATAAATATAACATATATATATATATATATATATATATATATATATATATATATATATATATATATATATATATATATATATATATACATACATACATACATACATACATACATACATACATACATACATATATATATATATATATATATATATGAATTGCTACATGCTAGTAATATTGTAGACTATTTTTATATATACATACATAGATATTGTCACGCCCCACTCCATTCCATAATTAGGAAAGAAGACCAAGAGACTCCATGGGTTGGAAATCCAAAGTACTTTTACTAATTATAAATGGTAAGCGAGCAGTAGTGAAGCAAGATCTGAATAATATGGCGCGAAAGCAATTGATATATAGCAAAGCCCGTTCCCCCCCCTTAGGATCAAAGCTCCAGTCCAATCATAAGTCCTTCAATTGTCAGGTGTGAGATAACTTCAAAAAGACAGGCCAAGATGGAATGTGAAGGCCGTTGATGCAGGCGGGAAACACGTACGCATGCGTAAACCCCAACGACTGGAACATCCCAGAACATTCCTTCAGCAGACCTCCAGCACATCAATTAAAACCCTCCCACATACACGCCCCCCCCTTCCCGTTTCATGGCAGCTGAAGCAGCAGCAAAGCAGAAGCTGACATCCGGCCGTCCCCCGGAAAAAGGCTGTCAGGCCTGGAAGAAAAAACAAACAAAACAGACAAACAACAAAAACAAGAGAGGGAAAGGAGAAAAGTCAAGGCTTGTCGGGATAAGCAGCATAAAATTTTCGGAGTAAGCGGGGAGCACGAACGTGGGACTTATCAACCCATTCCGTGTGGGAGGGGGGGAAATGTTTCCAAGCCACAAGGTATTGGATGCGATTGCGGTGCCTGCGGGAGTCCAGAATGTCCCGGACCTCAAAATGACGTTCCCCATCAATAAGCAACGGAGCAGGTGGAGGGTCATCTACGGGCCGTAGGTCAGACATCCGAACTGGTTTGATGAGGTTGATATGGAATACCGGATGGATCCGGTTAAGATGTTTGGGCAATTGCAAACGAACAGAAACAGGATTGATAACTTTCAAAATCGGGAAAGGGCCAACATACTTAGGACCCAATTTCTTTGACTTTTGTGTGGTATGCAAGAATTTCGTGGACAAATACACTAAATCACCAACGTGGTACTCATAAGGCTGAGAGCGTTTCCTATCAGCCTGCTTCTTATGAGCCTTGTGGGCGGCGTCCAAGGTGGAACGAGTGAGGGGCCAAAGGCGACTGAGACGTTCACTCCAGTCGGCAACGGAAGGAACTTGAGGCTGGGCCGTAGGCAGTTCGGGGATAGGAACAAAATCCTGGCCGTAAACGACCCGGAAAGGGGTGAAACCAGTGCTGGAGTGAACGGAATTGTTATAGGCCACTTCAGCGTGTGGTAACAAGTCCACCCAATCGTCTTGTTGATAATTGATGAAACAACGTAAATATTGTTCAAGGACGGAATTAGTACGTTCACATCCGCCATTAGTCTGAGGATGGTAGGCGGAGCTAAGGCCCTGGGCGGAGCCAATACGTGTGAGGAACTCCTTCCAAAACTTGGATGTGAATTGGACCCCACGATCGGAGATAATACGGTCGGGGACCCCATGCAAGCGGTATATGTGGGAAAGGAAGAGCTTAGCCAACGCCTTGGCGGAAGGAATCTTGTGGCAGGGCACGAAATGAACTTGCTTGGAGAACAAATCAGTAACTACCCAGATAACCGTGTGCCCCTGGCTCTCGGGAAGGTCCACAATAAAGTCCATAGAAATCTCCTTCCACGGGGCAATGGGGCGGGCGACGGACTGCAGAAGTCCGTGTGGTTTCCCCGGAGGTTTTTTGGCGGTAGCGCAAACCGGGCAGCTGGATACATAAAGTTCAATGTCCTTTTTTAAAGAGGGCCACCAGAATTGTCTCTTCACGAGGTGCAAAGTTTTCACGAATCCAAAATGACCCGCCATCCTGGAGTCATGAGCGCGACGAAGGACCACAAGACGTAGGGAAGCGGGGATGTATAATTTAGCTCCAATCCACGGTAGATCGTCCCTCATGGTGCACTCGTCCCGATGGTTCAAGAACCAGTCGTCTTGAGGAAGAGCCGCTTTGAGGTCAGAAAGCAGATCGTGAGGCACGTCCTTTTGGGCCTTGGTCTGGTGACGTGTGAGCACCGGAGCTGCCAAGAGCGGTTGGACGATACTCAGCTTGGAACAATTATACTGAGGTAACCGGGACAACGCATCAGCCATGAAGTTCTTTCCGCCCGGGATATACTTTAGAGTGAAATTGAAACGGTTAAAATATTGGGCCCAACGCATCTGCTTTGGGGAGAGACGGCGAGGCGTGCGCAACGCCTCCAAATTCTTGTGGTCAGTCCACACCTCAAAAGGGTGTTTAGAGCCTTCAAGGAAATGGCGCCAAGTAGCGAGGGCCCAACGAACTGCAAAAGCCTCTTTCTCCCAGACCGCCCAGCGCCGTTCTGTGTCAGTGAGTTTACGTGAGGTGTACGCGCAAGGCTGTAAGGTACCTTGGTCATTGGCTTGTAGCAGAACTGCTCCAACAGCGACATCACTGGCATCAGCTTGGACAACGAAGGGTTGGTTGAGATCAGGATGTTTAAGAACTGGTTCAGCGGCAAAAAGGCGTTTGAGCTTTTCGAACGCCGCCTGGCATTCCATGGTCCAGTCCAAAGGCTTACTGGGTTTAGGCTTCGGGTCGCCTTTAGTTTTGAGCAAATTAGTAATAGGGAGAGCAATGTCGGCAAAAGAGGGAATAAATTGACGGTAGAAATTAGCGAAACCCAAAAATTGTTGTAGTTGTTTACGAGTTTTGGGAGCGTCCCATTCAGTGACCGCCTTTACTTTCTCAGGGTCCATTTCAACGCCATGAGGGGAGATACGGTAGCCCAGATAGTCAATAGTAGTTTGGTGAAACTCACACTTAGACAATTTGGCATACAAGTTGGCAGCACGGAGTTTTTTCAAAACAGTGCGCACCAGATTGACGTGGTGGTCGTAAGAGCGGGTATAAATGAGGATATCGTCCAGATATACGATAACGCCCTTATAGAGATGATCGTGCAGGATCTCATTAATAAATTGCATGAATACAGCAGGAGCCCCCTGTAGGCCAAAAGGCATAACCCGGAACTGGAAACAACCAAGAGGGCAGTTAAAGGCGGTCTTCCATTCGTCCCCCTCCTTAATGCGAACCCTGTAGTAAGCTTCTCGCAGGTCCAATTTTGTGAAGATGCGACCCTTCCCCAGTTGCGCCAACAAGTCCTTCATCAAGGGTAGTGGGTAGAGGTTTTGAGAACAGATGGCGTTAAGGTTCCTAAAGTCACAACATAAACGAAGAGACCCATCTTTCTTCTCACGAAATAGCACAGGGGCCGCCACCTTGGGTCGGGCCGGTTCAATGAAACCACGTTTCAAATTTTTGTCAATGAAAGAACGCATCTCCTCCATTTCCCTGGGTGACATGGAGTAAATGCGGGGTTTTGGGAGTTTGACCCCGGGTAAAATGTCAATGGAGCAATCAGTAGGCCTGTGGGGGGGCAGAATGTCCGAAGATTGCTCGCTGAAGACTTCCTTAAGATCCAAATATTCTTTCGGAATTTTCTCCTCTCCTGCAATCCTCTCCTGCCCCCTAGCGGCCACTTCAGGAACGTTAGTGACGTCAGGCTGGTTTGGAGAGCCCTCCCCCACTGGAGGCACTTTGGAGCGAATACGCAAGCGGCCTGTCCGCCAATTTATGTGAGGGTTCCATTTCCGGAGCCACGGGATGCCTAAAATAAGTGGCCTGTCCATGCCAGGTGCGACCACAAAAGAGATTAATTCAGTGTGGGTACCCATTGTCATTTCCAAAGGCTCAGTAAAAAAATGGGCGCCCCCCTCCCCCGCAACCGATCCGTCTATCTGGCAAAAAACAATAGGGGTTTTCAAAGTGCGCAATTTGAGGCCTAATTTCTCAACCATGGCTGGGTTGATCATGGACCGGGAACAGCCGGAATCCAGTAATGCTAGGAGGGTGGCAGGTGTTCCCTCAGGAGGAACTTTTAATTCAATAGGGAGTAGAAGGGGCCCCTTGTTTGAACTCACCCAGCGAGGTGAAGTGTCGTCATCTGAGTCATCAGAAGAGGAGGAGTTAGCATCCGCGTCATCCTTCAATGGTTGGGCAAGAGGAGGGGGGTTGGTTTCTCCAGCGAAAGCTGTTTCCCTCTTTTTCTTTTCAGAGCCTCTTGCAGGCTTCTCCTCACGTCTGGGAGGGGGTTGGGCGGAGAGGGGTGATTTCGCCCGACAGAGGGGGGCGGTATGCCCAAGCTTGCCACAGCGAAAACATGTTAAAGGTCTGGAGGAGCCAGAAGGGGGCTCTCTCGCGTCGCCTCGGCGTTTGGAAAGCGCTTGAGTAGCAGGAGGGGGGAGGGCCTTGGCAGCCCTTTCCTTCCGCTTCCTTCTTTCTTCAGTGGCATAACGCAGACGAATTAAGTCAAGCTCAGCGTCAGCAGCATGCTCAAACCAAGTGATTAAGCGTCTCGGCAGGTTACGATTGACACATTGTTGATAAATGTCAGGGTTTAAGCCTTCAGCAAATCTGTCCAGAAGCGCATCCTCCCCCCAGCCTCTCATGTACTGAGACAGACATTGAAATTCCTGGATGTATTGGGCGACCGGTCTATCGTCTTGGTCGAAGGTTAAAAACTTCAATTTGTTCCGCTTCTCAGTTAACGGGTCATCAAAACGTTGGCGGAAAGCCGCCATAAAACGGTTGAAATTCCCCAAGAGGGGAGAACCAGACATATGCAAAGCAGTTGACCACGTAGCCGCTTCACCATCCAAAGATAAAAGAACCATTCTGACCCTTAAAGTGTCAGATTCAAAGTCCCGCCCATATATCTCCATGTAATTAAAGACTTGCATAAGAAAGGAGGGAAGGTTGGCTGAAGTACCATTAAAACGCACAGGCAAGGGAGGGATTTTAGCCATCCGATGTCTTCAAGGGGGAGCCTGGGGGGGAGGTGCCCTTTGATCAGCAAAACCTCTAGCCGCAGGGGGTGATACAGGCCGAGGGGGGGGTGGGGGAGAATCCTGGCGTGGGTGACGTTGCCAACTTCTCCAGTCTCTTTCCTCCTCCCCCCTCCTGTCCTCCAAAAATGTTTGACCCCAATAATCAGGTAACTCACTCCGCTGGGGTCTTCTCACGGGGCCCTGGTGCTGATAATTTCTCCATTCTGCTTCATCGCCTCTTTGGCTCCAATAGTCAGGGAACTCACCCGCCTGAGGTTTTCTCACGGCACCTGGCTCCAGCGAAGTTTGTTGAGGTGGTCTCTGGGTGAGTCCAGCATTCCAGCTTGTCTCTATTTCTCTCTGCCCCACTGAAGTTGACCAACGGGGTAGGGGGGAAGGCTCAGGCTGACTGGAAATTTGCAGTTGAAATAAATCTTCGTGCAGAGGTCGGTCAGACGGGCTGGGCTGGTGTAAAGAAAGGTCGGGAGGTCCCAGTTCACTGGAATCCGTCCCTCCAACGGCGCCTTCCTCCTCTCTGGTCGGAGAAGACATTATGTCCCTTCTCGGTAGACGTAAATCTCCTGGAAAGGGATATTATTCAGATCTTGCTTCTTGTCACGCCCCACTCCATTCCATAATTAGGAAAGAAGACCAAGAGACTCCATGGGTTGGAAATCCAAAGTACTTTTACTAATTATAAATGGTAAGCGAGCAGTAGTGAAGCAAGATCTGAATAATATGGCGCGAAAGCAATTGATATATAGCAAAGCCCGTCCCCCCCCCTTAGGATCAAAGCTCCAGTCCAATCATAAGTCCTTCAATTGTCAGGTGTGAGATAACTTCAAAAAGACAGGCCAAGATGGAATGTGAAGGCCGTTGATGCAGGCGGGAAACACGTACGCATGCGTAAACCCCAACGACTGGAACATCCCAGAACATTCCTTCAGCAGACCTCCAGCACATCAATTAAAACCCTCCCACATACACGCCCCCCCCTTCCCGTTTCATGGCAGCTGAAGCAGCAGCAAAGCAGAAGCTGACAGATATAAAACTAGTATATAGCAATTGACATACACAAACACATACACACAATACACAGCTAGTGTGTAGCAATTGAAATTGCTGCATACAACCTACACTGCAACTGTCATAAATATGAATCATTTGACCAGCAGCTGAATTTTGATCCCATGATCATGGGGCTGCCACAAAGGTCGTAATTGTGAAAAAGGTCATAAGTCTCTTTTTCAGTTGAATGTTCAATAAATGAACTGTTGTAAATCAAGGACTATCTGTATATAGTATTGGGGATGGGGGGAGAATGATCATCCTTAGTTCACCCCCAAGCAGAAACCCATGAGAGTGGAAATGAAATACTAGATTCCAATAAAGTTTATGCTCAGACCTGATTAGTGTCTTCCCTGTTGGCTGGCTGGATAAATCCCTGCAGTTTTCCTGGCAAGATTCTTTGGGAAGTGGTTTGCCATTGCCTCCTTCCTAGGGCTGGGAGAGAAGGGCTGGCTGAGGGTCAGAGCTGGCTTTGTGCGTGAAGCAGGAGCAGGACTCACTGTCTCCCAGTTTCTAGCCCGATGCCTGAACCACTGCACTAAACTGGCTCTTAATAAGCCACATACCAACTACTAAAATATTTACAGTGCTAATCCTTACTAATACTGTGCCACAGGCTTGGCTTATTGAGCCATACAGGCAGGTAGACAGGGCAGGTACAAAGGTAAAGACAGAAAATATTTGAATCTAATGACTATGGAGATTCTCAATCATCCAGGTTGTTCCAAAAGTGTCCCCCCTCCAAAAAAAGAGGCAACTGGCCTTCCTTTTTGTTTCATTTTGAACTGAAGAAGCTTCTTGGATGAGAAACGAAATGTTTTCAAAGAAAAAATAAAAACCAAAGAAGTGCAGTTGCCTTTGGTGGGGTGAGGGGGGGAAGAATATTTGGACAATCTATGAATTGTCTACCATCTCAATTGCAATAGCAACAGCATTTGGACTTATATACTGCTTTACAGCCCTCTCTCAGCAATTTACAGAGTCAGTCTCTTGCCCCCAACAATCTGGGTCCTCATTTTACCCACCTCAGAAGGATGGAAGGCTGAGTCAACCTTGAGCCGGTGAGAATTGAACTGCTGGCAGCCTGCAGAGTTGTCTGGCAAACTGCCTTCTAGCCGCTGTGCCCCTAACGCACAACATACAGGAAAGGATTTTAATTTCACCTATTATCTCTTAACTTCTGTTGACTTTGTGGGGTGGGTTGCTACCTGATACCACATCAGGTTGCCATTGGATCTGGGTCAGAATTGCCAGTTGTGGCTTTCAAATGGGAGCCTTTCCTTGGAGGACTGGATTGCTAACAATCCAGGGGGGAGGAAAAGGGTATTTTGGGCCACCTCTGGAGTCTTGTAACCCAGCCTTTCCTGGAGCCAGATGTTAAAGGGAAGGAAGAGCTCCTGCAGAGCTCTGGGCCAGAGGTGGTATTCAGCCAGTTCTGACAGGTTCTGGAGAACCGGTAGCAGAAATTTTGAGTAGTTTGGAGAACCAGCAACTAGGCTGGCCTTGCCCCTGCCGCCTCCCAGTCTCCCAGCTGATCTTCTTTGTTGCCCTGAACAGGAGAACAAAGCTGGAAAGCAGATTAGAGGGGTAGGGAGGGAATGGGGATGTTGCAGTAACCTTCCTCTGTCACGCCCACAAAGCCATGCCCACAAAGTAATGTCACGCCCACAAAGCCACATCCATAAAGTAATGTCACGCCCACAAAACCACACCCAAAAAGTAATGTCACGTCCACAAAGCCACACCCAGAGAACCAGTAGTAAAAAAAAATTGAATCCCACCACTGCTCTGGATCCTTCCATTTGGCCTTTTCATGACAACCTTCTGAGACCCCATGGAGAAGACCCTTTCCTCCTTTGTGCTTGACAAAGGTCACCCAGTGGTGCGGTTGTAGGGCAGGAGGAACTAAATATACATATTTATTGCCCTTATCACTTCCCTTCCCCATTTTTAATCTGGCAGTCATTGTGTAGTGGAAATAAACCATCAGTCATAATTGCCCTGAGTCTCATTGTCAGATTTTGCAGATAGGGGCTCTTACAATGTCTGCATTTCTCTGGGTTTTCTCAAGACACCAAACTCCAAAGAAGCCTCACGTTTGTGTTTGGAATTAGCCAAGGAAAACTTTGTAGCCAAGCAGACTTTTGAAGCTACTCTCTCTATTCAGGGCCTGCCTGTCCCTACAGGACAAGTAAGTTACCCAGGAGTCAGATCAGGCAGGCCGAGAGGCTTTTTCTGCAAAAGCAGCCCAGGCAGTTATCCTAGAAAAGCATCTGGTGGGGCCTGGTCCCTTTAAAGCAATGTTTCCCAAACTTTTGACAGATGTGTACCCCTTCTATAATTTTCGTAACGCTGAGTACCCCTCATAAAAAAACTTATGCTTTAATAAAAATCAAAATATATTTCTTTTTTCTTTTTTTGGTACATACGCAAAATAAACGAAAGTTATATTATAAAGAACATTTATTTGATTCAATGAGAAGGATGAAATTGTTTGTGTTGAGATGACAGATCATCATAATTTGGTTCCCTGGTTGTTAATTTTAATCAGAGATGCGGTTCCACGTCCCATAGTCTGTTCCTTTTTTTCAACTTAATGCGTACCCCCACCAAACTCTTCCCGTACCCCTGGGGGTACGCGTACCACACTTTTGGGAAACACTGCTTTAAAGCAACCCCAGGCTGGGAAAGCAGGAGGTAAAAGCAGGAATGGAAAAGCTTTTGGAGGTCAGCTGTAGATAAATCTTCCCAGATGGAAATATTGGATCCCAAAGGGTTATACTTGACTTTATCTCTATAACTGAGTCCTTTGAGGGGTGTGTGTGTGTGTGTGTGTGTGTGTGTGTGTGTGTGTGTTCTTCTTCTCTGCATTAAAATAGGGATGGTTCTATTGGAAAGAGTAGGGCAAGGCATTGCAAAGGGGGATGGTAAACAATTTTAAGGAGTATAATATTCTTAGATTAAGTTCACTGGCAGTTTATTTTAAGGATTGGGCTCTGTGTGTAGTGCATTGAGTGGAAGAAGAGTGGGTTGCATAGAAGGCTTTCCCTTGAATTAATAATAAGGAAAAACATTGGCAATGTTCACCCAACAGGCTTTGGAGGGCACCTAACTTTTCCAGGTGGGGAGGGAAGCAGAACAACTCAGGCTTAAAGGTGGTCTGTTTGTGGGAGAGAGAGGGGGGAAAAACCCTGCCTTTCTTATTTTAAAAAATAACTCCAGGTGGCAAACATATCTAATCCTCCTCCTTTCTCCTGTTTCCCCCACAACAACCCCCACCCCTAAGAGGAATTGAGCTGAGAAAGACTTGAGTGGCCCAAAGTCACCAGGCAGCTTCCACCCCTAAGGCAGGATTAGAACTCAGTTCCCTGGTTCCTCTCCTGCTCTTGACTGCCTTGGATGGGAATGGGAGTTCCAGCAATTTGGCAACAGGTGGTGAGAAAGAAGGGCCCCCAGTCCAGAAGGCTACCTGGCCTCAATCTGGCCTTTAGCTGGGGACTATGGGGATTGTAGTCAGCACAACCTGAGGATGTTGGATTGTGTCAAAGCTAGTTTCCGGGAAATGTAGAAGGAGGCGGGGGAGTGTTTATTTTAGGGGGACAGTGGAATGTGTATCTGATAAATAAACGGATTAAACATCTTTTTAGTCAATTTGCAAAGGATGCTGCTGTTTTTTTTAGACCTTGGCCAGCAATGCTGTCAATACCAGAAATCGGAAGAGATTGACCAGGAGCTGTGGGTGCTTCATCGCTGGAGATAAGAAGAGACTGGGGAAGTCTTTGTCTGGAATCGTAGAAGGTCTCCTGCTTGAGCAGGAGGTTGGACTAGAAGACCTCTGAGGGTCCCTTCCAGCTCTATTCCGATGGAGGCTGCCGCAGAGCCTCCGGCTTAGCACGTCTCCTCCTCATTTGGAAAGGCTTCCCCGCCTCTCGGGCGCTCGCCTCCTCATCCTCGCCAGGTGGGGCAGCGAAGGG
This sequence comes from Thamnophis sirtalis, assembly GCF_051295495.1. Classification (NCBI taxonomy): domain Eukaryota; kingdom Metazoa; phylum Chordata; class Lepidosauria; order Squamata; family Natricidae; genus Thamnophis; species Thamnophis sirtalis. The sequence goes on from NW_028261382.1 coordinate 76,277,185, forward strand.
CGGGAAAGGCGCGGGGCCAAGGCGAACTTTCCTCTTGGCTCCGGGCGGCGGCTTCTGGGGATGGAGCTTCGCCTGAGCCGCCTCGCTTTCCCAGCGCAGGAAAAGAAGAGAAGCCAAAGGGGGAGTTCCAGGCCAGGCTAAGCGGCGGAGGGAAGGGCGCCTCTCCTTGCGCGCCTCTGCCGGGATTTCGGGCTGCCCGGGCGGGCTCAGCAGAAGCGGAGGGTGCAACCTCTCGGGCTCCGCTCAGCGCAGCACGAGGAAGAGGAAGAGGAGGGAGGGGGAGGGGGGAGAAGAGGGGGAGGGAGAGGAGGAAGGAGAAGAGGGAGGAGAAAGAAGAAAAGGAAGAAGAGGAGGGGGAGAAAGGAGGAGGAAGAGGGGGAAGAAGAAGAGAAGGAAGAAGAGGGAGAAGAGAGGAGGAGGAAGAAGAGGAGGGGGAAGGAGGAGGAAGAGGAGGAGGAAGAAGAGGAGGAGGAAGGGAGGAGAAGAGGAGAGAGGGGGAAGAGGAAGGGGAGGAGGGAGGGCACCCGAGGCTCGGGACGCTCGCCGCGGAGCGAAAACCCCATCCCGGACCGCGGCGGAGGCGCCCTACCGGAGTTCCTTCGGCCTTCCTCCGCCCGCCCGCCCGCCCGCCTCGCTCCCCTGCCGCCTTCGACTCCTCCAGGGCGGTGGGGGCGTCTCCTGGCGGCCCCCGGGAGCAGCCTTGGCGGCGTCTTGGGAGCCCCTCCCGGCAGAAAACGCCCCGCGGGCTCCGCCTAGCAGGTCGAACGGCCGGAGGGGCGGCTGGAAGCGCTCGCTGCGTTCCTCTCGCGCGGGGCTCGCTTCGGACTTCGCAGCGGTCTCGGCGGCGCATTGGTGGCGGAGTCGGAAGCGGTGTCGGCGGCGCCTCGCTCCTTTCGGGATGTTTCCCAGGCGGGGCATCTACCGGTTGCCTCCTTGCAGCCCCGGCGGTAAGTGTGGGGTCGCCTTCGGGGCAGCCTTTTCCCCCTGCCCAGCTTTGCCTGCCGGACTCCCGGCTCTCCCGTGCAGCGCGCCCGGCCGAGCGCTTGGAATCGCCGCTGCCTGCCCGAAGGGAGCCAAGGAGCCTGGGCGGCGATCCTGCGGGTGGGTCCGCTTCCCCCCCCCCCCCGGTTTCCTGTAAAGTTTCAGGGTAGCTTTTCTCTTGCTGAAAGACGCTCGGTTGCTAGATGGGCGGCAGTTCTATATAAAATAAGCGAATAAAGGTTTATCTATATTTCATAAATGAATAAAGGCATATATCTATATCTGTATCTATATATCTTTATCTGTCTTATCTATCTCATATCTCTCTGTCTGTCTATCATTTATCTCATATATCTCTCTGTCTATCTAAAGTGAATAAAGGCATGCTATGAGGGAAGGCCATTCCATGCAGTGGTAGAAGAAGTGTGGGAGACACACATAAGGTAGCTAAATCAAGGACGCAAAAACGCGCCTCCCCCAGAGACCTTGGCTGCAACTCTTTCCATTTTCCATCAGCAGCAAATGATTGGCTGGGAGAATAATAGGGCTAAGAGAAAAGCAGATTGAAGCACCTGGGCTGCTGGCCTCCTTCAATTAGATTCATTAAAAAGCTTCTTTTTTTAAATTGCCCCAGCGGTTAACAGGATTCACAATTCAGCCATCAAGGGGTCAGGATTGTCCTGCTAGAAGTGAGACCTGAGGAGGTCTTGGTAGATGAGCTTCCAAGAATGAGCCTAGACGGGATGGCCTTGAGGTCAAACCACACAGGGTGAAATGTGGTTGGTTTGTTTCCTGGACCTCTTTATGGAGATTCATTTTTCAGTGCCCGATTCACACAGGTATGCTTTGTGCTGCAGGGCACAGAAATCAAATCTGACCCCCTTATTCAGCACATCTGCTCCAGGATTGCATGGAGGAGGAAACACCTAAAGTCCCCTAAAACAGGGCAAAGATGCTGTAGTGTGTGAGCACAAATTTGATTGATATATTCCTGTTTAAATGCTCCCCTGCCCCATCTCAGGAAAACTGTGAAGCTGGGTTGCGTACAACAACTACAAAATGTTATTTAAAAAAAAATCCAAAGAATTAAAAATTGTGATTAAAAGGCAAAGAGAGAGCAGCAATGGAGCCACCAGAGCAACTCACCAGTTTCTTATGCCACCCTCGCCGTCCCAAGTCTGATGGCATAAGTTACATTTCTGGAAAATCAGGGATGGACCCCCCCCCCCCATTTGGGAAAGAGGGCATGATCTATAAGGTGGGTGCCTTGGCAGGAAAGGCCCATTTCCTATGTCCCACCCAATATAGCTCTTTTGACACCTGTGATTTGTGGCATGTTTTTCCTGCCAATTTGTTGGGTTCAGCTGGAAAACAGCTGTTTTCTTTTTTTTTTTAGTGACAATACAAACATTTCATTTTCATTATCCAATATGGAAAAGAAGCAGCCTTTTCAAAACAGTTTGTGGAAAGAAAGAAAAAAGGATGGGAGATTAGGCCAGTGGTGAAATTCAATTTTTTTTAATACTGGTTCTGTGGGCATGACTTGGTGGGCAAAATTGCAAAATTCTGGGAATTTGTAGGTCCACACATTTTAAATTGAGAAAGATTGCCTTATGCAAGGGTCTCCAAACTTGGCAACTTTAAGACAGATGTGACATCAGCTCACAGTATTTCATGGTGGCTCAGGAATTCTGGGAGTTGATGTCCGTAAGTCTTTAAACTGCCAAGTTTGGAGACTCCTGCCTTCTTAGAGCATTACCCAGCCTGCAAGATAGGAGAGGTGGAAGGATGATGGCTTTGGAAGTCCCCGTTGGCTTGGAGCCAGATTTATCCAGATTTCTAGATAGCAGTTAGTAGACTGCCAGTCCCATGGTTGGAGATCCAATCACAAGGGTCATCTCAAAACTTTGATCACCAGTTGATTGGTTGTGGCCTAATCCCAGGGTGAAATTCAGCAGGTTCTGACAGGTTCTGGAGAACCGGTGGCGGAAATTTTGAGTAGTTAGGAGAACCAGCAAATACCATCTCTGGCTGGCCCCAGATTGTGGTGGGAATGGAGATTTTGCAGTATCCTTCCTCCAGGAATGGGGTGGGAATGGAGATTCTCTATCTGGCAGGCTAGCTGGGCAATTGTGGGACTTGAAGTCCACACTTCTTAAAATGCCAAGGCTGAGAAACATTGCTGTATGATAATCCTTGAAATAACACCCTGAACAATTTGGGAATTCTACAAGATAGTTTTAATATACAGACACTTATTCTGGGAGCAGCATAGCCACATTCTTAAGGAGAAACCACAGTAGCCTCTCTCCCTTCTTACTTTTCTGTTTACTTTAAAATTAAACACTTGTTAAGAATGCCTTCATAAAACAAGTCACTTGCTAATAAACCTCACTGTTCCTTGAGCAAGTTCAGCTTATAAAAGCTCTGAGCTTTAACCAGATGCTTGAGTTGGTGTTTCTAGTTGAAAATCTGCATAGTAGTGTAAAGTTCTCAAAGCAGGAGTCTCTGAGTAAACTTCCAGGTTTTTTGCTTAATTGTGTTCCTCATTCTCTGCCTTCTTCATGCTAACTCAAGGGTCAGCAACCTGTGGCTCTGGAGCCGCATGTGGCTCTTTCATCCCTCTGCTGTGGTTCTGCTGTCGCAGGTTGGCTCCACAATTGGTTTAGGTTTAGGTTTAGGTTTAATTTTATTTGTATGCCGCCCTTTTCCCTGAAGGGACTCAGGGCGGCTCACAACTCAAAAAGGGAGGGGAAATACAAACAGAATAACAAAAACATAAAAACCATACATAGTTAAAAGCACAACAATCATACCATTCGAAGTGGGGCAACGAGTCTTTAGCCCCAGGCCTGTCGGAACAGCCAGGTTTTAAGGGCTATGCGGAAGGCCTGGAGGGTGGTGAGGGTACGAATCTCCACGGGGAGTTCTTTCCAGAGGGTCGGAGCAGCCACAGAGAAGGCTCTCCTCCGGGTAGTCGGCAGTCGACACTGGCCGGCTGATGGAATTCGGAGGAGGCCTAGGAGGATAGGGCTTTCGGTTAGGACAGGTAGAGGAAAAATGATGCCGTGCTAGGAGGAGACTCTATGGTGGGGGAACCAAACGGGGGACCTCTGGTTAGGACCTTTGTGGTTCTTTGAGTGTTTAAGGTTGCCGACCCTGTGCTAACTTATCATATGTACAATAAAGCTTGAAAGCATTGTTATCACTTGCTAGCAAAAGGGTGAACGTACACGCTTTGGGGAAAGTTTTATTATCCCTTTTGATCTCCTCCTTACATTATACCACAGATTGGTATCAGGGTAACTAATTTGAGTAAAATTGGGGGAAAAACTGGTCTCGAGAAATGAATAGAGATGTTCTTGCCACCCCATTCATAAATGAACTCCCAAGTTTGGAAAATCCATTTACTCTTATAGGATTCTTAAAGATGCCGTCAACTGAATTGCATATTGCATAGACAGCTTGTGCGCCTGTATTTAAAGTAGTACTGAATCTTATAAAAATTGTAATTCTTAATTGCAGGAAATCTGCACTGGGCCCCTTCTAGCTAGCATATGTTGTAATGCTTGTTAGAAGGGGACCAGGGCAGATTTCCTGGTTCAATTTTTAGCATTCGCTTTATGGACTGTATTTGCTCATTGCTGATTAATAGTCTCTTACAGGTTATCCAGCCATTAATGGGACAATGTAAGTTCTGAATTCATTACTGGCATATCAGAACAGTGTTGGATGATTGACACTAGAAGTTCCAGTTATACATATAGCATGGAAGCACAAAGAAGGAACTTGCGCTGTGAACTTTGCTATTGGCCAAAAATAGCTGTTCCCATGTGAAAATTTAATTGATGGATCATAAATCATAAATAAATTAGGCACTATCTAACAAAATGAAATTCAATGGTGAAAAGAGTAAGATTCTACATTTAGGCAAGAAAAACAAAATGCACAGGTACAGTATAGGTGGTACTTTGCTCCATAGTAGTAACTGGAATCTTGGAATCCTAGTGGGCAACCATTGAAATAGGAGCCATCTGGGTGTATCAGCTGCCAAAAAAGCCAACACAGTTCTAGCTGCATAAATAGAGGGATAGAATCAAGATCACGTGAGGGATTAATACCACTTTATAAGGCCTTGGTAAGGCCGCACTTGGAATACTGCATCCAGTTTTGGTCGCCACGATGTAAAAAAGATGTGGAGACTCTGGAAAGAGTGCAGAGAAGAGCAACAAAGATGATTAGGGACTGGAGACTAAAACATATGAGGAGCAGTTGCAGGAACTGGGCATGCCTAGTTTAATGAAAAGAAGGACTAGGGGAGACATGATAGCAGGGGTTGCCACAAAGAAGAGAGAGTCAAACTATTCTCCAAAGCACCTGAGGGTAGAACAAGAAGCAATAGGTGGAAACTAATCAAGGAGAGAAGCAACTTAGAACTGAGGAGAAATTTCCTGACAGTTAGAACAATTAATCAGTGGAACAACTTCCCTCCAGAAGTTGTGAATGCCCCAACACGGGAAGTCTTTAGGAAGATGTTGGATAGCCATTTGTCTGAAATGGTATAGGGTTTCCTGCCTAGGCAGCGGGTTGGACTAGAAGACCTCCAAGGTCCCTTCCAACTCTGCTGGTGTGATGTGTTGTGTGGTGTGGTGTGGTGTTGTATTAAATGAGTGTTTGTGAACTGTCTTGCAGGGAAGATTGCTCTTAATGGTATTTTAAGGTCTGCGTGCAAAAATAGAATGCAATGTCCTTTGATACCGATCTGATAGTCTTTTTTTCTGCTAATTTTTTAAATTTTATTTTAATATAAACAATCCATTTTTCATTAAACAGTGTGTCATCTGGGTACAAATATTTTCTGCCAACAATTAAAATTTACAATCATATTCATTGTTTAATCTATTGTTAGCTTAATTTCTAATTCCTTAAATGTCTGATACTATAACAATCCTCATCATGATTTTATTTAACTATTAATTGTATTGACTATTAATACGTTTTCTATATTTTATACAACTTCTTTTACTATTAATTCTCATGTCTATTCTCTAAACAAAATGATTCTCAATTTGTAGAATAATCAGTTTGCTCTTTCTCTTTGATAGCCAATGTCAATCTATTCATTTCTGTACATTCTAGTATTTTCCTAATCATATTCTCCTCTGTAGGGATCTCTCCACTTTTCCATTTTTGTGCAAATACAATCCTAGCGGCCATTACAACATGGTTAATCAAATGTGCATTTTCTTTGCTATAGTTTTCTGCAGTGGTGAAATTCAAATCGTTTTACTACCGGTTCTGTGGGCATGGCTTGGTGGGCATTATGTGGCTTGGTGGGCATGGCTTGGTGGGCATGGCAGGGGAAGGATACTGCAAAATCTCCATTCCAGCCCCACTCTGGGGCCAGCCAGAGGTGGCATTTGCCGATTCTCTGAACTACTCAAAATTTCCGCTACCGGTTCTCCAGAAACTGTCAGAACCTGTTGGATTTCACCCCTGGTTTTCTGGTAAAATCCCCAACATAAATATTTGGGGTTTTAAGTCAAATCTGTTGTTGTATCATCTTTTCCAGCCACGTTTGTATTTCAGTCCAGCTGGCCGTGGGCTTTGGGGATCTGTTGACACCCTTGCAGTATGTCTAGAAGCCAAATTCTTCTGACACCACACGGACTCAGTGCTGGGAGCTGTTTCACGTTTTGGGAGGGGATTACAGACAGGTCATGTTAAGTTTTGAGGAAGGTGTGCCCTTCATATTAAAACATTTGGAAAAGCTGCGTTTGACCGAGGTGCTTCCCAAAAGCCGGCCCTCTGCCACTTGGATGTGGAGTCGCCTTCAAGAAAAGTTTGCAGCCCCTTCCTCATTTTCATCTCCAATGATTAGAAATCTGGATTTGGACCAAACTTGCATTTTTGTTTTTTTCCTTTGAGCGTGGCTGTTTCTTCATATTAATGCAAGGGCTTAACTGTTCCTGGGATATGTTTGCTCTGCTTTGGGGGTGGGGGTCTACTCTTTGTAGCATTGTCCATATCGTTCCAAGTGTTCAGGAAGTGTGAGCCTTTCCTGTATGTATCTCTTCCTGTAGGAAAGGAGGGGGAGGGAGAAGGGGCGGGGGAGAGGGGGAAAGAGAGAGCTTTTCTAGGTTAGCTTTCTGCCTGCACACGCCCTCCCCCCACGCACCATTATCTGCTTTCGCACATAAAAACCTAGATGCAAGTGGATGGGATCATAGCTTTCATACCTTGTGCTAAGGCAGGTTTAGTCAATGAACTAGGATTAAATGACTAAACCGTCATTAGCTAGATCAAACATGCTAAGTCCAAACAAACAAGCCACGTTATGGTGCAGTGTGTTATGTTAACCAAGCCAGTGAATGGCGTTGTGGTTGCTTTGTTATTTGTTAGATTTGTAGTCTGGGTTTTCTGCAACAGCTCAAGGCAGCATAAGGCAGCTCAGTGGTGGGATTCAATTTTTTTTACTACTGGTTCTGTGGGTGTGGCTTGGTGGGTGTGGCTTGGTGAGTGGGGCAGGGAAAGGATTCTGCAAAATCCTCATTCCCTCCCGATCAGCTGGGACTCAGGAGGCAGAGAATAGATGGGGACGGGGCCAGTCAGAGGTGGTATTTACTGGTTCTCTGAACTACTCAAAATTTGCGCTACCCTTTCTCCAGAGCCTGCTGAATTCCACCTCTGGTAACATGTCCCATTCATCTTCTTCCTAATTACTCCACAACAACCACCCTGTGAGGTGTGTTGATCTGAGAAAAATTTGACTGGCTCAAAGTCACTCAGCTGTCTTCCATGGCTGAGGCGAGATTACAACTCACGGTCTCCTGCTTTCTAGCCTGGCACCTTTAAACTGGCTTTCCAAGAACAAACTGGCAATTGTAAATTAAGCTAAGAGAGAAAAGCCAGCATGGCAGAAGAGGGATTAAAACTTTTATTTCCTCCTTTTCCAACACCTTCATTATTGTGCCGCCATATCCTTTGGGAAAAATATGATTACAAATACAACAAAACATTGTTATTTAAATTGTTATTCTCATTTAAATGAGAAGGCTGGGCTCAGTTTCTTGAGATAGAATGGAATGGAATAGAATAGAATAACAATTGGAAGGGACCTTGGAGGTCTTCTAGTCAAACCCCAGCTTAGGCAGGAAACCCTACACCACTTCAGACAAATGGTTGTCCAACTTCTTCTTAAAAACGTCTAGTGTTGGGGCATTCACAACTTCTGGAGGCAAGTTGTTCCACTGATTAATTGTTCTAACTGTCAGGAAATTTCTTCTTAGTTCTAAGAAATAGTTCAGAACTTCAAGTGTGATGGCCAAGCAACAAAGTTATAGTCCTGCAGTCATAAGTGGGAGGAGATGGGTGATAGGAATGAAGAGAAGATTAATAGTAATAGTAATGCAGACTTAGTAAATAGTTTGACTGTTGAGGAATTATTTGTTTAATAGAGTGATGGCGTTCAGGGGGGATAAAACTGTTTTTGTGTAGTTCTGGTGTGCAGTGAGTCGTTTTGAGGGTAGGAGTTGAAACAATTTATGGTCCAGGATGTGAGGGGTCTGTAAATATTTTCACAGCCCTCTTTTTGACTTGTGCAGTATGCAGATCCTCAATGGAAGGCAGGTTGGCAGTAGGCAGAAAGCAGGTTGGTAGTAAGAAGGCCGGGCTCAGTTTCTTGAAATTGGCCGGGGTAGTTGAGCAATCGTAATTGCCCTTGGAAGTAGATCTTCTCTAAAGTCAGTGTTCTCTACTCCCGGGTAAAAGCGTACAGAACTGCGGCCTCTTAAGAGCATGTCCGTGTTGGGTTTTCATGCAGTCGGATTGGACGAGCAGGCTGCAACTGTAATTCTGTGCTGCCGTAAGAGACTTCACAGACTCTGGCGGCAGCCCAACTGAGCGAGGATCAAAGCACCAACCTCTGTTTTCTGTGGGGCTTCTCTTTCCTTTCTTCCCCTTTTAAGTATTTGGCTGCCTTGTTGGGTGGAAGAGGGCTGCTCACCCAGTTGATGGATCCGTACTAGTTTCACTGGTTGCAGTTATGTTCCGAATTGTAAAGTGATGGCAGATGTTTTCCTTCCATAAATAGCTACGTGAGGGCTGAAACTCTCGGTGAACAAAGCCGTTTTCTACACTTCAGTCAGGCTGCCCAGCTGGGGAAATTTATAGGAGGGCTACAAAGGCTGAGCTTGCATGCCAGGAAGAAGATAGAAATTTATTTATTTACTTATTTATTTATTTAATGTAACATGTATTAGATAATAGGTATGTATGAACATGGACAAGGAATGAGTAAAAGTAAATGGGGACAGGAGGATAGGGACGGTAGGCATGTTGGTGTGCTTTTGCACGCCCCCATATATGTTATGTTGTGTGTGTGTATGTGTGTGTGTGTGTGTGTCAGTATGCTCCCTCCCATATTTGAGCATACCCGGTGCTATGACATAACACTTACTTATTTCCTTGGCTCAGCTGATAAGGGAGGAGAGCTTGTGGCTTAGAGGCTAATACAACTGCCTACTGTGTAAAAACAGCCCAGGTTCAAATCCCAGTAAGAGTATGGCTAGCTGATGAAACCTAAGTAGCTTGAAATAGATTTATACTAGTCTCCCTTTATTTATTTATCAGCACAAATGCAACACACACACACACACACACGAATAATGCTATTACCTGTGATTGTGAATCTTTTCAGCACCGAGCGCCCAAACCAGAATGCCTGTGCATGTGTGCGCGCCCGAGTGCCAGAAACCTGAAGATCAGTTGGTCCTGGCTTTTTGGCCATTTTGGGGACTGTTTTTAGGCTGGTTTTTGGACCAAAAACGGTCTGAAAATGACCCTAAGAACAGCCTGGTTCTTTGGGCATTTTGGGGGCCATTTTCAGGCCATTTTCTGTGCTCCAGCGCCTACGAAGTCCAGCTGGAAACCATGTGCACCAGAAACCAGAAGAGTAGCTGGCGACGGCGCGTGTGCCAACAAAAAAGGCTCTCCGTGCTGCCTCTGGCACACGTTCCATAGGTTCTCCACCACGGCTATCACTATTATAAGGGTGTAGCAAATATTGAATAACTGAAGAAAGAAGGATAACATTAGAAGCACATGAGTTTGCTTAATGTAGTCATTCTCATTGGCATCAATATTATTTTTGTGTCAAAATGAATGACACTCAGATGTCACACTGTCCTTGTAATAATGTTGATGTATATTTAAAAAAAAAACTTTAAGCAAAAAGAGGAAGACGACGAAGATGGGGAAGTAATGGCTTGGTTGCCAGTGGCTTTTTAAAATATTATTTACCAATAAGCTTTGAAGGTTTTTAAACTGGTCTTCTGACCAAACATCTCTCCAAGTTGTTGAAGGGAACCAAAGCATAAAAATAAAGCAAAACTTACAGCCTTAAAATAACACCTACTTCAATGTACTTTAGTTCAGTGTTTAAGATGTCTGGACTTCAACTCCCATATTCCCCAGCCAGCATAGCTGGGAGTTGAAGTCCAGACTTGCTTTAAACTTGCCAAGGGTGGGAAACATTGCGATAGAAGAATAGCGTTTTTATTATTACGGTCAGACTAGAGGTATAGACAAAAGCACATTAAAAAAATAAAAGTGAGTAAAAACAAAACAGGACAAGTAATTAAAATAAGCAAAGCGTGTCTCATTTTTACAAGCAATATTTAGTTGCTCCTAGGCAACGTGCCCCATTGGGTCATTTTTTTCAGTGATATTTTCTTATTAAACAGAAACAAACCGTTACTGAACATTGAAAATCAATTTCATCACAGGACTGCAACAGCAGTCCAGTAATGCAGCTGCCGCTGATAGCCACGATTCCCCAAATTTCATTCCTTCATGGATTCTGGATTTTGGGTGCATTCTTTATTGTAGCCCACTTGAAATAGCTTGGCTCAATAAATCACTTACCAGCGGGTGTCGCACATTGGCAGTTTTGACACATATTTTGAATGACAAGGAGCCACAGGTTGAAAGCTGCAGAAGGATGAAAAAGCCACACGTGGCTCCAGAGCTGCAGATTGCATCCCCCTGACCTGGATGGTTGAGAATTTCCCAAGACAGAAGGAAATAACTTCTCATTTAATGAAGGAATGCGGCTTTTTAAAAGGCTGAGATGGAGCACAAATACATATCATGTTTCCTCACCCAAAATGGCAATTTTGGAACGATGTATGGGTCGAGCACTGTGCATTTATTCTCTTTGTAAACACGAGGCTGATGTCTTTGAGTAAGCGAGTGTCATTTCTGCTCACTCTTGGTATAGCTGTCTGTCGAGGTGGGAAGGAATGCTGGATGCCTTTAAAAAAAAAAGAAAATCAGACCTCAACTCATGCAGTCCAGGAGTGTTCATTGCTAGAAAGGTTACACAGCTGTTGAGATCTTCAAATATTTGAAGAGCTGTTGCATAGCTAGAGGAGTGCGTGGCTCACTAGAAAGTAGCATTGGGTTGAAATTACAAAAATAAGGATTTCAGAAATTCCTGCTGGATAGGTCAGCTGATTGGAAGTAAGATTGTGTTCTCCCTGTTTTAAAAAACCTGATTTTATGTAGACGGTTTAACAATTCTTTTGTGGAGTTTGAATTAAACCATCATTTGAAGTACTAATGTTGTTAGTTATGAAGTCGTGTCCGACCCACTGCGACCCCAAGGACAATGTTCCTCCAGGCCTTCCTGTCCTCTACCATCCCCCAGAGTCCATTTAAGCTCACCTCGACTGCTTTGGTAACTCCATCCAGCCACCTCATTCTCTGTCGTTCCTTCTTCTTTTGCCCTCAATCTTTCCCAGCATGAGGCTCTTCTCCGGTGAGTCCTTCTTTCTCATCAGGTGGCCAAAGTACTTGAGTTTCCTCTTCAGGATCTGGCCTTCTAAAGAGCAGTCAGGGTTAATCTCCTCTAGGACTGACTGGTTGGATCGCCATGCTGTCCAAGGGACTTGCAGGAGTCTTCTCTAGCACCATAGTTCAACGTGCTCAGCCTTTCTAATGGTCCAACTTTCACAGCCATACATTGCAACTGGGAAAACCATAGCCTTGACTAGACACACTTTTGTTGGCAGGGGGATGTCTCTGCTTTTTAGTCTGCTGTCTACATTTGCCATCAGTTTCCTCCCCAGGAGCAAGCGTGTTTTAATTTCTTGGCTGCAGTCCCCATCTGCGGTGATCTTGGAGCCCAGGAAAATGCTACCTCCATTTCTTACTGTTCTTACTGTTGTTCCTTGACCTACATATAGGTTTCTCAAGAGACAAATAAGATGGTCTGGTACTCCCATCTTGTCAAGGTACTGAGGATTTAATAGTTGCCAGCTGATGTAAAGTTGTAAGCTGTAATCAGTAAGCTAATGCAATGTGGCTGATTCATTGCAGCTATGGTATCGCTTCTTTAAGACTCTGGTGGGGTCCACACAAGTCATTTACTGTTTTAAGAGGAGTCTCTATATAGGTGGGCATTGGAAGTTTCTCTCTTTCTCTCAGTATGTATTCAGTTCTCTCCTTGTGTCTGTAGTGAATGGTAAGGGAATTTATCTCCTGCATGTATATGTCTGTATATATTTGTAGATAAACCAGTGTTAATTGACTAAAGCTCTCTGTGCTGTGTTTTTGCTCCTGAGTTTATCACATAATACTAGTCACACTGCCAAAACTCTGACAGCGTTTAAGAACTTGCCACAATTTGTTGTGATCCACACAATCAAAGGCTTTAGCTTATCAATGAAGCAGAAGTAGATGTTTTTCTAGAATTCCCTAGCTTTCTCCATGATCCAGCGCATGTTGGCAATTTGATATCTAGTTCCTCTGCCTCTTCGAACTCCTGCCCGTACTTCTGTTAGTTCTTGATCCACATACTGCTGGAGCCTAGCTTGTAGGATTTTGAGCATAATTTTATTAGCATGTGAAATGAGTGCAATGGTGCAATAGTTTGAACATTCTTTGGCATTGCCTTTCACTAAAGCCCATGACTAAAAGCTGCACTCAAAATTCAATTCTTATCTGTTGCAGTTATTTCACTAACGATGTTTGTGCAGTAGAGAGGTGTCACCTTTTCATGCGATTCTGTTCTCAATTTATCTGTCATACCTGGGAAATGTCTAAGGCGGGTTTTTTTAGGTTCATTTAAATAACATTTGTAGAACAGACTGTGCTCCGATGGGATTTTATGATTCACTTCTTTTATCTTAGACAGAAATGACTCTCAGTCTGGATTTCCAGAAAGAAAGTATTCAAAAACAAAAACAGGCAGAAATGTATCCAAAATGGATCTGAGTAGAAAAGGATTGAAATGATTCTAAAGCAGGATAGGTAGAAGGTGGATTATGGTAGTGTAGAGAAGTGATCCTCAACTTGAGGATATGTGGACTTGAACTCCCAGAATTCCCCAGAATGCTGAATTTCCAAGGAGCTGAAAAGATATCAGTAAACTGAAATATTTGGGTGGGGGAATAACAATAGCACTTAGACATATATCACTTTATAGTGCTTTTACAGCCCTCTCTATGTGGTTTACAGAGTCAGCCTATTGCCCCCAACAATCTGGGCCCTCATTTACAATACAATACAATAGCAGAGTTGGAAGGGACCTTGGAGGTCTTCTAGTCCAACCCCCTGCCTAGGCAGGAAATCCTATACCGCTTCAGACAAAAGGCTATCCAATGTCTTCTTTTTTTTAATTGAAAATTTTAAAAAGCTTTTACAAATATTTACCTCTCTCCCCCCTCCCCCCCCCGAGCCCATCTCCCCCCCCCAACCTCCCCCCCCCCGACTTTCCAGAGCAAATACAGGGTATAAATCTTTAACAATCATATTCTAAAAGAAACTTGGCTTCATCTTTCATTTGTGCTTTAACTCCTCTTTTGTTAAGCTAACTATAAACAAATTATATCATTCCTTGCTTTTTCAATCGTAAGCTGTCTGGAATTTTTTAGTCCTGTATTTATTTTGAATATAGTCAATCCATCTTCTCCACTCCAGTTTGTATTTCTCATCTGAATGATCCTTAAGATTTGCTGATATTTTAGCCATCTCTGCTAAGTTTGTTACTTTTAATGTCCATTCTTGAATAGTAGCCAAATCTTCCTTCTTCCAGTATTGCGCCACCAACAGTCTCTCTGCCGTTGTTAGGTTCAAAATCAAATTAGTCTCTATAACAGTACAATCAGTAGTTTACCTAACAAGAATAACTGAGGGGTAAACTTTATCCTCTTTTAAAAAATATTTTGCATAATCCACCATATTTTTATCCAAAATGCTTTAACCTTTTTGCAAGTCCACCATATATGGTAATATGTAGCATCAACATAATCACATCTCCAGCATTTAGGTTGTAAATTCGGATACATGCAAGCCAATTTTTTAGGATCTAAGTGCCATCTATAAAACATCTTATAAAAGTTCTCTCTCAGGTTTTGGGCTTGTGTAAATTTTACATTTCTTACCCATATCTTTTCCCAAGTGTCCAACATTATTGGTTCTTCAAACTTTTGTGCCCACTTTATCATACAGTTTTCAACTAATTCTGTTTCAGAATCCATTTTTATTAATACATTATACATAATACATTTATATGCATTTGACTTTGATCCCTGATTTGTTTTAGTAGATTGTCCTCATTTTGCATGATACCAATTTTCTGATCTTTTTTTGCATCTGGCATGCAACTGTCCATACTGAAACCATGTTTGGATTACCTTCTCCTCTTTTAGTACATTCAAGGGTTTTAACTGCAATACACCTCTTTCTATAGTAAGAAGCTATCTATATGTAGTTACATCCTGTTTTTGTGCTATACTTACGTTCTCTATTGCATGTCTGGGAATTGCCCAGATAGGTATCTTATCATTTAATTTATATTGATATTTTTTCCAGACACGCAATAAAGCATTACTTAATATATGACTTTTGAATGTCTTATCTACCTTCTTGTCGTATATCAAATAAGCATGCTTGCTGTATATCAAGTCATGCCCCTCGATATTCAGTAACCTATCCTCTGTTGAATTAATCCAGTCACTAATTATTGATAAAACTATTGCTTCATAGTATAGTTTTAAATTTGGCATTTTCAAGCCTCCTCTCTCACGTACGTCTTGCATTATTTTAAGTTTTATTCTCGTTTTTTTCCCTGCCCAAACAAATTACTACCCTTCTGCCATTCAAGCAAATTTGCGTCTTTTTTAAGTATTGATATCATTTGAAAAAGAAATAGAAACTTAGGCAAGACATTCATTTTCACTGCTGCTATTCTTCCCAACAAAGATAATTGTAATTTCCCCCTATTTTTCATCTCTACCTGTATTCTATGCCATAATGGCTCATAGTTATACTTATATAGTTTCCCATTTGAAGTTGAGATATAAACTCCTAGATATTTAATCTTTTTAACTATTTCACATCCTGTTATTTTTTCTAAGTCTTCCCTTTGATTAGTGTTCATATTTTTAACTAACATCTTTGTTTTCCCTAGATTTATTTTAAACCCAGATACTTGGCCATATTGATTAATCATATTCATTAAAACCTTGGTAGATTTCCCTGGTTGGGTTAAAGTTATAACCAAGTCGTCCGCAAATGCACGTAATCTATATTCTTGGTGCCTAATCTTGATTCCCTGTAAATCATCTGACCGCCGAATTTTATTGAGCAATAACTCCAGGGTTATAATAAACAATAATGGCGATAGGGGGCAACCCTGTCTTGTACCTTTCTCGATTTTAAAAGATTCTGTTAAACTTCCATTGACTATAATTTGTACTGTTTGTTCCTGATATATTGTGTTGATTGATTGTAGAAAATATTCTCCAATTTGTATCTTTTGCATTGTTTTCATTAAAAATTGCCAATTCACTCGATCAAATGCTTTCTTGGCATCTAGAAATATAAGCGCTGCGGGGACTTGGTTATTCTTTCCCAAATATTCCAATATATTAACAATTTGTCTTACATTACTTCTCATTTGTCTTCCTTGTATAAAACCGGTTTGATCATTATAAATCAGTTGCTGAGTAACCAACATCAACCTATTCGCTAGTATTTTAGTAAAAATTTTATAATTGTATTGAGTAGTGATATAGGCCTATAATTTTTTGGTTGACTAAGTTTTTATCCAATGTCTTCTTAAAGACTTCCAGTGTTAGGGCATTCACAACTTCTGGAGGCAAGCTGTTCCACTGATTAATTGTTCTGTCAGGAAATTTCTCCTTAACTCTTAAGTTGCTCCTCTCCTTGATTAGTTTCCACCCATTGCTTCTTGTTCTACCCTCAGGTGCCTTGGAAAATAGTTTGACTCCCTCTTCTTTGTGGCAACCCCTGAGATATTGGAACACTGCTATTGTGTCTTCCCTGGTCCTTCTTTTCATTAAACTAGACATACCCAGTTCCTGCAACCGTTCTTCATATGTTTTAGTCTCCAGTCCCCTAATCCTCTTTGTTGCTCTTCTCTGCACTCTTTCTAGAGTCTCCACATCTTTTCTACATCGTGGTGACCAAAACTGAATGCAGTATTCCAAGTGTGGCCTTACTAAGGCCTTATAAAATGGTATTAACTCTTCACGTGATCTTGATTCTATCCCTCTATTTATGCAGCCTAGAACTTGTTGGCTTTTTTGGCTGCTGCACACAGCTGCACACAGCTGGCTCATATTTAAATGGTTGTCCACTAGGACTCCATGATCCCTTTCACATTTTACCCATCTCAGAAAGATGGAAGGCTGAGTCAACCTTGAGCCTGATGAGATTTGAACTTGCAAATTGCAGGCGACTGGCAGGCAGCAGAAGTAGCCTGCAGTACTGCACTCTAATCACTATACCACTGTGGCTCATGAATGCCTTGAATTGAGTGTGTGTCTAGGAGAGAAATCTCACTGCTTCACTGGGATGGTTGTATTGGAAAGTTTGCACGAGACCCTTCTTCCTATCACCATCAGCTCTATATTTTAAACACAAGACTCAGCAGCCCAGAGCCCTTAATTTCTAGTCTAATTTAGAAAACAGCCTGCAGGTAGTCTGTGCAGACATGGAGTGAGGACTTCTTCTCCTTTCCCATCATAACCCATTCTGGAAGTGTAGAAGGGGGGGGGGATTTAAGATGCACATTGTACTTGAATCCTGGTTTCATTACTGACTTATTTAATAAGCCACCATCAGCAGGGCTCAAACAGTACGTAGTAAGCCACACTACAGTTTCCTTATGAAAATGCATGAGTAGAAAGAAAGAAGAAAGGAAAGAAAGAAAGAAAGAAAGACGGAAGGAAGGAAGGAAGGAAGGAAGGAAGGAAGGAAGGAAGGACTACTTTCCCTCTATTTTCTCTGCCTGTTTCCTTCCTCCCTGTTTGAGACCAAATGGTAGAGAGAACAGAAGAGCTGGTACTTTTTGCAATCTAGGGATATGGTGTAATTATCTATTTCTTTATTTAGTTCGTCAAACATGTACGAGATAGCAGATATAAGTAAAAATATGGACATGAACACAGGAAATGGGTGCGAATAAATGGGGACAGTAGGCAGGGTGGTGCGCTTATGCCTACG
Organism: Thamnophis sirtalis; assembly: GCF_051295495.1. Lineage (NCBI taxonomy): Eukaryota > Metazoa > Chordata > Lepidosauria > Squamata > Natricidae > Thamnophis > Thamnophis sirtalis. The sequence goes on from NW_028261382.1 coordinate 76,294,699, forward strand.
GTCTGACCTAAGCATAGTACACAAAATTGTCTGCTACAACGTCCTACCTGTCAATGACTCCTTCAGCTTCAACCTCAATAATACACGGGCAAACAATAGATACAAACTTAAGGTAAACTGCTCCAAACTTGATTTCAGAAAATACGACTTCAGCAACAGAGCAGTCAATGCCTGGAATGCACTACCTGACTCTGTTGTTACATCTTCAAATCCCCATACCTTTAACCTTAAACTGTCTACTGTGGACCTCACCCCATTCCTAAGAGGTCTGTAAAGGGGCGTGCATAAGCATACCAGGGTGCCTACCATTCCTGTTGTATTGTTCCCATTTATTCGTACCCATTTCCTGTGTTCATGTCCATGTTCATACTTATACCTGTTATCTCGTACATGTTTGACAAACTAAATAAAATAAATAAAAATAAAACAATCTAGAAGCACTTCCCCAGGGATAATTTCTCGGGAAGCCTCTCCAGGCTGCCTTCTCCATTCTTCTGGCCAGACCTGGCTGCTGCTTGAGTCATGTACCTGTAAGGAATATTTTTGGAATGCAAATGTTGCCAGGAGCTTTCTTCAGGTGGCTGATCCCAAGCTCTTGGGGATCATTAGCATGGGGAGGGGCTGAGGCATGGCTCTCACCTGGCCAGCCACTCTATTTACATAGTTTCTGTGCATCCTTGGTGGAAGGGGAGTGGCTTCCATTCATCAGTCTCCATTCTCTTTGCAGAGAGTGTCCGGAGAGCAGCTGAGAACCCTGTGGTGTTAACCTCAGTCAACATGTCCTGGAAGCTGCAGATCACACAACCCCAATCTCGGCTCAGTCTGGTTCTTGGACACCAGATGACCATAGGGAATGATAGATTGGCTGAGGCTGGGTCTCCAACGGATGCTCTTCCCCATCCGTTGGCTTTCTTGCCCATGAGTGGGCGTCTTCTGAAATCTGAATCGGAAGATTCTGGCGTGGAGTTGGCCAGTGGCGACCACGTCCCTTTGACTCCGGTGGAATCCGAAAAAAGCTTTTCTCTGGATTGCCTGGATGGAGATGATTCTGTTCCAGCTGTTCAGGAGGGTCATCCCCAAGAAAGGCCAGAAATACTACTGCCCATTCTGGATTGTGCCTGGCAGGATTTCTGTGTCAAAAGAAAGCTTGGCAACGTGGCACAGAGCTCTCAGAAGAACATCGTGCTTATGCCCAAGAAACCTACTCCAGATTTGGAGGAGCTGAAGTCCTGCCACCACCCATGCCAGCCAGTGAGTGTTAAAGGGGTTCTGGATGAGGCTTCTGGAGGATGCAGTCAAGCTACCTCAGGAGGCAGCACCGTTGAGGAGGAGAAAACAAACGAAGAGGTGAGTGTTGGGAAGATGCCACTTGGATCAAGTTGACCCGAGGAGTCTTCTGAAATTGCTCTGGTGGAGCAGGGGCAGCGGGGACTGGAAATGGAGGGGCTTTGCAAGGGCATTCCTGGTGATGGGCATGGTCAGAGAGCCAAGGATCATTATTAGCTGTGTCTTCCCTCTGGGACTATTCAATCTCTCCTCCCACTAGCCAGGTGGGTTAGATTCGTATGGGAAATGCTCTTGAATTCCACCTGTGAATGTGCCTTGCATCACTGCCTCTTGCTAGAGGGCCCCGTGTCTTCACCTTTCAAAATCCCTGCAGGTAGAGACTCTTTCTCTGCTGACCTAGTTTGCAGCAGAGAGTTCTGATTCTCCAATAAGTACCACATGTTATAATATACTTGTAAGCCATGCTGGTTACCATTGGGCAAATCAGACCATCAATGGCTTGTTCCATAAACCAGGTCTTCCTGCAGTCTGTGAATCCATATAAGCTCCTGAGATGTTCATGGGATATTTGCAGAGGCTGAACTATTCATCCAGGATTCACGTCCACTTGATGTGTGCGGGGTATGTGTGGAATGCTAGCACAAATTCCTGATGTCCTGGGATAAGCTGGAGGAACCAAGATGTTCGGCCTGGAGAGGAGACTTAGGGGCCCATGATGGGCCATGTTCAAGAAGAGAAAGGGAAACTCCAGAAAAGGTGCACCAGAATTATTTTCCATTACCACAGGAAGTAGGATCAGAAATGATAGCTGTAATAGTAATAACTGGTTGCAGCTACCTAGACTTGGTTTAAAATACAAGGATATCTTTCTAATGGTGAGAGCTGTCCAAGAAGACCGCAGTTTACCAACCAAAGTTATGGGTTTTCCAACAGGGGAAGAGTCTAGTAAATAAGGCTGTGAGTTTCCCATCTCTGGAGACGTTGAAGACGTTGGATAGTTTAATTGGTTTTCCTGCACATTATGTGAAGGCCAGAGAAAATATTATTTCTGGAGCGTGTCCTGATTCCAGAATTCTGCATGATGTTCATTTTCTAGGCACAACAGCCAGCATCCCACCCCATGCCAGGACCGGGTCTACGCTCCCTGGAGAACCTCTGTAAAACCATGGAAAAAATTGTGAAACTGCAGAAAGCCAACAAGGAAATCCAACATGAACAACAAGTATTGGAATGTCGAGTCCGGACCTTGGAGAGCTGGGTCTGCACCTTAGAACAAGAGAAGGTAAGAAAGAGTCATAGCTAATAAATTGTAATTGATGGAAGTTGGTTCCCATTGCAGAGACAGAATAGCGGTGGGGGGAGAGAGAGGGAGAGATGGAGAGAAACAGAGAAAAAGAGGAAGGGAGGGAGAGGGAGGGAGGGAGGGGGAGAGGTGGGAGAGAGAAAGAGGGAAAGCAAAAGAGAGAAAGAAAGAAAGAGAGAGAGTGAGAGAAAGAGAAAGAAAGAGACTGAGAGAGAGAGAGAGAAAGACAAAAAAGAAAGAAAAAAGAGGGAGAGAGAGAAAAAGAGAAAGAAAGAAAGAAAGAAAAAAAGAGGGAGAGAGAGAGAAAGAGAAAGAAAAAGAGAGACAGACAGAGAGAAAGAGAAAGAAAGAAAGAAAGAAAGAGAAGGAGGGAGGGAGGGAGAGAGACAGAGAAAGAGGGAGGGAGAGAGAGAGCGCTTTGTTCAACAGGTTGATTTTCAGGGCCTGGTATGGATTTGAATCATGATTTGATGCTTCCGTTCCATAACAGGTAGTCCTCAACTTACAGCCATTCATTTAGTGACAACTCAAAATTAGAAGGGCACATAAAAAAGTGGCTTAGGACTATTTTTCACACTTACGATCATTTCAGCCTCCCCATGGAGAGGAGATCAAAATTCAGGCACTTAGCAACTGGTTCGTATTTATGACGGGTGCAATGGCCCAGGATCAGGTGGTCACCTTTTGGCACTTTCTGACAAGGACAGTCTCTCCTCCTAGATCCCACCAGTAGGAATTCTTTAACCTCAGTTGTCCAACCTTGGCCAACTGAGGACTTCAACGCCCAGAGTTCTTCAGCCAGCCATAGTGGCTGGGAGTTGAAGTCAACAAACCTCCTGCCTGATCAGGAATTATAATGAACTATAAGCGGGAAGATTCAACTTTTGCTGTCACATTTGGATGCTATGAATATTCTGAAAAGTCCTGAATGCCTTCTGGAAGGTTTGATTTTCTTCTCCCAGGAGCAGCCAGTGTTCGATTATGCTGGATAAAAGTTCTGGAAACTGAAGTCCAAAACCTTATGGGGGACAGAAAGTTTAGGAAAGTGGATATTTGTGGAAATTTCCTTTTTAAGGCTATGTTTTTTTAAGAAATGTGAATCCCCAGAATCCCCGTGGCTGAGGAATTCTGGGAGTTGAAGTTTACCTATCTAAAAGTTTGCTGAGGTTCTGAGGTGTCATTTGAGGCAAACACAGTGATCTTTGCTTGCTTTCCTCAAAATCTGCAACTCAGCTTCGGTTATTCTTGGCTGCCTGGAACAGGAATTGACAGCAGGGAGTCAATAATAGCTCCTGTCCAAAGTAAAGTGTTTGCCAATGGCAAAATGCAATATGTGGATCCAGGGAGTGACTAAATATTTGGCAGTGAGGAAGGTCCTAGAGAGACCATGAAGCAGACAAGATAGTATAAGACATGAGGAGCTGAATTCCAGGCTGATCCAAAATTACATTTGGAGAAATTGTGTTCCCGTTCTCCATAGCTGTTGTGTTACGTCATCTTATTTCACCTGCATATATCACCACCCAAGTTCCTCCTCTCTCTGGTTGTATTTTGGATGGATGGGGGAGTGGCAGGATAAAAGGATGATTAATTAGTCATCAGCAAAACATCTACTTGGGCTAGTAAGGAAATATAAGTTCAGGTTTCTGGGGTAATCCTGGCCACTTTATTTGTTATATTCCTGCTGATGAAATCCCACAGGTGTATAGCAAAGATTTAGATATAGCAAAGATTGCTTTTGACTCTCAAATTTAAAGAGACTGCATCTTCTAATATACTTGTAAAGGATTGGGTTTAAATTTGCTATTCGGACACTACTGATAAATTCCACTGTTTTAAATAGCTGCAAGCTACAATATTTCAAGTCCTTTTTTCTATAGAAATGCTATCTCTTCTGTTTGGTTATTTTCTTAAGAGCCTATACTCCAATTTCTACATTGCCATGCTGGTTATCACTGTGCAAACCAGGCCATTAATGGCTTGTTCAATAAATCACGTTTTACTGCAGCGAGTGAATCCAGTGAGTGTTGAGGCGGCTCTGGATGAGGCTTCTGGAGGATGCAGTCAAACTACCTCAGGCGGCAGCGTCCTTGAGGAGAAGAAAAGAAAAGAAGAGGTGAGTGTTGGAATGAACAGAAAAGGAAACTTCAGAAAAAGTGCACCAGAATTACCACAGGAACTAGGACCAGAAATTGTAGCTGTAATAGTAATGGTATAAGTTGCAGCTATCTAGACTTGATTTAAATATAAGGAAATCTTTAGTCTACCAACAAAAGGAATGGGTTTTCCAATAGGACAACAGTTTACCAAATATGTTTGTGAGTTTTCCATCCCTGGAGACGTTGAAGAAGTTGGATAGTTCAATTGGTTTTTCCGCACATTATGTGAAGGCCAGAGAAAATATTATTTGTGGGAAGGGTTCTGATTCCAGAATTCTGCATGATGTCATTTTCTAGGCACAGCAGCCAGCATCCCGCCCCATGCCAGGACCCGGACTACACTACCTGGAGAACCTCTGTAAAACCATGGAGAAAATTGCCAAACTTCAAAAAGCCAACCTGGAAATTCACCATAAATGTCTAATACTGGAGTGCCGAGTCTGTACCCTGGAAGAAGAGAAAGTAAGGAAGAGTTATGGCCTATAGCAAATAAATTATAATTTATAGAATTTGGTCACACCCTTGGAGAGTCAGAATAGAGAAGGGGGACTTTTCCAATATTGTGCAAATGCAATTCTAGCTGCAGTTAATATATGAATAAGTGTGTATTCTCTTAATTATAAGTTTCTGGTAATATCTGCAACAAAAATATTTCTGGCTTTAACTCAGTGCGTTGTTTTATCATCTTTTCCACCCATATCTTTATCTTAGTCCAGTACTTCTTTGCTTCTCCACATGTCCACCAGAAGAAAGGAACTTGGATCTGATACAGCAAATTTGTACAGATGCTTTAATGTAAATACTGGGGGAGTTTTCAAAGAGTTTACACATTTTGAGACCGATAGGAAGGCCCTGTGTTGTTTCATAAACTTTGTTCCCACTTTATGAAAACCCCAAAGAAGGACTGGAGAAGTAGCTGTTGGTTCCAACACGCAGAGAGATAATATCTGAAATTAATCATCTGTGTTGTGTTGAGCCAAGTGCTTCCTGTTTCTGTTTGACTTTCAGTTAAGCATAGTGCTGGCTTCTTTTGTGGGATTGTGACTGCAACAGGGGTGGGTTTCAATTTTTTTTACTACCGATTTGGTGGGCGTGGCTAGATGGGGGGCATGTGATTGAGTAGGCATGGCCAACTTGATGTGACTCACACACACTCAGTCACATAACCCCCTCACCAAGTCATGCCCACCGAAACTATAGTGAAAGGTTTTGACGGGGTGGGGGGGTCTCCAGTCTCGCCGGAGCTAAGGGAGCACTTGCAAACTATCCAGTAAGGGGAAAAAAGTTTTTGTCCTCCCCGGCCCCTGGGAGCATTCTGCAGGCTTCAGCAGAGCTGGGGGAAGGGAAAAATGCCTCCATTTTTGTAAAAAATGGACGGTTTTTTGCAAAAACGGGGGCATTTTTCCCTTCCCCAAGCCCTGCTGAAGCCTGCAGAGAGCTTCTGGAGGCTGGGGGAAGGCAAAAATGCCTCCTTTTTTTGCAAAAACTGGCCCATATCTGGGACCTCTCTGGGACTGGCATGCACACACCATTGAAAAAGGGGGGAAATACATTTTTTCAATGGAGATTGTTCTGCGCATGTACAGAACAGAAAATAAAGATGGTGGTGCCCAGGATACAACTGGTACAGTCATGTGTCCAGCCGAGTTACTACCTATTCAGCCAAAGTGGTAGGAGCCCACCTCTGGACTGCAAGTCTCGGTATTCCCAGTTAACAGGCTTGGAATTCTGGGACTCAAAGTCAGAGCCCGTCTGAAGCTCACCAAGTTGGAGGAGGAGGAGGCTGCTCTGAGATATGAGTCCTTGGGAGTAAGGGAAGCATTGTGTCCCAGCCTTCATTTCCTTTTGGCTGCTTCCTCTCTCACTGTGTGGGTCTCTCTCCTCCAGAAAGTCCGATCCCTCTGGGGAAGATTGAAGGGGCTGTTTACGAAAAGGAGAAGGGGATCTCTAAAGCCTGAAGAAGTCATCCAAGTCACAGTGACAAGTCACACCAGTAGTGACACCTCATCCCAAAGCAGGAACAGTTGGTAAGTAAGGAAATGATCTTGCGATTATTCAGATATAGGACTGCCCCCCTCTGTCAAGTGCTGAGTCTTGGATACTGACCACCAAAAGAATGTGGGGTCTGCTGCTGTTTCTGATAGATGTGAGAATAATAAGAGACCTTTTTAGTTCTACAACTACTGGATTCCATTCAAGTATAATAGGAATTAACACAATAGGAATCATCTTTCCAGACAATCTAATGAATGGCTCTACCTGTTATTGTAGGAAAAAAATATTGCAACATCCGAAGAGCAGAGCTTGCTTGCTTACCTGTCTATGTATTTATTTATATATATCCCACCTTTATTACTTTTATAAATAACTCAAGGTGGCAAACATACCTACTTCCTCCTCCTCCTCCTTTCCCTCTCCAACAACCTGGGAAGGTTTGGGTCGGTGATGGCTAACATTGTTCGGCTCCCGTGCCAAAAGCAGGGGGAGCACAGGGGGGTATACCTAAGGTGACCAGACGTCCCGCTTTTGACGGGACAGTCCCAATTTTTAAAAATTTGTCCCGCGTCCTGTGGCGTGTTCAAAAAGTCCCGATTTTCCAGTGCTCGGTCCTGGGCCAAGCAGCTCAGCCATCGGAAGTTGTTTTTTGGGGGCCCGCTTCTCTTGGTGCCACTCTCCCTGCAGCCATGCCAGTCTTCCAGTCTATCCACGCCGTCAGCAACCTGGTCCGGGTGAGCTGAGGGGAGGCAGGCGGGGATCCGGTTGGAAGAGGCTGGCAATGGGAGTAGCTTTTGAAAGGGTTGGGGAGAGTTGGGGGAATGGCAATCGGGGGAAGGCTGCTTTGCAACCGCCAGCGAAGTCCCGTCTAAACTTCTTGGTTCGCCCTTCCCGGCCCGGAACAGACCGTTCTTGGGGAAGCCGGGTTCTTCCTCCCTCCCTCCCTTCTCTTCCCTTCCTCCCTTTCCCCTTCCTCCCTTTTGCCTCCCTCCCCTCTTTCCTTCCCTCCCTTCCCTCCTTCCTTTCTTCCTTCCTTCTCTTCCCTTTCTCCCTCCCTTCCTCCTTCTCTCCTTCTCTTCCTTTCTTCCTTCCTTCTCCTCCCTCCTCCCCTTCCTGCTTCCCTCATTCTTTCCTTCCCTATCTACCTTCCCTTCCTTCCTTTCTTCCTTCTCCCTTCCTTCTCCCTTCCCTCCGTTCCTTCCCTATCTACCTTCCCTTCCTTCTTTCCTTCCTTTCTTCCTTCCTTCTTTTCCCTTTCTCCTCCCTCCCTCCTTCCCTCCTTCTTTCCTTCCCTACCTTATCTTCCTTCTTTCCTTCCTTCCTTTCTTCTCCTCCCTCCCCTTTCCATCCTGTAAACTGTTCAGAGAGGGCTGTGTAAAAGCACCATGAAGCGTTACCTCTGCCGCCGCCTCCTCCTCCTCCTTCTCCTCCTCCTCCTCCTCCTCCTCCTCCTCCTCCTCCTCCTCCTCCTCCTCCGTGCTTTTGAGGAGCCATGAGGCCACGGGAGCCAGTGGGAAGGTGGTGGAGGGGGCAGGAGCAGGGAAAAAAGGCCATGGCTCCTCAAAAGCATGGCGGAGGAGGAGGAGGCGGTTGCAGGGGTAATGCTTCACGGTGCTTTTACAGAACTCTTTTTTTTTTACAGCTCAGGTGCTCCAAGCCCTTCCCCCCCCAATCAATCGTGTCCCGCTTTACCCATCTTAAAATCTGGTCACTTTAGGTATATCCATAATGCTATGTGTGACCCCCTCCATGGGCGTGCATGCGCGCGTGATCAGCCCCTGCTTTTGGCGCTGTTTTTTTTGCCCTCCCCAGGCTCCAGAGGCTTTCTAGGAGCCTGTGGAGGGTGAATACATTCCACCTAGCTACCCCTGGAGAGTGAAAACAGTCCCTTCAGCTCCCCCCAGAGGGCGAAATATGAATCTACGTGGAACCCAGAAGTTCAGGAATGGTGACTTCCGGTTTGTCCGTAGGTCTGTTTTTTGCCCTCCAGAGCCTTCAGGGAAAACCTCCTGAAGGCTCCAGAGGGTGAAAAATGGACCAACGGGGAATTGGAAGTTCAGGAATGGTAACTTCCAGTTTGCTCGTAGGGCTGGTTTTTGCCCTCCGGAGCATTCAGGGAAGCCTCCTGAAAGCTTCTGAAGGGCGAAAACCAATCCTACAAGCAAACCGGAAGTCCTTTCCTGAATTTCTGGTTTGCCTGTAGGGCCAGTTTTGAGGTGAAAAATGACCTCAAAAGAAGGCCAAAGTCAGTTGGCCAGCACGCGTATGCACGTTGGAGCTGACAGGACAACGCCTGTGTGCCCCCTGTGGCACGCATGCCATAGGTTCACCATCACGGATATAAGATGAGGGAGAATGCCATTCAGTTGGCTTTCACGCCTAGAATGGGACTAGATTTCCAGCCTCTTGATTTCTAGCCCGGTGCCTTAACCACTATCTCTCTACCCAACTTGCTGGCTGGGGAACTCTGGGAATTGATGTCCATGCATCTTAAAGTTGCCGAAATTGAGAAATGCTGTGTTAGAGTGTGAGGTTGTGACAATTAAAGGAAATAGAAACACTAGAGCCAAGCTTTTGGTTTAACACAGCTGCTCATTGCTACATACACAGGCACAATATGTGCATTTATTGTGTGTGGGGGGGGGGGACCATTAGGTGAACACTGAAAAACAGTCCTTGTATGATGCAGACTTGTACCTTTTGGTTCTCTTTCACATCTGTTTTTCCTCTTTGTAAAGATGGGTTTGCATTTTACTAAGAGCTAGCACCAATGATAAAAGCCAAAAAAAGCAGTTTTGGACTATAAAAATGTACAAAGCAGCTTTGCAAAGCGAGATGAAAATATACCATGCAAAGCGCTAATTAAGGAAAAGAAATACAACTCTCTTAGAAGTCTATTTAAAAAGCAGGCAAACTGATTTCATTTTGAGATGAAATAGTTCTTCCAGCACCAGCCCTTCCCCCCAAATTTCAGCAGGGATGGCAAAGAAATAGCAGATTGCTCTCCCAGGCTTGGAAACATTATATTTGCACAGGTACAGTATGTGTGGTACCTTGCTCAATAGTAGTAACTGTGAGTGTGAGAGGGATCTTGGAGCCCTAGTGGACAACCATTTAAATATGAGCCAGCCGTGCGCAGCAGCTACCAAAAAAAGCCAACCCAGTTCTAAGCTGCATTAACAGAGGGATAGAATCAAGATCACGTGAAGTGTTAATACTACCTTTTAAGGCCACACTTGGAATATGGCATCCAGTTTTGGTCGCAACGATGTAAAAAAGATATTCAGACTCTAGAAAAAGTGCAGAGAAGAGCAACAAAGATGATTAGGGAACTGGAGGCTAAAACATATGAGGAACTGTTGCAGGAACTGGGTATGTCTAGTTAAATGAAAAGAAGGACTAGGGGAGACATGAGAGCAGTCTTCCAACATCTCAGTTGCTGCCACAAATAAAAGGGAGTCCAACTATTCTCCAAAGCACTTGAGACAGGACAAGAAGTAACAGGTGGAAACTAATCAAGGAGAAGAGCAACTTAGAACTAAGGAGAAATTTTCTGACAGTTAATACAATTAATCAGTGGAACAACTTGCCTCCAGAAGTTGTGGATGCTCCAATACTGGACGTCTTTAGGAAGATGATGGATAACCATTCGCCTGAAATAGTGTAGGGTTTCCTGCCTAAGCAGGGGGTTGGACTAGAACACCGCCAAGGTCCCTTCCAACTGCTATTGTAAAACATTTTAACTACCGGTTCGCTTGAAGCAATAATAAAAAAAATGCTAAAAAAAGTTTTTTTAAAGTTCCAACTATCAGCTGTGCCACGCGATTTCAAGCGAATCTAAATTGTGTGACACAGCTGATTGTCGCACAGCTGACTACCGGTTGCCCGAACCAGTAGCATTTTTTATTACTGGTTCAGGCAAACCGGGCCAAACCGGTAGCATTTCACCCCTGGTGCAAACAGAACAATCTGTTGTTTCCTCATGTCCATTGGGGAATCCCTTTCTTGCAGAATGTGAAATGTCTTGTTTAGTTTGTTTAATTGTTCAGTGTTTATTTTTAATTAAACAAATTGATTTTTTTTTCTCTCTCTCTCTCTCTCTCTCTCCCTCCCTTCCTCCCTCCCTCCCTCTGTCTTTCCCCCATTTGGTGCAATGTAACTGTTTAACTTCACAGATGAAGTTGTGTTACTTCATTGAAATTGTTTTTTTTTTTTGTATTTTTAACAGATAACTATATATGTGCAGCTGTGAGTTTGAATATATTTATTGTATTTATTGTACTATATTTAAAGAAGGAAAATAAAATGTTTTGCAGACATAAAAACCTGAATCCTGAGAGTAGAGATAATTTGTTTGAAAACCTAAATTCAATGGAACGTGGTACCAAAGCTTTCTACGGCTGTATCATTTCATGCCGCATGGAAGGAAGCGTGGTTGAAAAACTGTTTCTGGAGATATATGGAGTCCTTTGCAGTAGAGAAGTAGCATATCACGAGTCAAGCGGAGACCTGCTGGATCATACCGGGGATCCATTTAACCTCCCACCCTGTTTCCCAGAGGATACGAGCAGTTGAGTTTGGGAGCAGCTCACTTTCAGTTGCAAAAACTAGTAGGCTTGTATCAATGTCTTCACTTGCATAACTTTAGAAAGGTGATTTAGTGTCCCACAATCTGATGCTGTCCAGATACATCGGATTCCAATGCCCATAATCCCCAGTCATTTGTGGCTAGTGCTGAAGGAGACCAACCTCACTCCAGTGTATGATAGATCCTCCTGGCCAACCTAAAAAGTTAATTTACTACATCTTAAATGTTGGAAAGGAAAATGCTGAGCTCCTTGGTGCCAAGAACATCAGCGTTCTAATCCCTAAATAAATAGTTGCTTGGGTGGGGCCATCCATCTAATCAAGGCAAGCACCAAGGACAGAAGGGATATTGGGCAACTCTCTTACGATAGCCTGATAAAGTAGAAGGTCTTTAGGGAAATCCAGAAACTTTAGAACATGATCCTGTTTCTGCTTGAAACTGCGATGTTTCCACCTTATGCCTTGGGATTTAGAAGGGAGAACAGGCAATAGGGGTGCATACATGGGAGTTTTAGGATATACGGAAGTCCCAGAGTGAGCAATAGATCAATGAATTCAAGATGGAAAGAATTTAGCCTTTGCTGGTGGATGGAGGTGATATTTTGTATAGCTGGGAAAGTGTCTGTTGTGCTCCCTGCAGAGAAAGAGAATGTGCTTCTTACATGTAGAGAATTGTAATCCAAATGAAGTTGGGTTGCAACTCTGATTTAAAAAACCCAGGGATTTAAAATAGTCTTTGTATTGTGATGCTACCCAAGCCGAGAACGTGATTTAAAACATGCATTGTGAAGTGGGGAAGGGAGTCACTTAATTTCTATTCTCCCTCTAATGGAAGATGGGAATTTATGAGAAGAAGTATTGGTAAGGTGATCAGATTTTCATATTGGTAAAGAGGGACACCATTGACCGGGGGGATCGGGGGGCTTGATTAAAAAATTTATATTTTGTCAAAAGCTCACAAAAGACGATTAATGACCCCAGGACTGAAACCATCATAAATACGAATCTGTTGCCAAACAAAATTTAGATCACATGACCATGAGGATGCTGTAACGGTCGCTAAGTGTGCAAAAATGGTCGCAACGGTCGCTAAGGGTGAAAAATGGTCATCAGTCACTTTTTTCAATGCCATTGTAACTTTGGTCACTAAACGTTTTCCCCATCCTTGAGACACCTCACTTCTTCCTTCCTTCATTCCTCTTGCTTATCTACCTTCACCTTATCCGTCTTCTGCTCTTTCCCTCTCTTCCTTCCTTTCTCCTTCCATCCTCTCTTTCCTCACTCCCTTCCTCTTTTTCTCTTCCTCCCTCCTTCCATTCTTTCAGCTTCCTTTCTTTTGCCTATCTACCTTCTCTGTCTTTCTGCTCTTTCTATCTCTCTCTTCCCCTTCGCTTCTGTTCCTTCCTCCTTCCATCCTTTCTCCTTCCCTCCTTCCTATTTCTTCCTTCTTCCTTCCTTCTGCCTATCTACCTTCACCTTCTCTGTCTTTCTGCTCTTTCCCTGTCTTCCCCTTTCCTCCCTCCCTTCTTTCCTTTCTAGTTCCATCTTTTCTTCTTTCCTCTCTCTCCCTTTTTCTTTCTTCCTTCCTTCCTCCTTCCTCTTGCCTCTCTCTCCCTTTTTCTTCCTTCCTTCCTTCCTTCCTTCCTTCCTTCCTCCTTCCTCTTGCCTATCAACTTCATTCTCTTTACCTTTCTGCTCTTTCCCTCTTCCCCTTCTCTTCCTACCTCCTTCCCTCTTTTTTCTCTCCCTTCTTCTTTTTCTTCCTTCCTTTCTTCTTTCATCTTCCTCCTTCTCCTTCCTCCTTCTATTCTTTCTCCTTCCTTCCATCTTTCCTCCTTCCATCTTCTCCACCCCTCCCTTCTTCTTTTCCTTCCCCCCTCCTTCCTTCCTTCCTCTCCTTCCCACTCTCTCCTTGGGAGGGGACAAAACCCAAGGGCTAAGGGGGCGGGGTGGGGGGCAGCAGAGACCAAATAAAGTCAGTAGATCTTATTAAAACTTTCCTATTTGTTGGATCGCATTGCTGCGAACTTATAAACCAAATCAGGGGAACATTTTGCAACCGAGGGTGCTGCAAGGAAAGTGGGGAGGGTGGCAGCTCTGCCATTTTGCAAGGAATGAGAAACGGTGCTTTAATCCGAAGGAACTGCAATCGGAACCACAGACAGAGAAAGAAAGAAAGAAAGATCCTTGTAGCACAAAACCCACCTTTGCATAGTTGTGAGAACATAGGTAAAACAAAACAAAAAAGCACAGCGCCCCTCCGCCCTCTGAATGGGACTCAGCATGACTCTGATTTGAATAGAAGGACACGGGCGGGGAGATAAACACCTTCATTTGCATTCTCTGCGACCATGATGCTTTGCGAGGAACAATCCCAGGGGCTACCCGTGACTTTTTGCAGATTTTTCCTTTTGTGCTAAAAAAAAAACCAGGACTTTTTAAAAACGCGACAGAATGAGCTGTCCTCCTCCTCCATCACTAACAGCTGGGGGCTCAGAAATCAGAGCGAAAAGCCAGTCTTCCATCTCTTCCCTCTTCTTGGATTCACTCTGAAGTTTCTTAAATCCCCCCCCTCTCTTTCTGTATCTGTTTCTCTCTCACTCTGTGTGGCTCTTTGTCTCTATCTCCCTCCGTCTCTCTCTCTCTGTCGTTCTCTCTGTGTATCTGTCTCTCTGTGTGTGTCTCTCTCTCTGTGTCTCTCCTCCCTCCCTGTGTGTGTGTGTGTGTGTGTATGTTTCTCACTCTGTATGTGTGTCGCGCCTGTCGTCCTGGATCAGGCTGAGCTGCCTGTCTTTCTTCAGCACCTCCCAGGGGTGCACATCCATCGTAAAATCCATCGGGTCATCCAAAGTTGCGGGGCTCAGCAGGACCTTGGCTGAATGCATGCAAATGCTCAAGTCCGCTGCTCGCCACTCCTTAGCTAGTTGCAAAGTTCTCTCCAGAGATTCTGGCAGGCGGAGGCAGCGCTTGCCTCTCGAGCTTTGGCGAAGGGGATTTTTTCTGCGGGATGGAGCCTGGGCGGCAGGGAATTTCCCCGCCGAAATAGAAGGCGAGGCTTTCAAACTAGTCTGATCCTGCTTGAAAAGGTTGCTGCGGCGGAGCAAAGGGTGCCCTGGCTGAAGATTCCCTCTTTCAGTCGGTCTCTCGAATTCACCCCCCTCTTTTCTTTTCTACAGAAGGAAAGGGTTTTTTGACTGGGCAGCTTGACATGATTAAGGCCGTTCTGCTCCTCCTTTGCGCTGCCCTCCTCTCTCTGATAGCCACCTGGTTAAAAAGGAGGAGGAGCCCATCGAGGAAGATGAGGAATGCGAGGGGGATCCCTGCCCCCGCAGATGGGCTCTGGACTAGTGGAGCCTCCTCTTTCTCCTTTTTAACCAGGTGATCTTTGGCTGCTGCATAAGCCCATGGGCACAAGCTGCCCTCTTCTCTCTGATAGCCACCTGGTTAAAAAGGAGGAGGAGCCCATCGAGGAAGATGAGGAATGCGAGGGGGATCCCTGCCCCCGCAGATGGGCTCTGGACTAGCGGAGCCTCCTCTTCCTCCTTTTTAACCAGGTGATCTTTGGCTGCTGCATAAGCCCATGGGCACAAGCTGCCCTCTTCTCTCTGATAGCCGCCTGGTTAAAAAGGAGGAGGAGGCTCCGCTGGTCTGGAGCCCATCTGCGGGGGGAGGGATCCCCCTTGCGTTCCTCGTCTTCCTGGATGGGCTCCGACCCAGCAGAGTTGCCTCCTCCTTTTTAACCAGGCGGCTATCAGAGAGAAGAGGATAGGGCGTGCCCGTGGCCTTGTGCAGTGCCCGAATTCTTGCCTCCTGTTCTTCGGCTGTTGCACAATCCCAAGGGCACGGGCTGCCCGGTTTGCTGAATCCAGCGTGGCTTCAGAGAAAGAAGGCATGCGAGAAAGCCCCCCCCCCTCATCCCCGCTCCTGAACATTTGAATGAAGGAGGCTGCAGGCTCCTTTGTTCTCGGCTATGCGATTTTCTTTCGTTTTCTGCTGCCTGAACAAGTGAATGAGGCAGAGGGAGAATGAAAGGAGATTGCGTCCCTTATGTCTCCCCGTTGCTCAGAAAAGCAACTCTGGGAAGGTCCTTTGGTGGCTGCAGGCATTCTAGAACCTGCTTGCTAGCAAAGGACCTTCCCGAAGTTGCTTTTCTGAGCAACGGGGAGACAGAAGGAACAACATACCAGCCGGCTGGGATGGGTATACAGGGCTGGGGGCGGGGCAGGCTTACTTCCGGGTCCAGTCACAAAAATCGGGAGTTTTTAAGAATGTTCCGGGACGCGGGACAAATTGTGCAAAAGCGTGATTGTCCCGTGAAAATCGGGACGTCTGGTCACCTTAAATTAGCTGAATATGTGCACCATATGATGAACAAAATTTGACACTTAGAATAGTCCTATTGTGCAGTAGCAAAAAATGAAGATAAAGGTTAGAGCTACGTATTTTGTCTTGCATAGGAAGATGGCCTCAACTCAATTTAGCTACAAAGCATAAATAATTTAAACGCTTGTTTATTTTCCAAAAATAGGCAAATGACAAAATGGTTTTACTATCTGCTGGGAATTCAGTTCTTTTCAAATTGTTTGTATATCTAAGTTATAAAATAATGAAAAATAAACAATTATTTCAGAAACAATTATTTGTAAAAGCTAGGTAAACAAGCATGAAAAAGTATACAGAATAACACAAAGAAATTGCTACTAGGAAGTAATGCAGATGTGCTAGATCAAATGCTGTTAATACTACTACTAATAATAATGTTAATAATGTTAATAATGATAATGCTAATAATGCTAATGTTTCTTAATCCTAAATACTAATAGTACTACTATTGCTATTTCCTCTCTTATGACGGTAAATTTCTAACTTCATCTTTAGCAAATATCACATCATTGCTCTTTCTGTGGGGAAGTCTTTCCAGAGTCTTTCAATGATGTAGAAGTTTTATTTTCTTCAGTTGGATTCAGTGTGTAGCTGTGCTCTTAAGCTGCTCTTGATAATCATTACGGACATCCATATCCTCCACCACCAACTCATCTTCTTTTGTGTGAGAGGCAGAAGGCACATATCTCAACTGCTCTTCCTCATCACCAATAAAGTTATCTAAGAAAGCCACCCCATCTTCTTTTCTATGAGGAAAACGCTCCAACTGTTTAGAGTCTGACCTTTCCCTTTTCATGAATAGTTCTGGCACGGTTAGCTCTTGTCCAGGCTTTACCCCAGTTGCAATTTCAGCTTCTTCTTCATCTCCTTCATACTCATCTAAGAAAGCCACGCTATCTTCTTTTCTGTGAGGAAAACGCTCCAACTGTTTAGAGTCTGACCTTTCCCTTTTCATGAATAGTTCTGGCACGGTTAGCTCTTGTCCAGGCTTTACCCCAGTTGCAATTTCAGCTTCTTCTTCATCTCCTTCATACTCATCTAAGAAAGCCACGTCATCTTCTTTTCTATGAGGAAAACGCTCCAACTGTTTAGAGTCTGACCTTTCCCTTTTCATGAATAGTTCTGGCACGGTTAGCTCTTGTCCAGGCTTTACCCCAGTTGCAATTTCAGCTTCTTCTTCATCTCCTTCATACTCATCTAAGAAAGCCACGTCATCTTCTTTTCTATGAGGAAAACGCTCCAACTGTTTAGAGTCTGACCTTTCCCTTTTCATGAATAGTTCTGGCACGGTTAGCTCTTGTCCAGGCTTTACCCCAGTTGCAATTTCAGCTTCTTCTTCATCTCCTTCATACTCATCTAAGAAAGCCACCCCATCTTGTTTTCTGTGAGGAAAACGCTCCAACTGTTTAGAGCAGTGTTTTTCAACCACTGTGCCGCGGCACACTAGTGTGCCATGACATAGTGTAAGGTGTGCCGTGGGAAAATTACTTTATATATAGTCAATATAGGCACAGAGTTAAAAATTTTTAACATTTTCTAATGGTGGTGTGCCTCGTGATTTTTTCATGAAAAAAGTGTGCCTTTGCACAAAAAGGTTGAAAAACACTGGTTTAGAGTCTGACCTTTCCCTTTTCATGAATAGTTCTGGCACGGTTAGTTCTTGTCCAGGCTTTACCCCAGTTGCAATTTCAGCTTCTTCTTCATCTCCTTCATACTCATCTAAGAAACCACCCCATCTTCTTTTCTATGAGGAAAACTCTCCAACTGTTTAGAGTCTGACCTTTCCCTTTTCATGAGTTGTTCTGGCACAGTTAACTCCTGTCCAGGCCTTACCCCAATTGTAATTTCAGCTTCCTCGTCACCTTCATACTCATGCAAGACCACTACATCTTCTTTTTTACAAGGTATGGGTAGATCCTGGGTCATGGAGATTGAAGTTTGACTTTGAACAGATGCTAATTCTGATTTCCCCTCAGCTGTATCGTTCTCTTGATCCGGGAAAGCCTTCATATGTTCCACAGTACCCATAGAGGTCCTAGGTTCTGACGTCATCTTAACAGATGTTGTATCTGACTTTAGTATGCTTTTAAAGGATTTCATGCTGAATCCTTTTGAATGGCCTGAGGTACTTGCTGCAGGAGATATCATAAATTTTGTGAATGAGGAAGTAATACTCTGTAACAAAAAAATGTATTATGAAAGACAGTGTTAATGATGGCAGTTCAACAGCATTCTTCCATTTCCTCTCGTAATCTGAATACACACTATGTATCTGAGATAAAGACAGTGTACATCTGATTTTAAAAGTCTTATCATCATGATCACTCATATTCCTTTTGAAATCTATAATTTAAATAATCTTTGGATTCATTAGCTATAAACCATCCTTCCACATAGCCTTCAAACTCTGCTTTGGGACAATTTTAAAATATATATAGAGATTATTATAATTCCCAACATCCTAAATCAGCTTGTAAGAATTGTGATCCCATACCAAAACTCAAGCCTTACTGTCTTGTAATCACTTCCCCTCTAAAGATTGTAAATATCTAAAGCATCTGTTCATTTCCTCCTCCTAATTATTGCAGCATGAAGACAAGCATTCCAGAGGGCACTGGAGTGAGGGAAAGGGACTATAAGATCCAACCTTTTACCCAGCTTCCTCAAGTATCAAATTTGGGGACCTTCCCAACCATACAACTGGAGTTGTATTCTTCTGATACTGTAAGCAGGAAGGCTCAAGTAAAATCATATGCAAAAACCGTCACATAATTCTCCATTTAGCAACTACTTCACTTAATGACTGAGTTGCTGGTCCTAACTGTGGTCACTAAACAAGAACTAAGTATACAGTTTTTGAGACAGATGGGGACTGAGGCCTCAGTCTAGACATTCAGCTGCTATGGGTTCAACAGCTTTAGTACTGCATCCAATGAATTTCTGACAGAAAGAGTAATTATATCAGGTCTCCTTTATGAACATCTGATATTTTTTAACAGCCTGTGTAATGCAGCCTTTTCCCAGACAAAAGGGGTATAAGGTATTTCAGAGTGGGTTACTCCCTACTATTGGAATTTATTAAAAGGGCCTTAAGTATCTTAAAGGCAAACGGCAATGAAACTGTACTTTTTATACTTTGCATTTGTCTAGGAACGAATGAAATGAAGAAAATAACAGAATTGGGGGGGGAATCTCCAGAGAAATTAGCCAAATATGTTGCTTGTGATGCATTTTTTCTAAAAAATAGCTGGAACCACACAAAGGGCGAGGGTTCATGCCAAAACCTCTAAACTCTGAGAGTTTTAAATGAGTCTTCATGTAGCTGGCACATCCTGTTTGAGCAAATCAAGAAGACCGTGATGAAGATTCTATATTAATTTCTCTACCACCTGTCAATAGAAATGCTAATAACTGAAAGGGTCATTGTGATAAAATGCCTATCAAAGATCAGGTTAGTACAGAACACATACTACCAAAGGAGGAGGAGGAGGAAGAAAAAGAAGACGAAAGAAATTTTCTTGTTTAGAGAAAGAAATGTCATCAAATACTCCTTACCCCTAATGAAATACTTGGAGATTGCCAAGGCACGATGGTATTGGTTATTACACATACAGAAGCATTAATGTAGTTTTTTGTTGCCTGGACTGATGATTTTTGCAACGAGGGTATTAAAGCAAGTGTGCCAGCTGCTCCAATATTGCAAACCCCAGTTACTACAAAGCCAATGGTATAATTGCCATATGCATCATACATTACACCTGAAACAAAAATATGTTGTTTACTTTTGTGCTTCCTTTCTCAAAACAGAATTTTCTTTCAAATGATACCATACATTCCAGTATCAAAAAGATTTAAGTAATCACAGCATTCACCTTCCTGATCCCAAAAGCTATTCAGCTGGTCCTTGCTTAACTGCTAATTGGAATTGAAAACGCCGTAATTTAGCAACATAGTTTTATATTAAAAAAATAGCGACCATACCACTTAGCTGCAACAGTTCTTGCAATCCCCAGTTACCAATGTTAAGTGAGAACTGTGCAGTTCGTTAAGCGAGAACCTCTTATGAGCATAGCTTCTGACTTCCTGCTGGCTTCCCCACTGACTTTGTGAGCAGCCAGCCAGAGAAATTCTTATCACATGACTGCAAGATGCTACAATGGTTGTAGGTACGAAGTCCCATTGTAACTACCCTTGTTCAGTGCTGTCATAAGTTCAAATGGTTGCTAAATGAGTAGTCATTAAACAAGGAGTACCTATATAGGCATACATAGAAAAGAAAGGAAAAAAGACCTAACTAGTGGTGGTAAGTATGGCAAAGTATCATTAAGTCTCTGTTCTTATTATGTGCAGACCTTATTGTGTCCTGCCACTCTGTTCTGGGTGGGCATGTGTCCTTCTGGGCTCCTGAGCAGCTAAGAGGGGTTAAGAGGGGCTCAGAGAACCAAGTGGAGGCTGGCCTTGTTGCAGAACCAGTGGAAATACCTAGCAAGGAATATAGCCGTTATCTGAACAAGAATGGACCTGTCTGACCAGAGGAAACGGACAGGGTCTTTGGGGCTGTAAGCTCAGCCCCGTTCTTTAGATCCATGTCCCTCTTTGCTGATTAAACTGGTTCAGGGGATTATGTGAGTAGGTTTTAGCGATGGTCAGTTTGCCTCACCTGCTCCTCAAGAAGCCAGGCAAGCGTGAGATGGGGGTGAGGCATCCATCCTTGCCCTGTTTGACCTCTCTGCAGTTTTTGATACCTTTGACCATGGAGTCCTTCTGGATTGAGTTTGATTGAGGGTGGGCGATAAGAGTGCTGCTCCAGTTCACTTCCTTTCTCCGGGGCTGATTCCAGGTGAGAGTAGTTGGGGAAGAGAGATCTGAGGGACTGCTTCTTCCTCATTATATGTGCTTGTCCTACCAGAGAAAGCAGGCTGCATGTCCCAACTATTAGGGAATTAAACTTGGGTCTCAGAAGGCAGACTGTCTTTGGTGTGGCACTCCCATTTTGAGATATTTTACCCCCAGAAGTGAGGCAAAGTCCATCCTGTTCAATATTCAAGTCCCTCAGGACCTGGCTGTACCATCAGACCTGGGGGTCCTAGCAGACTGGGGAAATCCTGTGATGCTATTGTCAGGCCTGCAGCCGATTCCTTTTAGGATCTTTGGCCTGCCACACTAATATTCTTTTCTACTATGCTGTTTCATTAGTAGGGAATTAGGAGGGGGAATAGTTATAAGTAGAATGTATTGTTATCAAAATAAAATTCCTTTCTAGGAAGCCAAAGTCATCTTTTGTTCTCTACCTCTCTGAGCCTGACCGGAACTGGATGGGTGAAACTGCCAGCATGGCAGTGGAATATTGGACCATGTGATGGACTTGTGGGTGTGGAGGCAAGATTGTGAACTTTCAACTGGGTGCGGAAACCCAGGAAGCTTTCAGATTCAGGTTTCTACATATGTGCCAACATGTCTCTCTTAATAAATTGGAACTTTGAGGAATATTCTGCCTTGGACTCTGATTTAATTTTGGATGATATTTGGAACGCTGACAACTATTTTACTGTGGCTCATATCATTCCCCTTGCTTGGGTGCCATTTTATTGTTTTGAAACATGACTGTTTTTAAATATTTATTGGTTTTTCTTTTTAATTCACTGCTGTATGCCATATTTGTGAGATTTGCAGGCATACAAATATAATAAGCAAATAAATACTCAGGCAGGCCTTGGGAAGAGTCAGTTCTTGGACACATTAGCAGTATAGTTTTCTCCAGGCTCAGTGTTTTTTACAGACAAATTGCATTAACTGGTTTACCTGCAAAGGGTGGACCAAAACAGCTAATTGCATTGACAGCCATCATAAATCCCCATGCAACAGGCATTCTTTCTGCTCCCACCAAATCAAATGTAAGGATAGGTAGGAGAACATAGTTTCCTGCATCGAAAAATCCCCAAAAGGAGCAAACGACTACAAGAGCGGTAAAAGATGTGCAATGAGGAATAATAAAGTAGACCACACCTGAAAAATAAAACATGAAGGACACAGATTTCAATATGAACCAAATGTATTTATTTACTCTATAATGTAAACTAAGATAAAACAGCACTCATCAGGCTTTGCCACTGCTAATTTCCAATACTTTAGTTCTGCTTACCAAAAATTTTGTTTCTCAAGTATGATAGTAATGCATCTTCTGTGCCTCATATTAAGGAACCTATGCATTGGCTCCAAGTGCCTAAGGGTCTTCTGCTAGAGTGCCATAAAGAAATTACTGTATATTTCAGAGTATAAGACGCACCAAAGTATAAGATGCACCAAGGTTTTGAAGAGGCAAATTTTAAAAAAAAGTTTTTGCACTCTGCAAACCTCCCAAAAATGGCCCATTTTTCACAAAAACGGGCCTGTTTTTTTAAAAAAAGGTCATGAATAGCCCTTAGGAGGCTTGTAGAGTGTTCCTGGGGAGTGGGTCGGGGGCAAAAATGAGCAAAAAACAGCCCATTTCTTGTGAAAACAGGCCCTTTTTTGTCAAAAAAAGGGCATTAGAAAGCTTATAGAGTGCTCCTCGGGGCTGGGAGGGCAGAAATGAGCATAAAATGGCTCATTTTTTTGCTCATTTCTGCCCTCCCCAGCCCTCAGGAGCTCTCTGAAAGCCTCCTACAAACTATGCACAACCATTTTGGTGAAAGGGGTGGGGTTTCAGGAGGCAAAAAATGCTGTATTCAGTGTATAAGACACACCCAGATTTTCAGCCTCTTTTTTGAGGGAAAAGGGTGCATCTTATACTCCAAAAAATACAGTAGGTTCTCCCATGAGAACCCACCTCATGTGTCAGATTCCATTCTCCTAATTCCTAATTTCTACTCATCATGTTCCAGTGAGAACTGGAATTCAAGCCATCACACGAATGGCCTCAAGAAGATTTGGCAATAATTAACTTAAGGCACAGTGTTAACTTGTAGTTGTGCTGATATAACTCATATGTGCAAGAAATGACACTCTAGATGTTTCTAGGTCTAAAACCATAATTTCTCAGGCAAAAAACATTCAGAAGCTTACTGTGAAACTTACCAACAGATAATATGGATGCCTGGTTAACATAAAGTCGGTCGACACTTTCAATATCACAAATTTTTCCAAACAGAAGACAACTAATCATGCTGCTTACTCCAAGTCCCACCATAATGTAGGATGCTTTTTCCACAGGAATACCCAAATCGTCTGCAAGTTTCATCTGCAAAAAAGAAAATGAAGCACGATTTTTAACATGTCGGGTTTAAAGTATTCTGTTTAGTGAACACTAGTCATAATTAAGCTAACCTAGTAATTAAATATAGCCGCAAATTCAGTCATACTTGTTTAAAGATTTATGCAAATAGTTAGCCAAAAAAAAAAAAGATGTAACTGACTGACAATTCAAACATTTCATACTCCTCTCCTGATAAGTCTATCTTCATTGGATACATTAGTGTTCTCCAATTTGGTGCCTCCATAATGCATTGCCAAAAATCAAACTGACAGGGGACTATGGGATTTAATCCAATATATGAAGGCGGCACCAAATTTATATCCTTTGGCAATGACACGATGTTTTCTTCAAAAATTATTCCTCAAAAGTAATTGACCAAGTATTATTCAAGTTTTGAAAGTTAGTACAGTCAAGACTGCAGTTGGTGTATCTGACACTATTGAAATAAATGTACACTTGTTCTCAGTGACCACTTACCTATTATGGACAAACGACAATCTTACAGCTACTAAAAATAAATCAACTTGGCCCAAATTGATGTAGCCCTTCTCCAAAATTGAGTTAAGGATTAAAACTGGTAAAAATTGAATGTTTAGCCACATGTCTTAAAATAGTTAGAATTAGCTGATAAATCGGGGTAGTCTGGGTATGTATTTATCCCAATCCTGTATTGGAGGGAGCCCCTCGTGGAGTACTGTGAAGCCGTTACCATGGCAACTCCACTGTGCTGTACAGTAGAAGCCATTTTAAGGCACAACATCTTTACAGAACTTGAATCCAAAAGGCATACATTCACTGTCAAAAGTACTGTGACTTGACACTATAGATATAACATAACATACTCCATTTGTGCAAGTACCATGCACACATACCTACTGCTCATTTAAATGGAGCGTGTGTATGTGCTTGGCTGGTGCTCATGCAAGTGAAGATATGCGTGGACACACACACACACGAGCCAGCCATTACCATGGTTGCAAACCCTCAAAGCCCACTAGTGGGTCATGGCCCACAGGTTGGGGACCCTCGTTCCAAGCTATAACAGAAAAGCCAAAAAAAAAAAGATAATGGCAACTTACCATATGCACAAAAGGTATATAGAATCCAAATTTTTCTAATCCAAGAGAACTGACTCATATCTCAAAAATACGATCTTTCCATAAAGCTAAATCGACTATAAACCCTCTTAGAGGCGATGTGTTAAATTTTTCAACTACACTTGGATGAGTTCTATCTGTAAAATACAAAGTAAAAAAAAAGAAATTATTACTGTGTACGCAATACTGATTAATTTCACCAGAAAGCAATAAATACAACAGTTATGTGCAACCCGGATAACATAAAAAGTGCATCACAAATGAGCACAGGACGGATTTGTGTGATGTTTAAGCAATTATTTTGAGGATGATTGCAAAAAATGATTTTATACACCTGAACTGGGCACCGCGTTATCCCTCTCCCCTCCTCCTTCGCCGTGCTTTTGAGGAGCCATGAGGCTGCGGGAGCCAGTAAGAAGGCGGCGGAGGTGGTGGGAGCAGGAAAAAAAGGCCTCATGGCTTCTCAAAAGCACGGTGGAGGAAGCGGCGCCGGCAGGGGTAACGCGGGGCCCAGCTCAGGTGCTCCAAGCAGAGGGGGAGGCGTCGCTGCCACAGGTGGGGGTGCTGGCAGGAGCTATGGCGGCTTCACCTCTGCCACAGCATCGGGCGGCAAATCTGGCAGTGCTGTTGGAGGAGGAGGAAGAGGCGGCAGCAGATATTCCGGTGGTGGCGGGGGCTTTGGGGCTTCACTTCAACCACAGCACTGGGCGCAAGCGGCTAGGAATGGCCACCCACAAAAGGGGCTTACCAAGTTTACCCACCTTCTCCAAGAAACAACTCCATTTCTCTCTTTCTTTATCCCCTATGTTACTTTTTTTTCAGTTTGTACATGTTCCTGGGTGGTGTCTTTTTGCCCACTTCTACTTAAGGATGGAAGTCCTCCCTAGGAAAATGATTGCGCCTGACATACTATCTCTTCTTAGTTGGTTAGTTGAAACCCACCACTGCTCTGTATGCTGGTTTGTGTGTTCTCCAACACAACTCTCACAACGCTTCGCTGAACGTACTCGCTCTCCCAATGGAAAGCTTACCTAACAAGTTTTCTCATGAAAAAGTGCTGCAAAGCAAAAGCAAAAGCAAAAGCAGAAGCAGAAGCAGAAGCAGAAGCAGAAGCAGAAGCAGAAGCAGAAGCAAAAGCAAAAGCAAAAGCAAAAGCAAAAGCAAAAGCAAAAGCAAAAGCAAAAGCAAAAGCAAAAGCAAAAGCAATGCAAAGCAAAAGCAAAGCAAAGCAGAAGCAGAAGCAGAAGCAGAAGCAAAAGCAAAAGCAAAAGCAAAAGCAAAAGCAAAAGCAAAAGCAAAAGCAAAGCAAAAGCAAAAGCAAAAGCAAAAGCAAAAGCAAAGCAAAGCAAAGCAAAAGCAAAAGCAAAAGCAAAAGCAAAAGCAAAAGCAAAAGCAAAAGCAAAAGCAAAAGGAAAAATATGTTTTCAAAAACAGAAGAAATGTGTGACAAAATTTGATTTTAATGTAAAGCCTTACCTGGAGTGTAGGCCAGACTTGATCCCACACCAACAATGATTCCACGTGTGAAAAACAGCATTTTTAACTTTTCAGTATATGATGACCACACTAGACCACCTATGGTCACTAGATCTCCAACTACCGCCACTTTTATAGCTCCATACTTCACCAGAAGTTTTCCAGAAACAGGACCAAACATCATGAAATGAAAGCATAGCTGATAGATCCAATCCAAGCTTAAAAAGACAAATGCATTTAATTAAACATATAAAAAAATATCATTAAAAAAATATTATCAGCTCACTTGTATGTTTTACTGATGTAAATGACACGAATTCTTGTGGATTTCAAGAGCATTGACATATAGCTTAAACCATTTGCTTAAAGACTGTTAATAAGCAGGACATAATTATAAACAAAACTGCAGTACAATATATCAAAGCTATGTGTGGAAACCTTAATGTAACAATGACCTACCTATCTGCCAGTTACTTGATTCAACAGTATCAAGAAGGGGCAGCATGTAAACACCGAAGGCACTATGAAATCCACTGACAAGCAAGCAGTGAGTAGCAGCAGCCGCCACTACAACCCAGCCCCAACCTCCATCCGGAGGGGGTTGTAAAAAAGAGACATCCGACCTGATATCCTCCAAACCAGTGTTTTTCAACCTTGGCAACTTGAAGATGTCTGGACTTCAACTCCCAGAATTCCCCAGCCAGCGAATGCTGGCTGGGGAATTCTGGGAGTTGAAGTCCAGACATCTTCAAGTTGCCAAGGTTGAAAAACACTGCTCCAAAGTACATGTTCTTCTTAATCTCCGTTTATTGAAGAAATCACGGACTTTCTTCATGACTGGGAACAAAGAATTGCAGAGAAGAAAAAAAAGCATTATTAATCTCTCAAATAGAAAAGATTCAGCACACCTGTCCAATAATCAGAATTTTCTTACTAAAGCAGCATGCACATAGGAGCAGTCTTTGCATTACACCATGTCAGCAAACCTTTCAAACCTGTGGCAGTGCTCAACAAGGGGCACTTGCAATTGGTCTGCAGAGTTCTGGCCATCGCACCGTCTCTGCAGTTACACAATTGAGATCTGGGTTCTTGGCACTTGGTTTGCAATTGCAATGTTGCAGCAAGCTGCTATGGTGCTAGTCAGAGGTGGGTTCCTACCAGTTCGCACCTATTCGGTAGAACCGGTTCGTCAAATCTACTGAACTAGTTAGAAGAGGTTCCACCAGTGGACCCGGAAAGCAGGCCACATCTACAGAAGAGGTTCCAATTTTTTTTTGAAACCCACCACTGGTGGGTGTGTAATGTCCCGCAGTTATCTATGCATTAATAATGATCTAGTAATATTTCCTTATACATTTTAGGGACCTTTCCTTACCTAATTGGTGTTTTCTTTCATACTTTTGGATTTCTACTTTCTGTTTCCGTTCATTGGCAATTGCTAAAACCAATCCCACGTGAAAAAGTATTCAAAGCCTTCTTGATTTTAATTGTCAATTTATTTATTCCTGCACATTGTAATATTTATTCATTTACATATCTCTCTTTTTCCACTGTTGTGCAAACACAATTCCAGCAGCTGCTAACATGTGTAAAATTAAATATATATTATACTCCCTTTCAAATAGCCAACAAAATATTTCTGGTTTTAATTCCATATCTTGCTTTACGATCGCTTCTAACCACTAACTTCTGAATAGCTACTTGGACCGACCTAAGTACTAATTCATAATTTCATATCTGGTCACATGGGCGGCAAGCCACTCCCATCTGGTCACATGGACAGCAAACCACTCCCATTCGGTCACATGGGTGGCAAGCCACTCCCACAAAGGAGGCCACACCCACAGAGTAGGTTCCAACAATTTTTGAAACCCACCACTGGTGCTAGTGCAATTTCTGAAGTTTCCTGCTGACTTCCCAGTAGGAAAGTCAATGGGGAAGCGAGCAGGAAGTTGGAAGTCACGGTCATGTAAGGTCGGTGTTTAATGATCCACACAATGGTCTCTTAATGATGAAAACTGGGATCGCCATCCCTAAGCAGCACAGTCACAGGAAAATGCACCACTGCATTGCTTACCAATGGCAATTCCAGTCCCAATTGTCTTTATAACCCGAAAAACTACCTGTACTGCTTGCTGGCAAAGCTGACTTGACTATTTATTTACAACTTTTCATAAGTTATCTAAAAGATGTTACAAGGGTCAATTCCTAGAAGCATAATTTCACAATTAATTTTATAAGACTATAAAAGCTATTATATTCATCAGTGAACATTTCACTATCAGAGAAATGCTAGGTATAAGAGGATTTTTTAAACACATGCCTTGTTTTTGCTGATATTGTCAAGTGGAAATCAAGACATTCAGAAAGTTCACATGAGTAATAAAAATTTATTGCAAGCTTAAGCTCTCTACAAATCTGACCCACTAACAGTCAAGGGAAATGAGTAGAAGAGAAGCATTCAAGGTGGGCTGGACTTGCATGTCTTGTGAACATGCAGGGACTCGTAACTTATAACGCATTTGACCCTTCCCTCGGGCTCAGCCTGGTTATCTCCTGCAAATATTTCTGATACCAGACAAATGTTCTTAAATCATCCATCGAATCTAACTAAAAATATCTTCTACTTCAATTTGCTAACTTTAAATATTTTTAAACTGTAAATTGGTTTTTGATAAAAATAGAGAATATAGTTCTGAGAGAAATCTGTCCCTTAAGAAATCTTCTTTCTGATATTTTTCCCCTGAAACTTATGGATCAATATACTTTTAAATATTTTGTACACATATACTCAAGTTAAAGACTGTTGGCTTACGTGAACGGTTGTTCTCAGGGCACTGCGAGGAGAATCCAAGTGTGGGTTAACACAGTCTATCTGCTCTAGGACTGAGTGAGTTTTTTCTCTTGGCCACGCCTCCTTTTGCCTCCATTATTCAGTTTAAAAAACGAGGAACCACCGAGCAGGAAGCCCGTTCAGTCATGTCCAGTCATCACCCTCGCATCCGCGAAGACCCGGGGTGGGATTGGACTCTCCTCACAGTGCCCTGAGAATGACCGTTCAGATAAGCCAACGGTCTTTCTTCAGTGTGCTGCTTGGAGCGTAGGACATGCCCAAGCTATAGTGTCCCCGGGTGGGAAGAAACTTGAGTCTCCGGAACATCCACAACCTTCTGTAGAACTCTTCGCCCAAAGGAGGCTTTGGCTGAGGCAAAGGTGTCAATCTTATAGTTCCTGATAAATGCAGTGGGAGAAGCCCACATGGCCGCTCTGCATACATTGAGAATAGATGCCTGGGTCGCCCAAGCCGCAGAAGTGGCAGCGCTCCTAATCGAACGCACAGTCACCTGGCTAGGCACAGACCTGCCCTGATGTTCGTAGGCAAGCTTGATGCAGGCCTGCAACCAACGCCCAATGGTGTGGGAAGACGCTTTGTGACCAAGCGACCCCAGATGAATGGCAGGTCCCAGGACGGGTAATGGTGAACAGCTCGGGGGCAGATGTTTGTCGCTTCCTTCAGGAAACTCTTGACCTGCGGGTGTTGGCTCAAGGGCCAGGAGGACCCCTTGATCAGGATGGTAGAAAGGGCCACAATCTGACGCTGGAGAGTGCTGGGGGCCAGACCCCTGTCCAAACCCTCCTGCAGAAAGTCCAGCAGCTGGGGAACAGACACGGACACAACCCTTATGCCTTGTTTCTGGCACCAGGAAGAAAACGCAACCCAGGTCAGCCTGTATATCCTGGTGGTCAAAGGCCTCCTGGAAGCCTGGATAGTGTGAATGACCATGTCCAAGATCTTTTGCCTCCTCAGGAGCTTCCCCTCAAGTGCCAGACAGCTAGTTGCAGCCACTGGGGATCCAGGTGGCGAACCGCCCCCTGGCAGAGGGAGATCTGATCCTGAGGAATCCTCCACAGTCTCTGCATCAAGAGACCCACTAGATCCAAATACCAAGACCTCCTGGGCCAATGGGGGGCGACCAGGAGGATCTCCGCACCTTCTGCAATGAGCTTGGATACCACGTGCGGAATGAGAGGTAGAGGAGGGAATGCGTACAATAGTCCTGGAGGCCACTTGCACTTCAGTGCATCTGTCCCCTCCGTCCACTGAGAACGGTATTGGGAGAAGAATCATGGCAGATGTGTGTTGGCATGTGTGGCAAAGAGGTCCACTTGTGGTTTGCCGAATCTCCTCACAATCTATTGGAACAGGTCTGGATGCAGCTGCCATTCGGAGTGGTCAATCTGCTGCCTGCTCAACCAATCTGCCTCCTGATTGCTGGACCCTGAGATGTGGTCCGCTCTGATGTATGCCAGGTGGTGTTCTGCCCACCTGCCCAGAGATTCCGCCTCTGCCATGAGCTTTTTGGAGTGGGTACTGCCCTGCCTGTTTATGTGAGCCTTCGTGGCCATGTTGTCCATCAGCAAGAGTACATGGTGCCCCAGGCTCGAGAACTGCCTTAGGGCGAGGCTGGCGGCCCTCAGCTCCAACCAGTTTATGCTTTGGGAGGCTTCCCTCTGGGTCCACAGTCCTTGTGTGAGTTGGCCCTGACAGTGAGCCCCCCACCCGAAGAGGCTGGTGTCGGAAGTCATCACAATCCGCTCGGGTTCCTTGAAGAGGCACCCCTTCTCGACTGTCGCCGTCCTCCACCAGGCAAGGGACCAGATCACCTTGGGGGAAGGCATCACCCATCTTGAAGAGTTGCTGGTCTTGGCTTTCTGCATCAGCAGGAGAAACCATTGCAGCTCCCTGGCATGGAGATGTGCCCAGGGAACCACCTTCAAACAGGAGATCATGATCCTGAGGAGCTGTGACAGCATGACAATTGGCACCAACTTGGATCTCTGACATTGCTGTACTCTGTGTCTGAGGTTCTGCAGGCAGTCTGGAGTGAGAAATACCTGACAGGTGAGAGAGTCTATGACCGTGCCTAGATTTTGGATGTGCGTGGTCGGCTCCAGCTGGCTTTTGGCCAGATTCACTGAGAAGCCGTGTAGACGCAATGTGAGAATGGTCAGCTGGACGTCTCGCCTGGCCTGCTCCCAACTTGCGGAGTGAATGATGATGTCATCCAGGTAGCATTCTAGATGAATCGGGTGGTTCCTGAGTTGAGCCGCCACCACCGCTAGGATCTTTGTGAAGGTCCTGGGCATGGACGAGAGACCGAACAGCAAGGCACGGTTCTGGTAGTGCCTCCCGTCGTAGAAGAACCTCAGGAACTGTCTGTGAGTTGCGTGTATTGGTACGTGCAGGTAGGGCTCCTTTAGATCTATTGACGTGAGAAGATCTCCCCGCCTGACGCAGTCCAGGATGGAGTGGAGCGACTGCATCTTGAACATCTTGTACGCCAGATGCTGATTTAGGCGTTTCAGATCCAAGATGGCTCTCCACCACTGTTCCCTCTAAGGTGCGTGGCTGCGCGGCCGCGCACGTGGCAAGAAAACCCCATGCAGCAGTTTTAACTGCCGTGCAGTGATTTCTGCCAAAGCAAACGTGGGGAAATCCTTTGCGGGCAGCTAGAACTGGCCGTTCGCAAAGGACCTCCACAGACTTGTTTTGATGAGCACGGAGCGACTGACGGTAGTTTGTGCTGGCCGCGGCCGCTCAAACTAGCGTCAGTCGCCCCTGTGTTCAGCAAAGCAAGCCCGGGGAGGTCCTTTGTGGACCGCTAATCCTAGCCGCTTGTGCCCGCGCTGCGGCTGAAGTAACCCCCCAATGCCCCTGCCGCCACCAGAATATCTGCTGCCTCCTCCTCCTCCTCCTCTAACAGCACCGGATTTGCCGCCCGACGCTGCGGCTGAGATGAAGCCGCCAAAGCTCCTGTCAGCAGCACCCCTCCCTCCCCCTCCACGCGGAGCACCTGAGCTGGCCCGCACGTTATCCCTCCCCCTTCCACCTCTGCCGTGCTTTTGAGGAGCCATGAGGCCACGGGAGTTAGTAGAAAGGTGACGAAGGGGGTGGGAGCAGGAAAAAAGGCCTCCTGGCTTCTGAAAAGCACTGTGGAGGTGGAGGCGGCAGCAGGGGTAACCCAGAGCCCAGATGAGGTGCTCCGAGCAGAGGGGGAGGCACCGCCGTCGCTGCCATGGGCGGGGGCGCCTGCGGGAGCTTTGGAGGCTTCACCTCGGCTGCAGTGCCGGGCAGCAAATGTGGTGGTCCTCTTGGAGGAGGAGGGGGAGGCGGCAGCAGTTATTCTGGTGGTGGGGGGGCTCGTTGGCATCTTCAGCGGCAGCCCTGCCCCCTGTGAAAAAAACCCGAAGATGGAGCAGATCCACGCAGATGACATCGCCGCAACATGACTGGAGGAGGAATTCTGGGAATTGAAGTCCACAAGTCTTAAGCTGTCAGGTTTGAAGATCCCTGTGTTTTTTTTCCCCTAAAGGGTTATGGGTGCAAGGATCTTATAACTTGACAGCTTTAAGACTTGCATGCTTCACTGCCAGAGTTTCTGAGCCAACATGACTGGAGGAGGAATTCTGGGAGTTGAAGTCCACAAATCTTAAAGCTGTCAGGTTTGAAGACCCCTGTGGTTTTTTTTCTAAAGGGTTAGGGGTGTGAGGGTGTTGTAACAACAGCTTTAAGATTTGCGTGCTTCAAAAGCCAGACTTTCTGAGCCAACATTTTGGTTGCTAAGCAGGAGCGTTGTTAAGTGATACTGATATTATATAACACTTTTAATTAAGCGGGTACCTTGAATAAATATAACTTTGAGTTTCAAATAATACTGATTTCGTTGTTGTCTTAGGTGACATCTGTTAAAAAAATTCAGGTGCTCAGGCATGAAAATATGCCGCTCAAACACTATACTTTTCTGCTCACACTGAAAGAAAATTAGAGGGAACATTGCTCTCCACCCCCCTGAGCTCTTGGGGACTAAGAACAGTATGGAATAGAACCCCTGCCTCTCCTGTTCTTGGGGAACGGGTTCTATGGCCCTGATCTGGAGAAGATGAGCAATTTCCTCCTGCATAAGGGACCTCTTCAGGGGATTCTTTGGGGTTGGGCACCGGATGAATGTCCTTTGTGGAAAAGAGAGAAATTCTAACACCAGGCCCTTCCTGATCGTGTTGAGGACCCAAGAGTCTGTGGTGATCTCCTCCCACACATTGGCGTATAACTGTAGCCGACCCCCTATGCGAGGACCCCTGTGATGGTCACTTGCCCTTACGGAACTGGCGGGAGTTGTTCCCACCACAGTACAGCTTCCGAAAGGAATGTTGCTGCTGCTGCCTGCCGTGTGACCCAAAGGAACCCCTGTTCTGATTCCTATCCCCACCCTGGGAATAGGGTCTCTGGTAGGTGGAAGAAGTGGACGGCTGGTTGGCGTCTGGAGCCCGAAAGGACTGCTTCCGAAGGGAACCAGAACCCTTGCACTCACCCTTCTTCGAGGTGGCTGGGAGAATCTTACGTTTGTCTTTCGTCTCGATGACAAACTTGTCCAGGAGCTCCCCAAAAAGCAAGCTTCCATTTGGCCTTCATGTCGGCTTGCCAGTGACGAAGCCACAGCAGCCGCCGTGAAGTGACATTGATGCTAATGCTCTAGAGGCAAATTTTGCGGTGTTCAATGAGGCATCTGCCGAGTATTCCACAGCCGTAATGATCTTGCTGAGGTCATGCTTCCACCGGGATCCCCCGGCGGGAGTCCTAGCCCTCAGCTGTCTGAGCCAAAGAAGGGACGCCATGATGAAGAAAGAGGCCGAGGTGGATGCCCTGATAGTCCAGGTGGCCGCCTGGTGCGTCTTATGGCAGGCCTTCTCAGAACATTTATCCTCCGCCTTTAGACCTTCCAGGAGGTCTGCTGGCAGGTTCAAGGTCGATGTTAAGGAAACCACTGGTGCATCCACCTCGGTCAGTTTCAGCACATCCTCCATTTTACCCTCCATGGAATGAAGGGATTTATCCGCTCCGCTAGGATTGGTCAAGGTACCAGGCTGAAGCCACTGTCTCTGGACTACGTCCCAAAACAGATCTGGAACTGGAATTAGCTCCTGAGTGGGAGCAGTCTCCTTGAACAGACCTTCTTTGGGATCCTTGGTAGAGGAGGATGCAGCAGCTGTAACCTTAGGGGTAGAACCTAAGTCAGTAGCCGCCTTGGCCTTATGCAATATGGACCTAAACAATGTTGGTTTGAACAATCCTGTAAAGGCTGGCTTGTCAGGAGGCAAATCCTCATCCTCTGACAATTCAAAACTTCCAGCCTCCCCCCATCCTAAGACCGACTCCTCTGTGGCGACCGAAGTGCCCGGAGAGGCTGGAGCCTGAGCCTGAGCGGAACTCGAGGTTCACTTAGACCTGGGGGTCCCAGATGCCCCCGCCTCCCTGTGCTCAATGCCTTCAGCGATCCCTTGGGATATGGCAATGGAGATGACCTCCTTCATCTCTGCAGACAAGGCCGAACCTTTGTCCTCCCTAGGCCGAGGCCTAGCTGGACCAGGCCCGCCCTGATGCCTCTCTGAGCTGGACCTCTCCTCAGCAGGGAGGAGACCTTGGAAGGGCCCCAGCTCCTCTCTGACAGAGGAGCTAGGGGAATCGGGGTAACCCCGGGATGCCTCTGGGGAATCACCCCCAGATCTTTCGTCTATCAGGGAAGGGGACCTGCTGCCCTGGAAAGAGTGGGAGTCCTGCATTTCCCCATGCCACGGGGGCGAGCCCAACTCGTGGCTCATGTTCACCAGAGACCCTTGTGGTTATGGGGCCTTAACCTCAACAGCCCCCCCTGGTTGGGAACCTTCCCTGGCCCTGTCACCAGTCCCAGAAGTCCCCAGGGAGGCTTCTCTCCTTTACTTCCTACAGGCACCCTTCCCTCCTTTACTTCCCTTGGTTTGAGGGGATAGCTTGCTGCGTTTAGCGGAGGGCCCTGCCTGCACCTCCTGTGCCTCCTTGCCATCGTCTGCCATGATGTTCTACACAGACAGGAACTTTCACTGCAGCAGCTGGGCACTGGGCACCCTGCCAGCCGGCAAAGGTGTGCCCGCAGACCAAACGGGGAGGATAGGGCCACCCAAAGGCTGGATTCCCTCCTCCTGCCTCCCTCGGAGACTCCAAGCAGTGGGGAACAGGAAGGCAGGCCTGGCCGGTGCCCTGGACAAGGCCCGCTTTCCTGGCGGTGGTCTGCAGCTGAGGGGCTTAACAAGGTCTTCTTCCTTGGTCCGACAGCACACAACTGCTCCCTCCGTCCACGAAGCTCAACCAAAATGGCGGCCGATATGTGCGTAGCCGCAAGCAAAAGCATGCAAACTACAAAAATGGCCACCACCTTTCCCAGGCAAGAGGAACACCGCCGCTCTCGCCGGAGTGCTCAAGCTCACCGTGCGAGCTCACGAAGGCCCAGTGGGGATCAGCGCCATTCAGGAAACTTCCCAATGTCTCCTTGCTGACCAGCCCTCGCCAGACAAGCGACCTCTCGTTCCTGCCCACGTGTGACCAGCAGGTGAAGAAATGGCCAGAGCCCTCTCAGCACATAAACTACCTGTAAGTCGATCTTCCGATCCTCATAGAACACCTGAAAGAAAAAACTGAAGCAAAACTTTAATCTCAACTAAATGCAACCAATTTAGATTATATAGCTAACGTGGGGAGTCCAGTTATCTGTTCTAGGACTGGAGCGCTCCTCAGAACAGTCCAAACGGGCGGACTGAGTTTCTTAAACTGAATAATGGAGGCAAAGGGAGGCATGGCCAAGAGCAAAAACTCACTCAGTCCTAGGGCAGATAGACTGTGTTAACCCATGCTTGGACTCTCCAAGCAGCGCACTGGAGAAAAAATAGGGTTATTGTTTTAGTATATCAAGGCACTTACCTGGCTCAGCTTATTTACATAAAAAAATATTTAACTATTTTATATAGAAAATCTGTACAAGGTGGAAAAATACAAAAATTATGAAATCATTCTAGTGTAAATATTGGTTCCTGCTTTTTCTTAAAATTCTTCTTGCCTAAAAGCAGATATGAAAAATTATTGAGGGAATAGATTTTATTAAAAACACACAAACACATTCGTTATCATGTTGTCTTCCAATTTAGAAAGATGCAGCAATTTTATGCCCATTTAAAGTGGAAAAAGTATAGCTGTGCAGGCTTCTGAAAATAAAGAAATGCTCTAGAATATGCCAAGGATTAAAGGGGCACTAATGTTGCATTGGTTTGCAAGTCCTTAAAACAGCTACACTTTATTCTGGAATCAATCATACAGCTTCTGCAACAAAAATGCATTTCATTTGAAGAAGTGCAGAGTTGCCTGCCTTCAAAAATCTGTGTATTTTTAAAAGAAACATTGTAGCAGTTTACTGTTTATTTAAAACCAAAATGGGCAACCATCTGAACATAAACTACATTTAACACGTGGTCTAATTTTATACAACCCCCCAACATGTGTTATTTTTCTTTCTCTCCTTTTCCAAGGGATTCATGGAAAACAAAGAGTACCAGCAGGTTGAAAGTAGGATGCCTGTCACAGATTGTGGTGTTTATATTGTTCTCTGTTTCATGTCCTGCACAGCTTAGTCTTTCCAAAGAGGTATTCAAATTCTTTTCTCTACCCATAGTCCTCACCCACACAATATTCATAATTTCAGGCATGTCCCTATACAAGCCTGCAAGCAATCATTATTACTACAAAGCAAATTGACAGTCCTACCACATTTACACCAAAGTTAGCATTTGAATTTTTGAACATTCCAACTGCTGTTGAACAATAAAATCATAGTCACATTCTCTGATTTAATGCATAGAATAATAAGGTTGGAAACGACCTTGAATATCTTTTAGCCCAACCTCCTGTTCAAGGCAGAACTTAATTTACCCAATTAATACATTTTGTAGGTGCCCAAAAGCATCTTGTTTCAGTTTTTTGAATGTGCTACCAGTTTAAAAGTATCATGGAAATAATCAATGGAACCAATTTCTTTCCCTTTCTAATCAAAGTGTAGAAATATCTAATAATCGTTAACAATGTTAACAAACCAAAGGTCCTTTTACCAAAGGTATTTGGACTTCGCTTTTCATATCTCATCCAAGAGGCTTCTTCAGTTCGGACCATGGATGAGAAGCGAAAGATCTTCAAGGGAAAAACAAAATGCAGCTGCCTTTTGAAAAAGCCCCTTTGGGCTAACCATGACCTGGATGGCCGAGAATCTCCAAAGCCATTAAGCGTTAACAACAGGATTTCTTAAATAACACATGCTTAAATCAGTGTTTCCCAAACTTGGCAACTTGAAGTCCGGACATCTTCAAGTTGCCAAGTTTGGGAAACACTGGCTTAAATAATGCCAAAAGCTCTGTGGCCAATCAGTTCAAAGTTGAGTTTCTCAATAAATGTGCTTCGGCAGGATGAATCCAGTGGTCCTACGAAGCCCAATTCAGTTCCGTTCCCGTTCCTGTTCCCATAGACCTATTGTGTGCCTATCTTAATACCTCTTTCTTTTCGTTATACCCTACGATAACACCAGCGCTAGCCTCCTCCTTTTGCGCTATTCCGTATCTCTCCTTGTCCCAACAGTTAGGCTAGCTAGACGACGGAGGGTGTCCCCGTTATTATGGGATACCCAGCCCTCCAGCGCCTCCTTTGAAGAAGCTCGGGTCTCCCACGCTTCAATTTTACACTCCCTTCTCCGAGCCCAGCCTTCAAATGCCGCTTAAGAAAAAAAAACAAACCACGGCTCCTGTTTTTATTCAAAAGCAATGACGTCAACTTTTAGAACGCTCGCTAGAAAAGTTGGTTGGAGGGGTGGGGCGGAGGGCAGGAGAGCGCAGTTCCATAACGGAGGCGGAAAGAAGAAAAAATGACCACCGTCCATAACAGTATTTCCCAACCGTGGCAACTTGAAGATGTCTGGACTTTAACTCCCAGAATTCCCCAGCCAGCCAGCTGATGGTGTAGACCAGTGTTTCTCAACCTTAGCAACTTGAAGATGTCTGGACTTCAACTCCCAGAATTCCCCAGCCAGCGAATGCTGGCTGGGGAATTCTGGGAGTTGAAGTCCGGACATCTTCAAGTTCCCAAGGTTGAGAAACACTGGTGTAGACAGCTGGCTGGCTGGGGAATTCTGGGAGTTAAAGTCCAGACATCTTCAAGTTGCCAAGGTTGGGAAACACAGATCTATATGGAGATTCTCAGTCATGGTTGTCCCAAAGGAGCTTTTTTTTCAAGAGGCAACTGGATTTTCTGGGTTTTTTTTTCTCCTTTCCTTTGAAGACTTTCACTTCTCATCCAAGAAATGAGCTGAAGGAACTTCTTGGATGAGAAACGAAATGTCTTCAAAGAAAATAACAACAACCAGAAAGTCCAGTTGCCTCTTGAAAAGCAGCCACCATTCTCCAATGAGGGTTTTGTGGAGGCAGCTTATAATTCACTAGCTTGGCTTCAGTGGCATCCCAGGCGTGAAAAGCTGTTGGAAGGGCGAAATAACTGTGAATGGGAAATAGCCGGAGGTTTTGAAAGCTGCCTTTCAATGTTGAGCCTGAGTGAAATTGCAAGGTCGGAGTGAACTCGGTTGTAAAATCCGTCTTTCTAGGCGTTGCTGCTGCTAGTACCATATCAAGCCTGTCATAAGAATGATGGTGTAGACACCAGAGCCGGAGGGTAGCACGAACCTGACAAATGGTCAAAGTGGGACATAAAATAAAGTTCTTACTAGCAATAATATTCCACAAGAGTAATTTTTAGTTCCATTTCTGGAGAGCCACCAAGATATTTAAAGTCATAAACAGTCATCAACTACTATTTCTCAGTCGCCCCCTCACCCACATTTCTATTCTTGCAGTGGGGATAATCATGAACGATATTGCAAAGCTGTGGGTAAATTGTTTACTTTTATCTGGAGCTTCTTGGGATGATAGAAATAGACAACGACAAAGCAATTTCTTAAGTGCACACACTGCCTTTATAAAAAGCCCAACAAAATCTTTTTGAGAGGCTGCTTTGTACAGTCACAGTTGTGCTGAATGCCTCTTTCCCCTTCACCACCATGTAAGCAGTGCAAATGCTGCAGGTATACAGGAGGTTCTCAACTTACAACAGTTCATTTAGTGACCGAAGTTACAGTGGCACGCAAAAAAGTGACATGACCATTTCCCACACTTACGACTTGCAGCATCAACATGGTCATGTGATTTACATAGATACCTGACAGCTGGTTCAGATTTATGACAGTTGCTGTGTCCCGGCATCATGCGATCCATCCTTTTGCGACCTTCTGACAAGCAAAATCAATGGGGAAGCCAGCTTCACTTAACAACCATGTTACTAATTTAACAGCTGCAGTGATTTACTGCAGGAAAAGTAGTAAAATCAGGCAAAACTCACTTAACAGATTTTTCACTTCACAAACACAGTTGAGCCCCGAATTTATGTTGCTAAGTTTAGGGCTACCTATACATGTGTAGCCAAGAAGCCCCCTCTGTAGATAATCAGCTTGTCAATTGAGAAATATGTCCTAATTATGTGCAAGTATTTGGTAGCACTTGTGGCAGATTGGCCGAAATGTGCTCAAACTGATCCAATCTTATCATTTACAGAAAACACTGCATGTGACATGGTGGGCAGGGTAGACTCAATTCTACATTTTCTCTGTATTACTGAAAAGGTGTTATGTGAGTGTCTTTGTTCACCAAAGCCATGATGGGCAACTGAGATCAATATCTGTGGGCCCAACTGTGATATACAGAAGGCTTTATACAATATAGGATGTAGGAAGAGTAAATGATAAATGGCATGGATTAACATATGGAATGGAAAAAAGAAGGGGGAAGGATGTAATGTTTCTGATTGAAAGTGGTCTGATCTTGTGGAGCAGAGTTGATGTGGTGGCATGGTGGTTAGAATGCAGTATTTGCAGGCTCTACTTCTGCTGATTGCCGGCTGCCAACAGTTCGGCAGTTTGATCCTGACCGGCTCAAGGTTGACTCAGCCTTTCATCCTTCCGTGGTCAGTAAAATGAGGACCCAGATTGTTGGGGGCAATATGCTGACTCTGTAAAGTGCTTAGAGAGGGCTGTAAAGCATTGTATATAAGTCTAAATGCTATTGCTATTATTAAACTGATTCCCTGACAGCTTACAGAAGGCAGTAATAATTTAACAACAGTTAAAGCATCTACAGTAACCTATAATCCATACATTTGAAAACTCTAATGAAGATATAGACTTAATATATAAGTGTGTGCTTTGCGCAAAAGTAACCAATGATGATCTTTATACTACAGGTGTCAAACTTGCAGCATCACATGGTCATCATGTGACATTTTGCGATGTTTCCCTCTTCTTGGAGCTGGTTGGGCGTGGCCTGTGTGTGATGCATCTGTCCCGCAGGCCGCCAGTTTGACACCCATCTTATACATATATGTAGTTGCATTATAAGTCACATTGTCTCATACTCGAGATGCAATCCTGTGTTGTGTGCAGTACTCAAAATATGTCCCACTGAACTAAGTAGGACATTTTATCAGGTGAATTGATGTAGTACAACTTTAGTATTCCCTAGGAAGCTTGGACCACAGCTTCAGGGACACTTCATTCTCAACATGTGACCTGGAGCATATAGAAAATGCAGTGCAATACCAGAAAAACTTTAAAAGCTTTAAAAATTTCAGTGATGTAATTATATCACTACATGTAATTACGGAACTAGCTTAGGGCCTTTCAAATACCACTGGCTTAGTACTTGGTATTAACTGAGCCACTATAATCACAGCTTATGGCTTGATAGGAAAAGTGAATTTGGCCACAGAATGCAATGGAAACTTCTGACTTCATACTGAACCTCAGTAGATCCATCTTTTCCTAATACTTAATACCTAATGAAAGTATGCTGTATAAAACTCGATTATTTTTTGTGAGTCCTCTGCAGTTATTTTTCTCATATTTACCATCTAACTACAATAAATAGTAGTTTAGGTAGGAATAGATCTTTGAAAGTACTATTTATAAAAGGAGAAAATGGAATGAAAACACAATGTCTGCAAATCTCAACACATTTTTGTTTTTGTTTTAAGCTAAGTAGGGACTCTTGTTAAACAGTATTTATCCCACTTGACTCCAACCCACCAAAGCCCATCACAACACTAGTAACAGTTGCATGGACGTCAGCAACCGTAGTTGTATTAATTCATGAAAAACTATATAAATTCATTGTTGGCTTCACCAACTAAAGTGGCAAAAAAGTACACGTAAGTGTTACCTTCTCTAGAACTCAGTCTACCACAGAAACAAGATTTGGGGGGGAGGGGAGCCCAAAATTTAAATTTTCACAATGTTTCCACCATAAGTGCTTGTATGGAAAGGAATCACTTTGTTATTTAATATACTCAACAAGTAGAAAGCAGACTGAAACTAAAGCAGCCTTTCCTACTAATACTTTCCTCAACTGCTTGGCTATAATTCATATGAATTACAAATATCATGGCCTAACAAGCCAGTGGTGGAAGGCAACCTTAAAAATAAACTGCAAATCACAACCAATTTCAGTTTACTGATAGTAATTGGAATAATTTTAATTTTTTTAAAAAAATACTTCAAAAGTTGTCAGTTTTTATTAAGGTGCACTAAGATGCTCAAAAAAATGGCCAAGGATTAATATAACTAAATCACAGATAATATATTGCTGAGTATCAATTAAAATTCTTGTACAAAGCTTATTAGTAAACACTGTATTTCTATATGTATTTAAACATAAGCATAGCCATATATGATATACAGACCACTTAGGTTTTATAACTTAAGGTGTCTAGAAGCAGGCTAAAGAAGGTTCATACTCAGCATTAAAAGACAAGGATGTATGTGTTCCTTGTGCATTGATTTTACATCCTTTTTCGAGCCAGTTATACCACCTATTCCATATCTTGTGGTACTGTTTCCTCTCTATCTCTTAGTTCCATCGTAAACATAATGAAAAGAGATGGCATATAATTAGAAAGCAATAGAAATGGAAATATTGTATATAGATGTATATATTGTAAAAATGAGAAAGTATGAAACAAAGAATATATATAAGATAATAGAATGGAAAATGGTAAACCCGAAATCAGAAAAAAGAAATACCGATAACGGAAAGCTGTAAAAATATAATTGTGATTTTAATGTTTAGATAATGTCAAATAATACTTAAAAAAATAAAAGACAAGGATCACAAAGAGAATATTGAAAATTGAGGATCCCCTTGGCATAAACCAAATATTCTGTAACTGTGGAACCTCTCACTCACTCACTCACACACACATACACACACAATATAATTCACAGTAAGGACACTGGGGCTAATCTAAACAGCCCTGGGTTACAGGTACTCCTCAACATATAACCATTCATTTAGTCACCGTTTGAACGGCACTGAAAATGTGACTTCTTTCCAAAGAAAACATCTTGTTCAGCACTAGCCACAAATGACTGGGGATTATGGGCATTGGAATCCAATGAATCTGGGCAGCATCAGATTTTGAGAAGTTAAATCGCCGTTCTAAACTTAACGGAATTGAAAACATTGATACAAGCATCCTGGTTGGTTCAACCGAAAGTCAGCCAATCATATCCTCTGGGTAACAGGGTGGGAGGTTAGATGGCTCCCCGGTATGATCCAACAGGTCTCCGCTTGACTCATGACGTGCTACTGCAAAGGACTCCATATGTCTCCAGAAACAGTTTTTCAACCATGCATCCTTCGATGTGGCATGAAATGATACTTCAAACCTTTTGAGCCAAGGTGGCGCAGTGGTTAAATGCAGCACTGCAGGCTACTGCTAGATCAGCAGGTCAGCGGTTCAAATCTCACCGGCTCAGGGTTGACTCAGCCTTCCATCCTTCCGAGGTGGGTAAAATGAGGACCCAGATTGTTGGGGGCAATATGCTGACTCTCTGTAAACCGCTTAGAGAGGCCTGAAAGGCCTATGAAGCGGTATATAAGTCTACTGCTATTGCTATTGCTATATGATACAGCTCTGGAAAGCTTTGGTACTACATTCCACTGAATTTAGCTTTTCAAACAATTTTTCTCAACTCTCGGGTTCAGATTTTTAAGTCTGCAAAACATTTCATTTTCCTTTTTTAAATACATTCAATGCATTCAACCTCCCAGCCACATATGTAGTTAGCTGTTACATCATAACTAAATAAGTTGATCACCATTGGAGAGAGACAGCTATAGCTCTTTCTCACTTTCTTCTTTCCTAGGGTGTACACCCGGCTCGCCAAGGCCCGGATTCTAGACTCCAGGATTGGATCCTCATGCTGGATTTCTTTGTTCTCCTTCTGCACTTTGGCAATTTTCTCCATGGTTTTACAGAGATTCTCCAGAGAACATAGACCCAGTCCTGGCATGGGGCGGGTTGCTGGCTGTTGTGCCTAGAAAATGAACATCTTGCAGAATAGAGCCGAGGTGGCGCAGTGGTTAGGGTGCAGTACTGCAGGCCACTTTAGCTGACTGTGATTTGCAGCTCAGCGGTTCAAATCTCACCTCCTCATCGGACTGTGGGGGCAAGTTGCTGACTCAATTTGCTAAAAATTTGTAAAC
Organism: Thamnophis sirtalis; assembly: GCF_051295495.1. Lineage (NCBI taxonomy): Eukaryota > Metazoa > Chordata > Lepidosauria > Squamata > Natricidae > Thamnophis > Thamnophis sirtalis. The sequence goes on from NW_028261382.1 coordinate 76,337,710, forward strand.
CGCTTAGAGAGGGCTGAAAGCCCTATGAAGCGGTATATAAGTCAAATAAATAAATAAATAAATAAATAAATAAATAAATAAATAAATAAATAAATAAATAAATAAATAAATAAATAAATAAATAAATAAATAAATAAATAAATAAATAAATAAATAAATAAATAGTAGAATCAGGACACTCAGCCTTGGTCTTGCCGTAATGCTGTCTTCTTCTCCCGCTGATTTGAGGGCTTCCTCTGGACCAGTGAGGGGACTGCCATCTTTGTCGTGATCTACAGAGTATCCCCTCTGTCTTTGTCACCTCTTCAGGGTGATGTCGGTCCCATAGGACCTCCTGGGAGGTAGAATTCAGCATGATTTCATTGAGCCCTGCTAATCCACGCTGCCGCCGCGACATCAGCTGCCCCTCCAACACATGACCCTTGTTCTCATTTACCCTCTGTCTTGGTACTGGCACCCTACCAACTTCCAGCTCACCTTACGCTTCATGCCTGATGGCCCGTCTGAGAGCTGCCCAATGCCTGGTCCATTAAACTGTCAGAGTCAATGGTGGACAGCATGGTGTGATCACTCTTGTTTCCTGGAAAGATGAAAGAGCTTGAAGAAATCCACTTTTTTAGGAACAATAGAAATCACCGTATTTTCAAATCTAGGCTATTTGTAAAGCTAGTCAATTTTAGGGAAAAATCAGTGGAATTGATTGAATGTGGCTTCTAGATGGCAATCAAAGCCAAGAAATGGGGGAGCTATGGTCAGCACAGAGTGGCCAGCAGATTATGGTCCTGGAATATTATGACGTGCACCCCGGGAAACAGTTAGCACTGATCCTTCTAGATGCACAAAAAGCTTTTGACAATTTAAATTGGCAGTTTATTATTCGACAATAAAAAATAAGAACTTTGGGGAGAAATTTGTAGGGATGATACAATCAATATACTCTATTCAAACAGCAAGAGTGATAATAAATGGGGAAACAACAGAACAATTTAACATAGCCAAAGGGTGTAAGATAAGGATGCCCTCTTATCACCTTTGTTATTTATTCTATCCTTAGAAGTACTATATTACTGGGACACATTAGACAAGAACAAGAAATAAAAGGCTTACAAATAAAAAAGGAAGAATAAAAAGTGCAAGCATTTGCAGATGATTTAGTATTTATCTTAGAGGAACCATTGGAAACAGGACCCAAACTAGTTTAGGAAATAGAACAATTTGGCAAAGTGGTCGGACTTAAAATAAACAAGGATAAGACAAAGATAATAACTAAAAATCTTACCAATAAACAGAAAAGAGAACTAGAGTGAAAAATGGATAAGCAGATAACCAAGATAGTCAAATACCTGGGAATCTGGGTGATGGCAAAATGCTCATCGATTAAAGAGGATAATTACAATAAGATACTTCATCAAATAAAAATGGACTTCGACAATTGGAAAAAAACCTCTTCATTAAACAGAAGAATAGCCACAATTAAAATGAATGAATATATTACCAAAAATTCTACTTCTATTTCAAACTATACCGATAAAATGAGGGGTTTAATTTTTGTAGAAGCACAGGATAAGCAGGTGAAACATTCCCTGATTTCATTCAAACAATTTGCAAAGCCATTCTTGTGGTAGAGAAGTCAAACAGAAGTGGTTGAACAAGCAGAGATCAGCTCATTGATTGTTTATAGAAAACCAGCATACTTACCAGGTTCTAGGATGCGGACTTGGCACTCCAGTATTTGACATATATGGTGAATTTCCAGGTTGGCTTTTTGAAGTTTGGCAAATTTCTCCATGAGTCTGGAGTGGTTCTCCAGGTAGTGTAGTCCTGGTCCTTGCATGGGGCAGGATGCTGGCTGCTGTGCCTAGAAAATGAATATCATGCAGAATTCTGGAATCAGGACGCTCTCCAGAAATAATATTTTTTCTGGCCCTCACATAACGTGCGGGAAAACCAATTAAACTATCCAACATCTTCAACGTCTCCAGAGATGGGAAACTCACAGCCTTATTTAGTAGACTCTTGCCCTGTTGGAAAAGCCAACCTCTTAGTTGGTGGACCGTGGTCTTCTTGGACAGCTCTCACCATTAGAAAGATTTCCTTATGTTTAAACCAAGTCTAGGTAGCTGCAACCTATACCAGATTACTATTACAGCTACAGTGACGTGCGGTGAGGTTTATGGCTGGTGAGGCACTGATGTCACACACACACACACACACACATACACACACAGAGGCAGATGTCACACACGGGCCCTTCAAAGACTAAACATTTTTTTTTTACTGGTGGGGAATTAAAACTCCCCTTTTCCTCAATGGGAAATCATATTCAGACAAAGAAAATTATTAAAATTATCCTTTCCTTTCTGAAGCCTGGCTCTTTCTCTGCACCTATATTGGGAGGGGGGGAATAGGGGAAATGCAAGCGGTGAGGCCAGCCTGCCCCCTTCTTGTCTCCCACCCCCCCTTCCCAACGGGACAAGAAGGCGGAGGGCTGGTCTTGCAAACGGGGATCAGCGCACTCGCCGCCTCCCCCTCCCCTGGGAGGAGCTCTGCAGCGGGACAGACGAACGGAGGGGGAGATCGCCCCTTCCTACTCCGCGCCCCCAAACCCCATCTTCCCTGGCCTGCACCCCTGCGCTGGAAAGGCGAGCAAAACGTGCAACTCGATGCTATGCCATGCAATGCAAGCGATGCAATGCAATGCAACGCAACGTGCCCAGGCTCCTTTGGGTTCGGGGGTAATCTGAATGGAGGGAGCGGGGGATCCCCGGGGTGGAGGCCTCCCGGTGCAATGGTCTTCCGCAGCTCCGGAGCGAACCTTCGCCTTCCCCACCCACGATTGCAAGGCTGGAGGCCTCGGCAGCAGCCACCCCCACCCCCAGCCGGCCAACCCTCGCCCGTACCGTCAGCAGCGGGACCTGCGTAGTTCCTCTCCTCCCCGGCGCCAACCCTCGCCCGTACCGTCAGCAGCGGGACCTGCGCAGTTCCTCTCCTACCCTGCAAGCGCTGGGTGCGAGTGCTGAATGGCCGGTCGGCATGGAAGGCAAACCGGCACTTTAAAGGCATGTTGGCACTTTAGAGTGCCGGCAGGGCTCGGCCGCCATTCAGCGAAACATGTTTCGCTGAATGGCAGCCGAGCTCTAAAGTGCAGACATGCCTTCCGGGCCGGCCGGCCATTCAGCTGCTGAATGGCCGGCCGGCCCGGAAGGCATGCCAACACTTTAGAGTGCCGGAAAGGCTTGGCCGCCATTCAGCGAAACACGTCCTGGTTTGTGGCCGGGCGCCACGCTTGCACTTTAAAGTGCATGCCGCCTGGACACAAACCAGGACATGTTTTGCTCTATGGCGCGCCGAGGCCTCATGGCTTAAAAAAATTAAAAAATAAAAATAAAAATAGATGTGCCAGCCCGCGCGCCAGCAGGAAAAAAAACCACACACACACACACACAGACACACGCACATACACATAATAAAACAAATTACAATTACATTATAAATAAATTGAATTCCTCCCCTCTGCCCCCTCCCTCTGACCCACATACCTTCCAGCTGCGTCAAAAATGCTAGATTTGGTCTAGCTAGGGCCAGGCAGGCTAGGATAGTTGCTGCAAGAGTCAGCACGTGGATGACTCTGCTTAAATGTTTTAAAATGGCCTCTAAACGAAGTGCCCTCTGCAGGAGGAGGCGGGAGAATCACATGCCTCATTTGCATACAGATTTTTTTGCTTTTAAACCCTTGGTTAACTCTTAAAAGGCGAAAAATTCCTTATGCAAAGGAGGCCCATGGTTCTCTAGCCTCCTCCTACTAACTGCACTAAGCAGACTCAGAGTCACTGTGACTTAGAGTCTGGGAGCAACTACCTTGGCCTTTTTAATTATTTTAAAAATTGTTTCCCTTTCCTCAGGAGACTGGTGAGGCCCCGCCTCCCCTGCCTCTAGTGACTGCACGTCACTGTACAACTATCATTTCTGGTCTTAGTTCCTGTGGTAATGGAAAATAATTCTCGTGCACCTTTTCTGGAGTTTCCTTTTCTGTTCGTGAAGTCGCCTCTGCAGACTGAACGTCTGAATATATATTCTTCTTAAAGAAAAAACAAAATACATACAAAACAAAAGCAAGAAAAAAGAAAACAACTTTCCTCCATTTCATCAAGCATGTCGTTTGGTTACAAGTTTTTGTGCATCAATTCTTAAGATTAAAAATAAAATCACTGATTATCCATTAAATGTAACTAAATATTTCACTGTCGTTGAGCATTATGTGTTCAAATTACTATTAATATTCTTTCATTTGTAACAATCCTTATTTCCTTTAATTCATAATTATCAAGTAACAATAAGTCTTTAAAGTATTATACTATCGCCTTTCTCTAAAGAGAAAAAACAGAGATTATATCCCACTCTTATGCATTGGGATCATTATTGTTGTTTATATATATTGTGTGAATAGTCCTCTATAGCATAACAAGAAAAAACTTTCATAACAATAAATATAACTTTCTATTACTACATAAGTAAACAGTTTCATTCCCAGGTTTTTTTTATCTAACCATTGGTAAAACAGTCCCATACTTTATAAAATTGCTCATCCCCTCGTTCTCTAATTTCAAATGTAAGCTTACTCATTTCGGCACATTCCATTAGCATCAGGAATTTGTGCTAGCATTCCACACATTCCCTGTACACATCAAGTACTTATTGGAGAATCAAAACTCTGCTGCAAACTAGGTCAGCAGAGAAAGAGTCTCTACCTGCAGGGATTTTGAAAGGTGAAGACACGGGGACCCTCTAGCAAGAGGCAATGATGCAAGTCACCTTCACAGGTGGAATTCAAGAGCATTTCCCATACGAATCTAACCCAGTGGGAGGAGAGATTGAGTAGTCCCAGAGGGAAGACACAGCTAATAATGATCCTTGGCTCTCTGACCATGCCCATCACCAGGAATGCCCCTGCAAAGCCCCTCCATTTCCAGTCCCCACTGTCCCTACTCCACCAGAGCAGTTTCAGAAGACTCCTTGGGTCAACTTGATCCAAGTGGCATCTTCCCAACACTCACCTCTTCTTTTGTTTTCTCCTCCTTGAGGATGCTGCCAACCGAGGTTCCTTGACTGCATCCTCTGGAGTCCTCATCCTGAACCCCTTCAACATTCACTGGATTCCCGCCCTGCAATAAGACATGATTTATTGAACAAGCCATTAATGGCTGATTTGCATAATGGTAACCAACCTAAGTAATGTAGAAATTAGAGTATAGCCTCTTAAGAAGATAACTAAGCAGAAGAGAGCATTTCTATAGAAAAAAGGGACTTGAAATATTCTAGTTTGCAGCCATTTAGGACAGTGGAATTTATCAGTAGTGTCCGAATAGCAAATTTAAACCCAATGCTTTACAAGTATATTAGAAGTTGCAGTACTTATTGTAGAATCAAAAACCTCTTTAAATTTGAGAATCAAAAGCAATCTTTGCTATAACTAAATCTTTGTTATACACCTGTGGGATTTCATCAACAGGAATATAACAAATAAAGTCACCAGGATTACCCCAGAAACCTGAACTTATTATTTCCTTGCTAACTCAAGCACATGTTTTACTGATGACTAATTAATCATCCTTTTATTCTGCCGCTCCCCCATCCCTCCAAAATACAACCAGAAAGAGGAGGATCTTAGGTGGTGATACATGCAGATGAAAATAAGTTGTTGTAACCCAACAGCTATGCAGAACGGGAACACAATTTCTCCAAATGTAATTTTGGATCAGCCTGGAATTCAGCTCCCCATACCTAAGCTTCATTATCTCTTCAGCATCTTCCTGACTGCCAAAGATTTAGTCACTCCTTGGATCCCTGTGTTGTATTTTGCTTTAGAGAGGAGCTATTCAAATAAATGCAAATAACTACACTGCTTTGGCAGAGAGATTTCCATTAAGGACCATCCAAGATAGAGATCCCATATCTAAACTGCCAAAATTCAGACAGCCACTAGGGAGCTGTGGGGCAACTCCCTCAGGCTTTCCCCACAAAGCCTCTGCTATCCTATCCCCTTCTCTCCCTCAGCCTTGCCCCACAGAAGCCTCTGCTATGCCCTTCTCTCCCTCAGGGTTGCCCCACAGAGGCCTCTTCTCTCCCTGAGGTTTGCCCCACAAAATCCTCTGCTATCCTATCCCCTTCCTCAGGCTTTCCCCACAGAAGCCTCTCCCCTTCTCTCCCTCAGGCTTGCTCCACAGATTCTCTCCCTTGGGCTTGCCCCACAGAATCCTCTCCTCTCCCCTTCTCTCCCTCAGGGTTTCCCCACAGAAGCCTCTCCTCTCCCCTTCTCTCCCTCAGGCTTTCCCCACAAAAGCCTCTGCTATGCCCTTCTCTCCTCAGGGTTTCCCCACAAAAGCCTCTCCTCTCCCCTTCTCTCCTCAGGCTTTCCCCACAAAAGCCTCTCCTCTCCCCTTCTCTCCTCAGGCTTTCCCCACAAAAGCCTCTCCTCTCCCCTTCTCTCCCTCAGGCTTTCCCCACAAAAGCCTCTGCTATGCCCTTCTCTCCTCAGGCTTTCCCCACAAAAGCCTCTCCTCTCCCCTTCTCTCCCTCAGGCTTTCCCCACAAAAGCCTCTGCTATGCCCTTCTCTCCTCAGGGTTTCCCCACAAAAGCCTCTCCTCTCCCCTTCTCTCCTCAGGGTTTCCCCACAAAAGCCTCTCCTCTCCCCTTCTCTCCTCAGGCTTTCCCCACAAAAGCCTCTCCTCTCCCCTTCTCTCCCTCAGGCTTTCCCCACAAAAGCCTCTCCTCTCCCCTTCTCTCCTCAGGGTTTCCCCACAAAAGCCTCTCCTCTCCCCTTCTCTCCTCAGGCTTTCCCCACAAAAGCCTCTCCTCTCCCCTTCTCTCCCTCAGGCTTTCCCCACAAAAGCCTCTGCTATGCCCTTCTCTCCTCAGGCTTTCCCCACAAAAGCCTCTGCTATGCCCTTCTCTCCTCAGGGTTTCCCCACAAAAGCCTCTCCTCTCCCCTTCTCTCCCTCAGGCTTTCCCCACAAAAGCCTCTGCTATGCCCTTCTCTCCTCAGGGTTTCCCCACAAAAGCCTCTCCTCTCCCCTTCTCTCCTCAGGGTTTCCCCACAAAAGCCTCTCCTCTCCCCTTCTCTCCTCAGGCTTTCCCCACAAAAGCCTCTCCTCTCCCCTTCTCTCCTCAGGCTTTCCCCACAAAAGCCTCTCCTCTCCCCTTCTCTCCTCAGGCTTTCCCCACAAAAGCCTCTCCTCTCCCCTTCTCTCCCTCAGGCTTTCCCCACAAAAGCCTCTGCTATGCCCTTCTCTCCTCAGGCTTTCCCCACAAAAGCCTCTCCTCTCCCCTTCTCTCCCTCAGGCTTTCCCCACAAAAGCCTCTGCTATGCCCTTCTCTCCTCAGGGTTTCCCCACAAAAGCCTCTCCTCTCCCCTTCTCTCCTCAGGGTTTCCCCACAAAAGCCTCTCCTCTCCCCTTCTCTCCTCAGGCTTTCCCCACAAAAGCCTCTCCTCTCCCCTTCTCTCCCTCAGGCTTTCCCCACAAAAGCCTCTCCTCTCCCCTTCTCTCCTCAGGCTTTCCCCACAAAAGCCTCTCCTCTCCCCTTCTCTCCTCAGGCTTTCCCCACAAAAGCCTCTCCTCTCCCCTTCTCTCCCTCAGGCTTTCCCCACAAAAGCCTCTGCCATGCCCTTCTCTCCTCAGGCTTTCCCCACAAAAGCCTCTGCTATGCCCTTCTCTCCTCAGGGTTTCCCCACAAAAGCCTCTCCTCTCCCCTTCTCTCCCTCAGGCTTTCCCCACAAAAGCCTCTGCTATGCCCTTCTCTCCTCAGGGTTTCCCCACAGAAGCCTCTCCTCTCCCTTTCTCTCCCTCAGGCTTTCCCCACAAAAGCCTCTGCTATCCTATCAGGCCTCTTTTTCCCTTTCCCTGTTAAAAAGGCTTCCCTCCCTATCCCTTACCTTGGTTTGTTTTTCTATTTTCAGTCAAAACCTTCCTCCTCCTCTCACACTCCCTCCCTCTCTCTCTCCTCGCCAAAACCTTCCTCTTTTCTCTCCCTCCCTCCCCCCCACTGCACTTGAAAACCTTTCACTCCTAATCTGGGAAGCTTCTTCAGTTCTAGTTCTGAACTGAAGGAACTTCGGATGAGAAGCTAAATGTTTTTAAGTGGGGGGAATAAAAGAGCTTTTTGAAATGCACCTTTGAGATGGGAGACAACCATGACTGAGAATCTCCATAGAGAGTCACAATCGCCTGGTTTATTAACCACTAGACCAGGGTTGTCCAAACTTGGGAACTTTTAAGACTTGTGGACTTCAACTCCCAGAATTCCCCAGCCAGCATTGGCTCTCATACCACAGCTATGTATTGATGTGCATAAATATATATTGTTGGTAAACATGTCACTTAGATGGTATCAGGTGAGTCTTTCTTTGTGCAGATGGGAACTTCATGACTTCTTTCTGTTGAGTAGAGATGACTTAATTGCAAGCTTGCGCCCTAATGAAAGGAGTGCAAAGAAGGAAGAGTCACAAGGCTTCAGGCCAAATGGGCAATCCACACTGTGCCTCCTGTGTAAATAGAATGCAGCTACTTTCAAAGCAACACATGATAAAGCATTCCTGTTGGTGTCAGAATAGCAATAGCAGTAGCAGTTAGACTTATATATCGCTTCATAGGGCTTTCAGCCCTCTCTAAGCGGTTTAAAGAGTCAGCATATTGCCCCCAACAACAATCCGGATCCTCATTTTACCCACCTCGGAAGGATGGAAGGCTGAGTCAACCCTGAGCCGGTGAGATTTGAACAACCGAACTGCAGAACTGCAGTCAGCTGAAGTAGCCTGCAGTGCTGCATTTAACCACTGTGCCACCTTGGCTCCTGGTGTCAGAAGTGCCATTATCTCTCCTATTCATTATAAAGCACACCATTCCTCATTCACAGCCCCCCCAGGGACAAGGGGGCTGTCCAGGAGCAGCCTGGGAATCCTGCCATGTAATACATGCATCATAAAGGAGTGTCAGTCAACTTATTTACTTACTTACTCAACTTTAGAAGCCTCCTGTTCTTAACTGGGATTATTGAAGTGCCACCTTTATAACCAGCTGAGGTTCCTTCTTGTAGACTTGTATTCCAAGTGTGGCCTTACCAAGGCATTATAAAGTGGGTATTAGCACTTCATGTGATCTTGATTCTATCTCTTTGTTAATGTAGCTTAGAACTGGGTTGGCTTTTTTGGCAGCTGCAGCACATTACTGGCTCCTATTTAAATGAGTTTTATTTCTTTATTTATTCCGTCAAGCATGCATTAGATAACATCTATAACTATAAACATGATTTGGAAAACATGAAATGGATACAAATAAAAGGGGACATTAGGACAGGGGCGGTAGGCACATTGGTGTACTTATACATGCCCCTTTCAGACATTTTGGGAATGGGGTGAGGTCAACAGTAGACAGTCTAAGGTTAAAGTTTTGGGGGTTTGGGGAAGAAACCACAGAGTCAGGTAGTGCATTCCAGGTGTTGACCACTCTGTTGCTGAAGTCACATTTTCTGCAATCGAGTTTGGAGCGGTTTACCTTAAGTTTGTATCTATTGTGTGCTCATGTGTTGTTGTGGTTGAAGCTGAAGTAATCATTGACAGGTAGGACATTATAGCAGATAATTTTATGTAGTATACACTTAGATCAAACCAAAGGTGGCGTAGTTCTAAGTTGTCTAAGCCCAAAATTTCAAACTGGTTGCATAAGGTATTCTGTTGCGAGCAGAGGACTCCAAGATCCCTCTCACAGTTACTACCTTGGAGCAAGGTACCACACTGTACCTGTACATTTTGTTTTTCTTGCCTAAAGGTAGAACTTTCCTTTTTTCACTACTGAATTTCATTTTATTAGATAGCAACCAACATTCAAGTCTGCCAAGATCCTTCTCTATTTTGAGCCTGTCTCCTGAAATGTTGGCTATTCCAGCCAGCTTGGTGTCGTCTGCAAATTTGAAGAGTTCCCCATCTATTCCCTCATCCAATTCATTGATGAAGATGTTGAAGAATACTTGGCCTAAAACAGGTGGCTTTCAAAGTACACACCCCCTTCAGAAGACTTTTTCTTGGTACCTTGGGAGTCCTTGGCATAATAGTGGAGGGGGTAATACAAAGATAATTTTCACTGGTCAGAACTGTGGCGTTCTGTCTCCTGAAACTGCCAGTCTCAATGCAAATTCTCCTACAATCATCAGCGTGGAACTCCCATTCCTGGGAGTGCTGCAAAGCCACGTTTATTCCAGTTTGTCAATCATGTCCTTAAGTAGACAAGGTGACTTGAGCCCCTGGTATCTTCTAGGTCAAGTGTCACCAACCTTTTGGACCTCAGTGACCACTAAATTCATAATTTTAAATCCCACGGACCATTAATATGATCTGCCTAATGACTGGCTGGGTGGACATGGCTAGGTGGTCATGTGATTGGGTGGGTGTAGCCAACTCACTTCAAGGGGCCCCTCGCAAGACTACTCACTCCTCCCCACCCAGCCACTCCCCTCCCCGCCCGGGCTCCTTAGGGCCCCAACAGGAAGCAATTGTTGAAGCTAAGCAGCCACCATGAGAAAGAGTTGGCAAAACAGCTGTCTCACTTCAAATTCTGACCGAGAAGGAGGTTCAGCAGAAACATCTCACTGAGGACTACAAGCATAGGCTTTCCAAACAGAGGGAAGACCTGTGGGAGTGCAAGGCCAGGTACTGGCACCTGGAGGTCACTGGGCTGAGATGATCAGCCAGTTCCAGGCCATGATGCAGTCCCACTGGAACGAGGCCCTCTGGCTCTTCGCCACCAGCGGTGCTTTCCTCCAGCCTTTGCCCAAAGCCCCCCACCAGGAGGCTGAAGCAGACCCCAAGTCAGAATTACTGCCCCCTTCCGACAGACACAAAAATCCCCTGAAGGGGGAGACTCTGCAGCAACACAAGCATTCATTGTACGAATCCGTCCCGTGGACTGTAGTTTTGAGGACCCCCGATTTAGTGCAATATAAAAAAATGCAAATAATTTTTCTGTGGACCACCAACATTTTCTCGTGGACCACCAGTTGGTGACACTGATCTAGATGCACCCTACATTCCAGGATAACCAACATGGTTTGTGATGGGATGAAAGCAGGCGAATGCAATGAATAAAACAAAAAAGATCTGTGTTTATCAGATTACTCCCAAAACTTGTAAACAGTAGAGTATCTAAGAGCATCATTCCAAAACACAAACTAATATGCTGAATGTATATTTAAAAGCAAGTTCTGTGTTCGAGGACCAGGATACAAAAGCTAAGGAATCTGCTGAAATAGTGCAGCCAAGTGCACAATTCTTCTTTGTGACGAGCGCCCTCTACTGGCTAGCTGAATACACTACATTGAAAATGAATGTTCTGCAAACCAACTTTGTGATGCAGTGGAAGTTTTTTTACACTCTTGTTCATTTACAAAGAGCCATAGCATATATAGGTAATCCTCGACTTACAACAGTTCACTTAGTGACTGTTCAAAGTTACAATAGCACTGAAAAGAGCGACTGATAACTGTTTTTCAGAGTTACAACCTTCAAATTCAAATGCTGGGCAACTGACTCATATTTATGGTGGTTACAGTGTCCACCGGAGTGATATGATCCCCTTTTGTGACCTTCTGAAGAACCACATCAATGGGGAAAACCAGATTCACTTAGCAACCGCCTTACTAACAAATGTGATGGTTCACTTAACAACTGCGACAGGAAAAGTTGTAAAATGTAATAGACTCACTTAACAAATGTTTTCATTTAGCATCGTAAATCTTAGGCTCGATTCTGGTTGTAACTCGGTAACTACCTATATGTGGCCCTTTCGGGGTTTCCTTTTCTTCAAAATATATACCTTTGCAGTATCACCTGCAGTTTCACCATATGTAAATAATAAGATTTAATTGTTTTGTCTTGTTTTTAGGCAAAGATGCATATGAAGAGCTGGGACCAGGGGTGAAATTCAGCAGGTTCTGGCAGGTTCTGGAGAACCGGTAGCAGAAATTTTGAGTAGTTTGGAGAACCGGCAAATACCACCTCTGTCTGGTCCCAGATTGGGATGGGAATGGGGATTTTGCACTATCCTTCCCCTGGAGTGGGGAGGAAATGGGGATTTTGCAGTATCCTGCTACGCCCACCAAGCCACGCCCACAGAACTGGTCGTTTTTTGCTCATTTCTGCTCTCCCCAGCCCCCAGGAGCACTCTGAAAGCCTACTAAAGGCTATGAATGGCCATTTTGGTGAAGGGGGCAGGGTTTCGGGACGCAAAAAATTCTGTATTCAGTGTATAAGACGCACCCAGATTTTCAGCCTCTTTTTTGAGGGAAACGATGTGTTTTATACTCCAAAAATAGGGTAGGTGGGAGCGAAAAAGAGACCTTGTAGAAAACATTAGGAGTCATAACACCACTCATTGTACATAGTGCAATTGGCACAATGGAAAACCACAATGCGTTTGAACCAGCACAAGAGCAGCTGTTTTCCAAGTATGGTTTTGAATAGCTCAATGCCTCTGGAAATGGCATTCGGCCACCGGGAAGAGGAAGGATGCCAACTCTTGTTATGTATTCAATCAAAGGAAATGCAACCTCAACGCCCCATTGAACTCCTATTAAGGAAATGAGAACATCAGAAAGTGAACCTTGCAACTTAGCCTTACACAGGTGAGGTTCTCTCACTATTCAGGCAGGTAACTGTAAACAGCAGCACTTCACTGTGCTGAGCATTGCAACTGGCTAGAATATTTGACTGAAGTCGCCTCTCTAATACCCTCCCCCCAAATAAAAAGAAAGCCAGCCACCTCATCACCCCCATACCCTGGGACATACATAAACACAGATAGTTCTTGACTTACGACCTCTTGCTTAGTGACAGTTTGAAGTTACACCAGACTCTCCACCACCACCACTACCCAAAAAAATTTCAAAGTTCTGACAATCACGTGATTGTATTTGGGGTGTTTGGCATGGCAACTGGCCCGCATTTATGGTCATTTGCAGAGTCCTGTGGCCACACAACTGCAATGTATGGTGTTTTTTGTCTCTCTGTGTAATCCTCACGGCGTTTAACAGCTGTTTCAAAAAAGGTAAAGGCTGCGGTCATTTGGAGGCTTACTTAATGACTGGCAGAACTTACCATATTCCTGACCCTATTATGGCTGGAAGTCAAGGACTATCTTTGTGCAACTCCTTATTCTGCTCACCCTTGCCTCAGGTGATAGGGAAGCAATTACATGTCTGTCTCTCTCTCTCTCAATATCTCATTATATCCATATTAATAAAGAGCGTTCAGATGATCCTGAAGCAGTTATTGCAATAGCTTGCAGCCAAACCTATTTCATTTCATTTCCTATCTATCTATCTATCTATCTATCTATCTATCTATCTATCTATCTATCTATCTATCAATCATCTATCCACCCACCCACCTATCTACTTATCCGGCTGCGTGTGTATGTTCCAGCAGAACGCTGGAATGCCTCAAGCAATTTCAACTGAATTTGGTATATAGATGACTTACTTTCTAGAAACAGTTACTGTGGGGGTAAGACACCCCTAAAACTCCTTTGGGGGTTTGTTGTGTTAAGATACAGCTTGTTGTGTCTTAAAATGGCTTCTACTGTACTGCCATAAAATGGCTTCTACTGTACAGCACAGTGGAGTTGCCATGGTAAAGGCTTCACAGTACTCCACAAGCGGGGCTCCCTCTGGTAAGGGGGAAAATCCAACATTAGAAATTACGTTTGGTCCAAACATTTTCTCCCTATCCATAATACTCGGGCAACGCTGGTTTATCGACTAGTATTAGTAAATAGAAACATTTTTAAAAACCACTGATGGGGCATTTACCTGTGCTAGAAATTATAAAAACTCCTTCCTGACTTCAGAAGGACATGGTTGCCAGGACGTAAGGAACAAAGGCAGGCGTGAGGTGATTGTTTTATCCATCCTTATACATATACATACATATATATATATATTATATTTCACATAGAGATCTGGCTTAATATCTTAAAGAGAAGCATCACAGGGAAAGTCAGCATTCGGAGTTGAATCCACGCCATCCAGGACCCAGGGAGATTCCAGTATTCCCTCAGTCTTAAAATTTGCATCATGGGGCAGGGAGTTTGGCAAACTGGGGCAAGACAGAAGTGCTTCCAGCCACAGAGCCGAGTAATTAAGAGAACCCCTCCCCCCATTGCTTCTGGGAGCTGCTGCCCCCAAACCAGGATTAATACGAGCACGACAAATCACTTTCCAGAATCCAGGCACTCAGGCCAACTTGGCACGGCGGGAAGCATCATTCCTGAAGCTGTCAAAAGACAAATGTCCACACCAGCAAACATTTGTTTCTTGAAGAATGACTGATGAAACTATGTAGTTGAAAAGAAAAGAAAAGCCTTTTGCCTCTCCCTCCCTCAACGCCTTCCCCAAAGGTCCCTGAAAGGCATTCTGAGTTGCGATGGTGGTCCTTGCTGTCTTTTCCCCAAAACCTCCTTTCCTGCAGATGTCTTTAAAGGGCTGAATCGCGTTTCGCGAGAAGCAACTTTGAATAGATCCCAGGCGGCGTTCCCCTTCAGCCTCCCGAGCTCCGCTATCCTCTTAAGACTGGGAATAGACAGCCAGGATGGTGCCACCCTCTTCTGGGCTCTGGTAGCGCTGGCGGGCGTGTTTCTCGCAGTACATCTCTTCCCCAACCCAGAAATGGCCACGCATCTTCAGGTTGAGCCCGCAGTCGGTGCAAACATAGCAAGACGGGTGGCGGTAGCGGTTCTCTTGAATTTTCACAGCCTGATATCTGGGGAAGACAGAGGAGAATCTCGTGAGAAGGACTAGCACAATGTTGGCAGGCCTTTTCAGCACTGAGTGTCGAAAGGGGAGCACGCGTGCGTGGGGGAGTGCTGGAAATCAGAAGAGCAGTCCCCCTTCTCGCATGCGTATGCTGGGAAGCTGAGCTTCCATTTTCTGGTGTACGAATGTGCGCCAGTCACCTAATTCTCTGGTTTTTGGTGCACATGCGTGCACAAACAGCAGCTTCCCGGTACACGCATATGCGCCAGGGTTTCCAGCACTCCTGCGTGCAAAAAGACCAGCTGGCCGGCCAGCATGTGTGCCAGATCACGGAGGAGCAATGGGTGACGGCTGGTGCGTCCGGAGAGATGGCTTTGCGTGCCAATTGTGGCACGCCTGCTATAGGTTTGCCATCACAGGACTAGCATCTACAGCAGGGGATGATGAACCTTGGCAAGATTTGTGGACCTCAACTTCCAGAAATTCCCAGCCAGCAATCCACAAGTCGAAGTTCTACCACCAACCAGTCAGTCCTGGAGGAGATCAACCCTGACTGCTCTTTAGAAGGCCAGATCCTGAAGAGGAAACTCAAAGACTTTGGCCACCTCATGAGAAGGAAGGACTCCCTGGAGAAGAGCCTCATGCTGGGAACGATGGAGGGCAAAAGAAGAAGGGGACAGCAGAGAAGGAGGTGGCTGGATGGAGTCACTGAAGCAGCAGGCGTGAGCTTCAATGGACTCCAGAGAATGGTAGAGAGCAGGAAGGCCTGGAGGAATGTTGTCCATGGAGTCGTGATGGGTCGGATATGAATTTGCAACTAACAACAGCAACAACAAGGAGAGGAAGATCAAAAGAAGAAGGAACAATTGTTCTGAAGGAAAACAGGTTAATCATCATTGCCATTGTTTATCGTTATTTTGGATTGATTTTTATCGCAATTTCCTCCTTGTGAGCTGCCCAGAGTTGCTCATTCAGCAGGCATAGATGTTTAATAAACTAGCTATGGAGATTCCTAATCGTCCAAGTCATGGTTGTCCCAAAGGATTTTTTTTATTTCCTCAAAAGACAACTGGACTTTCTTGTGGTCCCCCCCACCTTTTGAAAACGTTCCAAAGAACTGAAGGAGCTTCTTGGATGAAAAGCAAAATGTTTTCAAAGAAAAAAAAAACAAGAAAGTCCAGTTGTCTTTTGCAAAATAATTTGTTTAACAAATTATTAATATTAACCCCAAATAGCAATAGCACGTAGACATATACCGCTTCACAGTGCTTTTACAGCACTCTCTAAGTGATTTACAGAGTCAGCTTATTGCCATCAACAATCTGGGTCCTCATTTCACCCACCTCGGAAGGACGGAAGGCTGAGTCAACTCTGAGCCTGGTAAGATTCGAACTGTCGTAATGCTGGAAGCCGGCAGTGAGCAGAAGTAGCCTGCAGGACTGCACTCTAACCATTGCACGCTCATGGCTCAAAAGCAGACAAGCTGCTCACTGTTTCAAAATAGACCCTTCCCCTTACCAAACCATCCCCAGCTCTTTTCCTTTCTGTGTTTTTTTTTCTTTTTAAATGAAAGTTTCTAGAAATTTAAACTTTCATTTAAAAGAAAGTTTTTCCTTTTTAAATGAAAGTTTCCTGCTAGAAATTCATTACACATTGTCAGGGCATGCTGGCCCTTCACACCCTCTGCAAACAGCTGCTGGATGGCTATAAATAACAAACCGTTTGCCCTGTTGAAGGGTGTAGAGTCAAATCCAATTTCCTGCAACCTGAATTTTTTTTTCATATACACAGGTAATCCTCAAGCTAGGACCACAAATAAGAGACTGGAAAGTTCGTTAAGCCACGCGATCGTTAAAGTGAGGTATCCTACGGTTGCAGCTGATGTTGTGACCCTTTTGGATGTGGTCATTAAGTGATACATCACACGGCTATGGCTTGCAACCTCCTGCCAGCTTCCCCCTTGCCGATTTGGAAGCCTGTTGGGAAGGTCACAAGGGATGATCATGTGACTGCAGGATGATGCAATGGTCATAGGTGTGAGCCAGTTGGCATGCGCCTGGACTGTGATCCGGGATGTTGTAATGGCCATAGGTAGAGGACAGATCATAAGCCACTTTTTTTCAGTCAAGTCAAAATGTTGAATGGTCGCTATGTAAGGATTACCTGCAATGGACCAAGCTAGCATAATGCCCAGCCACAAGGGGCTGTAGTCCAGCCCATCAAATTGTTCCATGTTCTTCTCTTTGCTTACCAGAATAACAGAACTGGAAGGAACCTTGGAGGTCTTCTAGTCCATCCCCCCACCCAAGCAGAAGTCCCTATAGCATTCAGACAAATGTCTGTCAAATCTCTTCTTAAAAACCTCCAAGGATGAAGCACCCACAACATTTGGAGGCAAGTCAGTCCACTGATTAATTTTTCTCACTGTCAGGAAATTTCTCCTTAATTATAGGTTGCATCTTTCTTTGATAAGGTTCCATCCATTATCTCAAAGGTGTTGTGGTCCGCCACTGGCCTATGGAGCTGGCAGCAGAGTCAGACAGAGAGAAGGTTGGGGAGGAACATGGTCCAGTTCTGGAGTCTGGGGAAGGCTCTGATGAAGGCTCTGCATCGGAGGCAGAGAGGGAGCCAGGGCCATCTGGGAGTTATGTGCTGCCTCCGGAGCCTCCAGAGTCGGACATCAGCAAGGCAGAGGAATAGACTCCCTCTGTTCCCAGTCCGTGCATGAGCAGAACTGCCAGAAGGCAAGAGCACTTAAGACAGAAGGGATGACCCAGGAGTAAGGCTTGGAGGTGATTGGCCCCTCCCATATGACATCAAAGAGGAGCAAAGGCACATGAGCCTTTGCAGGAAGCAACTTAGTTCATGCTGGTCAGTTTACCTTCTGAAGCTTTGTTTTGACTTTGCTCTGTGTGGCCTTGCAAAGCTAATTGGCAATTAGGTCTTTGGCAGCATTTCAAGGGAGATAAAGGTGGGTGCTTATCAGCCTTATCCCGAAAGACTTTGGCAGACTTCTGTTGGACTCTTTACAAACTATTTGTGACTCATTACAGCTGTGAATGAACATAATTCATAGCCTTTGAAATAAAAAAGGGGTTTTGGGACTAAGTGTGTGCTTTTTACTGTCTCAGGAAGCTAGGACAGAACAAAAGGTGCTTTTTCAAGAGGCAACTGGATTTTCTTGTTTTTCTTTGAAGATGTTTTTGTTTCTCATTCAAGAAGATTCTTCAGAGGTGAAGAAGCTTCTTGGATGAGAAGCAAAACATCTTCAAAGAAAAACCAAGAAAGTCCAGTTGCCCCTTGAAACAGCACTTTTGGGACAACCGTGACCTGGATGACGGAGAATCTCCACAGACATTTCCATCCATTACTTTTTCTCCTGCCTTCAGGGGCTTTGGAGAGTAAGTCGACCCCCCTCTCTTCCATGTGGCAGCCCCTCAAATAGTTGAAATGGAAGGTCTCCCCCTCTATTCCAGTCCCTTTGGTATCAAACCCTATCTTTTTTTTTTGCAAAGTTTTTAATTTTTCTTATACATACAGTACATACATTTCACAAATATACTTTTCTCATAGATATTGTTAGCATTATACATTGTCATTTAACATTTATACTTCCATTCTTCCCCTAAAGATATAATCATATATTCGAGAGTCTTTCCTGCCATCCCATACTTCCATCTTATATTACAACAACGTTACATCTTCTTCCCTCTCTTTCTCCTACCCTCCTCTTTTCTCGCCTTTCTTCTTTCCTCCTCTCCTTTCTCTTTTTCTTTTCTTCCCCTTTCTCTCCCCTACTCCTCCCCTCTTCCTGCCCTCTCTCCTACTCTTACTATCCCCTCCCTCCCTTCCTCCTCTTCTTTACCATTTCTTCTTTCCCTTTCCCTCCCTCCCTTTCTTCTCCTCTCCTCTTCCTTGTCCGTCTCTCTCCTTACCCTCCTTCCGTTGTTGCATTTTCATATTTTATTCCATCGGTATCAAACCCTACTTAAGGATTAGCCATACTCACGTGATGGGGCTGTCGCATTTCTCACAGGTGTGCAGCTTCTGAGAGTTCCCTGCCGTAGCACTGCTAACCGGCTTGTGCAAATTGGGAGAGAGCTGGCTGGGGAAATGGGTGGCCATGCCCTCTGTCAAAGCATCACAGAAGGTACATTAGCAAACAGTAATTAAAAAAAAAACACATTACTGCTTTTAAAGAATGTACAATCCTATGTAGATCAATCTAGAAATGAAGTGTTTTTTCTTCTCAATGAAAAATCGCATCTGCAGCCTCAAAAAAAATATTTCACTGAATGAATGCTTTCATAGAATCACAAGGCTGGAAGGGACCTTGTAGGTCTTCTAGTCCAACCCCCAGTGTGGTATATATGTTCTTGCACCTCCATGAAGTACCGTGTTTTTCAAACTATAAGACACTGGAGTATAAGATGCACCAAGATTGAAGAGGTGAATTTTTAAAAAAAGTTTTTGCACTCTGCAGGCCTCCCAAACCCTCTGTACATCTCATTTTTTGTGAAAAAACAGGCATGCAGAGAATTTGAAAGGCCTGGAAAGTGCTCCTGGGGGCTGGGGGGGGGGGGAAGAGGCCAAAAATGAATAATAAACAGCCCTCTTTTTGCAAAAATGCGCCTGTTTTTTGCAAAAACAACAACAACCCGCATGATAATGCTTTGGGAGGCTTGTAGAGTACTCCTGGGAGGTGGGGTGGGGAAATGGGCAAAAACCAGCCCATTTTTCATTCATTTTTGCCTTCCCCAGCCCCCAGGAGCATTTTGCAAGTCTCCCAAACCCTCTGCACGACCATTTTTGTGAAGAGGGCGGGGTTTCAGGAGGCCAAAAATGCTGCATTCAGTGTATAAGACGCACCCAGATTTTCACCCTCTTTTTTGGGAGGGAAGGTGCATCTTATGCTCCAAAAATACGGTACTTCATATCTGTTCTCCTTTCACTGTCAGTGTTATCAGCTGAAGCAATCTCTGAATGGCCTATTGAGTAGGCCAATATATCTACATAGGTTTAGCAGGGAAATACAATGGTTTATCATTTTCTTGTTTCCTATGAACAAAAAATGGCATCCGTCAGAAACAGCCATGCCCTTACAATCTTAAAACTACCAATTAAAAGTTTGCCAGATGAAAGGTTTCGGCTGATTACTGTAGTCTGTCAACAAAGATTATAGCCCATCCAGAGGCTGACTTAAAAAGCTGTTTTACCTGCCTCTTGAATTTAGGTTTCCTCCCTTATTTGACCACACACAAAAAGAGCAGTAAACTAGATCAGCAATAAAAGGAACAAGATTTGTTCATATTATGATGAAAAAGCAAAAAGTTGTAATTTGATGCTGTTGCTTTCTTTTACTGCAACAGAGAGAATTGGAAGTCAATGCGTCTTTTTCTTTCTCTTTCTTACCTTTCCTTTCTTTTCCTCCCTCTTCCCCCTCTTCTTCCTCACTGCTTTTCTATCTGCTTTTGTATTTCATATCTTACAATATTTTATAACTCAGTAAACAATGTTAAACTGGAAGGAACACGTCTTTTATCTCATGAGATTATTATGAGGAAGCGATGAATTCTAAAGGCCGATCAATAGCAATAGCAATAGCAGTTAGACTTATATACTGCTTCATAGGGCTTTCAGCCCTCTCTAAGCGGTTTACAGAGTCAGCATATTGCCCCCCACAGTCTGGGTCCTCATTTTACCCACCTCGGAAGGATGGAAGGCTGAGTCAACCCTGAGCCGGTGAGATTTGAACCGCTGAACTGCAGCTAACAGTCAGCTGAAGTGGCTGCAGTACTGCACTCTACCCACTGCACCACCTCGGCTCTACCACATGTAATGTTACCAAGTTTCTCATATTTTTTCCCCCAGCTGGTTTCTTCTATCTTATCTCCACCCTCACCTTGTGATTTTGAAAAGAACATGAGAAAACAAGCTCCTTTTATGCTACCTGTCCTATTACAAACATTTTCCATAATGTAATCTTATTTTGCAAGTGTGTGTTTCCATAATTATTACAGAAGAAAACTCTGGATTGGAATAAAGGTAAAGGTTCCCCTCACGCATATGTGCTAGTCATTCCTGACTCCAGGGGGCAGTGCTCATCTCCGTTTCAAAGCCAAAAAGCCAGCGCTGTCCGAAGACGTCTCCGTGGTCATGTGGCCGGCATGACTAAATGCCAAAGGCACACGGAACGCTGTTCCCTTCCCACCAAAGGTGGTCCCTATTTTTCTACTTGCATTTTTACATGCTTTCGAACTGCTAGGTTGGCAGAAGCTGAGGCAAGTAACGGGAGCTCACTCTGTTATGTGGTGCTAGGGATTCTAACTGCCGAACTGCCAACCTTTCTGATTGACAAGCTCAGTGTTTTAGCCACCCTTGGATTGGAATAGGTTTGGATTAAATGGATTGGAATAGATTTGGATGAAAATACAAAATGAATTGTGCCATGTATCTCCCTTCCTTCTATCCCTAGACAAGTGCCCTGTCCATCCTCTGTCTCTTTTACCTTTTTCATCCAATTCCAGAGCCACCTGGAGCAGGCGGAAAGTGCTGGATTGCCGGGGCGCAGCCCTTGTATCACGGTTTTCCTGCATCAGCTTGTACACCTCCGAGTCTCCTTCCAAATGGTGCATATTCGGCTCTGTATCCAAGCTGGAGAGAGACAAAACAGGTAAGGTCAGGCTTAGGATGAAGGAAACAAAAAACCCTCAAGGTTTTCATCCAGGAGGACAGGACAAACTAGTATTTCATCCCTTTACAGTGCCTGAAAGAAGAGGGATGGTTGGGACAGACCAGGGTAGGGGCTGAGCATAGCCCTAGTAGGCTGCTCTTAAGCTGCAGGTCTCCAGAGGCACAGATGTTATCATGAAGCCACATCTTTGACAATGGAACTCATGTAGGACTTTTTGTCAGGGTTCCAAATAGCATCCAAAAGTAAATCGGAGTCCCAGTCAAAGTATTGCTCAAAGTTCCCATTTATTAAGAGAGCCATGTTGGCACCCCCCGGTAAAAACCCGAATCTGAAATCTTCCCATTTTCCCCACCCAATTGAAAGTTCATGAACGTGCCCCACACCCACAAGTCCATCATATATGGTCCAAACTTCCAGGCCTGCAGCCATATTCCTTTTGCATCTCCAGTACTTCTGCTGTCTATCTCTTCCAGTACCTCCAGTACATATTCTGTCTATCTCCTCCAGTATATCCAGTACTTCTGCTGTCTATCTCCCCCAGTATATCCAGTACTTCTGCTGTCTATCTCTTCCAGTACCTCCAGTACATATTCTGTCTATCTACTCCAGTGTATCCAGTACTTCTGCTATCTCTCCCAGTATCTTCAGCACTTCTGCTGTCTATCTCCTCCAGTATCTCCAGTACATCTGCTGTCTATCTCCTCCAGTATATCCAGTAGTTCTGCTGTCTATCTCTTCCAGTATCTCCAGTACATCTGCTGTCTATCTCCTCCAGTATATCCAGTACTTCTGCTATCTCCCCCAGTATCTCCAGTACTTCTGCTGTCTATCTCCTCCAGTATCTCCAGTACATCTGCTGTCTATCTCCTCCAGTATATCCAGTACTTCTGCTATCTCCCCCAGTATCTCCAGTACTTCTGCTGTCTATCTCCTCCAGTATCTTCAGTACATCTGCTGTCTATCTACTCCAGTGTATCCAGTACTTCTGCTCTCTATCTCCTCCAGTATATCCAGTACTTCTGCTCTCTATCTCTTCTAGTACCTCCAAGACTTCTGCTATCTCTTCCTCTCTGGAAACTAGATCCACCACAACCAGCAAAAGAAGTCAGTGAAGATCCAGGACACTCCTTGAGACATGTCAGTGGGATGGCAGCAGAGAGGCTCTCCCATTACCTGAGCCCAAGGAGAAAAGCTTATCTCATCCAGACATGTCCTTCAAAGCTATATGACTCACCAACAGAAAATGGATCCTTTTGTAGGAACGCACGAGTAAGGTAGCACCTGCACCACTCACTTCTTCCTGCCAGAACCAGCCCCTGGAGTCTAACCAGGTTTAGGAACACAGCAAATTAACCCTTCCAACAATAGCTAATTTGGTAGCCCTCTCACCCCAATTTTTCTTCTTCCTCTGATCCTCAGAGTTGCTCGGAGTCCGTCTTGCTGTCTCTCCCGTTCTGAAGGAACAGGCAGAACACTCCCTCAACATACAATCTTAGACCTGCCCTGTCTCGACCTTCGTCAGCAGCTCTGACGAAGTGTGATTAACCCTCACACTTCCTGGCCCAATAAGAAGTACAGTAAAGGATGCCTAGAAAGTACATTTTGCAGATCTGGAGGGCTTAGACACAATATAACAGGAAGAGGGCTTCTTAAGAGGAAGGGTACTTTCCCCCAGCACCAAAATGAGTTAGTTAAGTTTGCTTTATTCATTAGCCCTTGGGACAAAGTTAATAGCACTTTATAATGCCTTGGTAAGGCCACGCTTGGAATATTGCATCCAATTTTGGTCACCACAGTGTAAAAAAGATGTGGAGACTCTAGAAAGAGGGGAGAGAGAGCAACCAAGATGATTAGGGGACTGGAGGCTAAAACATACGAAGAACGGTTGCTGGAACTGGGTATGTCTAGTTTAATGAAAAAAAGGACTAGGGGAGACATGATAGCAGTGTTCCACTATCTCAGGGGCTGCCCCAAAGAAGAGGGAGCCAAACTATTCTCCAAAGCACCTGAGGTTAGGACAAGAAGCAATGAGTGGAAACTAATCAAGGAGAGAAGCAACCTAGAACTTAAGGAGAAATTTCCTAACAGAACAGTTAATCAGTGGAACAACTTGCCTCCAGAGGTTGTGAATGCTCCAACACTGGAAGTTTTTAAGAAGAGATTGGATAATCATTTGTCTGAGATGGTATAGGGTTTCCTGCCTAAGCAGGCGGGTTGACTAGAAGACCTCTACGGTCCCTTCCAACTCTGTTAGTCTATTCTATCCTAAAGTACAGTTCCAGTTTATTACTAAAAATCTGATAAAAACAATTTAAAATGGAATTGGAATAAAATACAGTTTAAACTGAAATTGGAATAAAAGAAAATCATTTAATATATAGATAGATAAATAGGATACGATTGTATTTCGGTATCACCCCTACAATCTTCCCCAATCAGTCCCACAAAATAGGGCAAATATCCTGGATAGAAAGTTGCATCTTTCCCATATATTGCCCATTTCCAGCAAAGACACCATGGGAGATGGTTAGCCTCTATGAGAAATTAGCAAAATTTACTAGCTTGGAGATAAACATAATCTCATGTTCCAACTACTTGGTGATTTAGAAACTTATGTTTTTACATCTCTTCTAAAATAACAGTTTTTTGTGTGAGGTTTTTTTTTTTTTTTTGCTTTCTGGCAGAGGGGAAATCGATCTAAAATGGAAGTCATAATTTCAGAGATAAAATGACTACTCTTGGTTCTCAGGTACCAAAACTGAGGTGGGGGGAGAATTAACTGAGGTACATTTTCTGTTAAGATGGCAGTGGCTTTACTGTAAATTGTTAAGTTTTCTTGAACAATTAAGAGCCAGCAGGTCATAGCTAAGAAAGATCATTAGCAGAACAGAAACAAAGCATGGGGCACAGAGGTGGTATTCAGACGGTTCTGACCAGTTGTGGCAAACCAGTAGCGGAAATTTTGAATAGTTCAGAGAACCGGCAAATACCACCTCTGGCTGGCTCTGCCCCCGATCTATTCACTCTCTCCCAAGTCCCAGCTGATTGGCTGGGTCTTCTTCTGTTTCACTGCACAGGAAAACAGGTTAGTGGAGTGGGGAGGGAATGGGGATTTTGCAGTAACCTTCCCCTGCCATGCTCACCAAGTCATGCCACGCACACAGAACCGGCAGTAAAAAAAATTGTATCACACCACTGATGGGGCGCTATCGATGGCTCTCAACTTTTCCTGCGTCTATAAAGACTTTTAGAAGAACGCATTAAAAAGTATAGGTGGAATTGTCATCTTCCTTTTTCCTTTTTAGGATTCTAATTAAAAGAAAACTCATCAATATAATCGTTAGTGCAAACTGCAGGTGTAAAATGGGGACAACTGTTTCAATGCAACTTCCAGTTATCCACTAGCTCCTGTTTTCTTTTCCATTAATCTTATTAAGATTTTTAAAGAAAGAATAATAAAAGCTATAGGAAGGAAGGAAGGAAGGAAGGAAAAAAGAACTCACCCCTTTAAGGAAATAAGATTCAGATTCATTGCTGTCTTTTTATTTTGAAATGAAAACACCACAATTCATAAACATTAGGTAACACAAAATGCAGGAAGCTGCCTTATACTGCCAGGCCAATTGTCCCTATGGTGGTGTTTACTCCAATTGGTACTAGCCTCCTAGTTCCTATGTCTTTACTGTCATTGTCTGTGAGCAGGTGTTCAAGTATCCCTGAATAATGGCAGGAGTTGGTTGCCAGTTTTTGTTTTGAATGGGTAGTGAAGACTTGGAAAACCTTTCTCCAGAAAAACTATTGAAAGAAAGAGATGCTATTCCTGTGCTGAAAAATAAGCAATGCCCCACAGAACTGCCATTTCTGATTGTCTGAAAACATACAATATAGATTTAACTTGAGGAAGCTGAAAAACATCTATTGAAATACAACACACTGGAGCAGCATGGCAGATTGGGGTCCATTAGCTTCAACGAAGAGGCCTCCATCTTGGGATGGATTTATTTGAACTGGGCATATGACAATATTATTACATGAGTGCAGGGGTGGAATTCAGCAGGTTCTGACAGGTCCTGGAGAACCGCTAGCAGAAATTCTGAGTCGTTCAGAGAACCGGCAAATGCCACCTCTGGCTGGGAATGGGCTGGGAATGGAGATTTTGCAATATCCTTCCCCTGCCACACCCACCAAGCCACATCCACAGAACTGGTAGTAATTTTTTTTTATTTCACCACTGAATGACTGTACAAACTGCACTCCCACAATGGCTATGTTCATATATTTGGTTCAAGAGTACGCTACTCCGGGTTCGGCCAGGTTCGGGAGAACCGTAGCTAATGTTATGGCCGGTTCGGAGAACGTCCAAATCCCACCCCTAGCTGGCCCCTCCCCTCCCAACATTCTCCACACGGCCCGTTTTGGATGTGAGGTAAATGCAGGGCCTTTGCGGCCCTCATCTCTCTGAGCCTACGCGGAGGCTCAGGGAGGGGGAAAAACAGGCCTCCTGGAAGGCCTCTAGGGGCAGTTTTCACCCTCCCAGAGGCTCAAGGAAAGCCTCTGGAGTCTGGGGAAGGGGAAAACGCCCCCCCCCGTGCAGGAGGCTGACTAGGCCACGCCCACCATAACCACGCCCACCCAGCAACTGAGCAGAGAACCCATTGCTGAAATTTTTGAAGCCCACCCCTGAGTTCAAGGCAGTCACGCCCAAACTCTTGTCAATAGCTCTTTATGCTGCTTCTTGAAGAGACATGTACCAATAATAAAAAAAAGGCGAAAGACACACATGCCCTTCCTTTTATCAATAAGGAAGGAGCCGAAAACACACACAAAGGAAAGGGATGTGGTTTGGCAGTGGAAGTGGTGAAATTGGACAATTCAGATCAAAGTAGAGCTACCTTGATTGAGCAATTTCTGGCTAACAGACTCTTTAATCTACTGGCTAACAAACAAGTTTCCCCTAACCAGGAAGCCTACAAAAATATTGGATTCCGACTCTCCAGGTTTCGAAGTATTTCTCGCAAGACTACCAGATTCTGTAACAGCTTTGTTCCTTATGCCATCCATCGGATAAACTCGCAAGATTCGTTTCTCTCGCCATGTACATGTATACATCTGAACGAGCCTGTGGTGTTTCCCATATACGTATGTGGGTATAAGTATTATTTATTTATTTATTTTGTAATTTTATTTTAAAAAAATTTTTTTGGTCTTTCAATGGCCCCATAATCCCTTGCATCGGGGTGGAATTGAGGCAACTGAATCTATCTTTCCCTTGCTCCTCTCTTCTCTCTCTCCCTCTCCTCTCTCTCTCCCCTTCCTCCTCTCTCTCCCTCCCTGTCTCTTTCCCTCCCTTCCTTCTCTCTCCCTCCCCCCTCTTTCCCTTGCTCCTCTCTTCTCTCTCTCTCCTCTCTCTCCCCCTCCCTCCTCTCTCTCCCTCTCCTCTCTCTCCCCCCTCCCTGTCTCTTTCCCTCCCTCCCTTCTCTCCCCCTCTCTCCGTGGGTGTACACACCTACACTTCTGGTTGCTTTGCAGGTCCAGAATTAATGATGGACACTGAATTCCTGGCACAAACCATCAGAACGATGAGATTCTCCCTAAGACTTTAGAAGGCCGACTACAATCAGGCCAGACAATCAAACTAAATAAATTACTGGTTTGACTCCCGGAATTAAATCAGATCCAGATGCAACTTATCCCCCAACTGCATCTCCTCATAACTTGCTCTGACTTCAATACTAAGTGGAAACCTGGAAAGGGGAAGATCTTCAACCCTTCTTTCTCTCCAGCTCCCTGTACTTATTTCCTCCTCTGGCTCACCATTAAAATGATACCGTTGGGGGGGAAATTAGTTAAAATAATTCATCCGTTTATATTTCTCCCACTCCTCCATGGAAACTTGGAAAGGCAATTTAAGTCCTTTTTAAAAAAAACCTAACTCCTATAGCTATTTTTAAGTAAAGCAAAAAGTGTTGGAAGAACTATAGATAGAGGAGCCTTTGGCAATCTCTAGCATAAGGTAAAGGTAAAGGTTCCCCTCACACATATGTACTAGAGGTTCCTGACTCTAGGAGGTGGTGCTCATCTCTGTTTCAAAGCTGAAGAGTCAGTGCTGTGCGAAGATCTCTCTGTAGTCATGACTCAACACCGAAGGCGCACGGAATGCTGTTACCTTCCCACCAAAGGTGGTTCCTATTTTTCTACTTGCATTTTTTACCTGCTTTCGAACTGCTAGGTTGGCAGAAGCTGAGACAAGTAACAGGAGCTCACTCTGTTACGCAGCACTAGGGATTCGAACTGCCAAACTGCCAACCTTTCTGATCGACAAGCTCAGCATCTTAGCCACTGAGCCACCGTGTCCCTTAGTCCATATAGTGCATATGTTAAGTAATTATTATGGTCGTTCAATGCTAACCCAGCATCATTTCTATATGGCAAGAGAGAAAAAACTTTCTTGGAGCAAACCAGCCATAATATACTGTATTTTGAACACAGATCTCCTAGGCTAAAAGTGTACAAACTTGGCAACTTTAAGACTGGTGGACTTCAACTTCTAGAATTCTCCAGCCAGTCATGAAGTCCATCAGACTTAAAGTTGCCAACGTTGGAAATCTTTGTCCTACATTTTCCTACTTCATCCATTAGAAAGCAGTCAAAGTTACCTGTAACTGCGGTTATAGGAAGATGGACTTCTTTCCTGGTCCTTCCTGATCTCCCAAGGGTTGGAGAAGGAGTATCTACCAGGAGATGGAGAGCCATTTAATGGAGGCAGCACAGTCACAGGGGACTCCCTGGAATGGGTGAAGTTCCTTTGCTCTTGTATCTGAGGTAGTGGAAAAGAGACAGTGGGATGACATTACACAGAGAAGGCCACTAGGATTGCTAACAAAGACGACTGCCACAATCAATCATAAAATACTTTGCAAATATTAATTTTTATAACACATAGAACTAAACTGATATGTGTGGGTGAGTATGTGTGTGTGTGTGTATCTATATATCTCCATCCATCCATCTGTTCGTCTATCTATCGTCTATCTAGCTAACCATCATCAATCTATCATCTATCTATCTATCTATCTATCTATCTATCATCTATCTATCTATCTATCTATCTATCTATCTATCTATCTATCTATCTATCTTTCCTTCCTTCCTTCCATCCATCCATCCATCCATCCATCTATCTTCCATTTATCATCAATCAATCTATCTATCAATCTATCTATCCATCCATCCATCCATCTATCATCTAGCTAGCTAGCTAGCTATCCATCAATATCTATCTATCTATCCATCCATCCATCTATCTATCTATCTAATCTATCTATCATCTATCTAGCTATCCATCATCAATCAATCTATCAATCTATCATCTATCTATCTATCTATCTATCTATCTATCTATCTATCTATCTATCTAATCTAATCTATCATCTATCTAGCTATCCATCATCAATCAATCAATCTATCTATCATCTATCTATCTATCTATCTATCATCTATATATAATCTATCTCTATCTCTATCTATCCATCGTCTGTCTATCTATCTCTATCTTATCTATCATCTATCTAGCTATCCATCCATCTACTATCTATCTAATCTATCTAATCTATCTATCTATCTATCTATCTATCTATCATCTATCTATCTATCTATCTATCTATCTATCTATCTATCTATCTATCTAACTATCTAACTATCTAACTATCTATCTAACTATCTAACTATCTAACTATCTATCATCTATCTAGCTATCCACCATCAATCTATACTATCTATCTATCTTCCATCTATCATCTATCTCTCTGTCTGTCTATCTAATCTATCATCTATCTAGCTATCCATCAGCAATCTATCTATCTATAATCTATTATCTATCTATCTATCTATCTATCTATCTATCTATCTATCTATCTATCTATCTATCTATCTATCTATCTATCTAGCTAGCTAGCTATCTAGCTAGCTAGCTAGCTAGCTAGCTAGCTAGCTATCTATCTATCTATCATCTATCTATCATCTATCTCTATCTATCGTCTGTCTGTCTATCTATCTCTATTTTACCTATCTAATCTATCTAGCTATCCATCCTTCTACTCTCTCTCTCTCTCTCTCTCTCTCTCTCTCTCTCTCTCTCTCTCTCCTATTATTTTTACAAATAACAAGTCAGCGAACATACGTAACGCTCCTTCTCCCTCCTCTTTTCCCCACAACAAAAACAATCCTGTGAGGTGAATTAGGCTGACTTTCATGCCTAAGGCAGGACTTGAATTCACAGTTGCTCAACTTGCTACAGCAGAGAAACTCCCCAATTACAGTTATTTAGGTTTTGCAAACTTTCATTATTAAACTTCCGGGGACCAAGCTGTTTGTCTTTTTAGGCTAAACAATGGTGAGAAATTCCAATAATATAGGCATAAAGCTAAAAGACAGATTGATCCCTGGGCGTTTCAGCAGTCTGTCCTGCAAAAATATACAACAATCTCACAACCCACATTCTCCTAGACCAAGGGTGTCAAACTCGCAGTGAGTGTCATCTCATCACATGATGTACCACAACTTTTTTTCCGCCTTCGCTAAACTGGGGGTGGGGGTGGCCAGCATGTGACGCATCTGGTCTAAGGGAAGTGAGTTTGACACCCCTGTCCTAGACCAACGGTAGTGAACCTTTGGTTCAGAATTCTCTTTCCCTCCCTCCCTCCCTCTCTCTCACACACATACACAGACAAAAGAGAAACAATTCTCTATCTCCCACATATCTTTTTTAAAAAAAAATAGTTTTTATTAAACATTTTACCTTTAAAAACAGAAAAAAATGCAACAACAAAAAAGAAAAAACAAGACATACATAGCAATATACAAAATAGTTATGCAGCCTTCTGCATCGGCATACATGTTTAGCCTTTGTAGTTCTCCATTTTACACTGCCTTCCTATCTGTTTTAATCTCTGTAATAATGTAATAACGGTTGTACTAACAATTACGATGATATTAATTGTTCCTATCGCCATATCTAGAACTGCACCACTTAGCTTTGGGTGTTGATGAATGCTGGAATCTCACCCAAAATGTCATTGTGTGTGTCACCTTTGACAGGTGAGTCATGGGTCGGACTTACCTGTCAATCACTCTCCTAGACCGTAATTAAAAAACGAAAGCTACTAAGGCTAGGTTTAACCAAAAATCCAAATTCTGCATCAAGAAAAGGCAACCTAAATAAACGATGCGAAGTTAGATAAATAATCACAGAGGGAAGGAAGGAAAATGGGACACTTAAAAGGGATATGAGATAAAATGTCTCATATCATATAAAATGTCCCATTCTCCTCCCTCCCCAAACCACAGGAATGCAATCTGGCCAACTGGTTGTTAAGATTTCAGTCAGACCTGTCAGCAACCTTTCAGATAAATCTTCTCAACCAGCCACGGAAGCTAGAAATATGTTTTAACAAAACTTTACAAAACTCTGCAAGACTCAGGAGGCCAACTTGTGTAGCCAATATCTCAGGTTTTTCTGCACCCTTATAACGGTTAAGTAGACACATAAACACAGATGGTCAAGTTCTATCAAGTCTAAATGTTCCTCATAGAACCAATTCACCCTTATCCTGTAATCCCCTGATAAGCCAAACTCTTTCCTACAGAGTAGAATGCAAGCTTTCTATTGTGAGTAGAATCATCAATCTATCACCTGTCTGTCTGTCTATCATCTATCTATCTATCTATCTATCTATCTATCTATCTATCTATCTATCTATCTATCTATCTATCAATCTATCAATCTATCAATCTATCTATCTATCTATCTATCTATCCATCCATCCATCCATCCATCCATCCATCCACCCACCCATCATCAATCCATCCATCCATCCATCCATCATCTATCTATCTATCTATCTATCTATCTATCTATCTATCTATCTATCTATCTTCTATCTAGCTATCCATCATCAATCTATCATCTATCTATCATCTATCTGTCTGCCTGTCTTGCCTTTATTATTTTTACAAATAATATTATTAATAAATAATAATTGGGTTGGGGTTTTTTTTTTGGGGGGGGGGGGGGTGGACACGAAACTAAAGACCGAAAGAAATTTTTCCTTAAGTTTTATCACAAACCAGAAGGAGAATCTCATCAATGCTGTTTCAAAAGCTATTAAACATTTTTAAACACGTATTTGAGAAAGAGAGGTATTAAAGATACCGGATTATCCTGGCTTATTATCGATAATTTATTAAGACTAGCCAAAGGGAGAAATCTTGAGAATTCTGTACAGCTCCTACCGTTGATTTTACAGGATTTTAACATTAATTGCAAAGACGAGCAATGAAGATGATTAAAGGCCTGGCGGGTAAAATCTATTAAGAATGGTTGGAGGATTTGGGTTTGGCTAGTCTAGAGAAAAGGAGGACATGATAGCGGGATTCCAATATTTGAGGGGCTGCCACAGAGAAGACAGGATCAAGCTATTCTCCAAAGCACCTGAGGGCAGGACAAGAAACAATGGGTGGAAACTAATCAAGGAGAGAAGCAACCTGGAATTCAGGAGAAACTTCCTAACAGTTAGAACAATTACACAATGGAAGAACGTGCTTTCAGAAGTTCTGAATGCTTCATCAGTGGAGGTTTTTAAGAAGAGACTGAACAGTCACTTGTCTGAAATAGTACAGGACAGTGATAGCTGACCTTTTGGTAAAAGTGTGCCAAAATTGTGTATGTGTGTGCTATCACGCACATGCCTATAGCCACACCCACAATTCAATGCACCCTGCCCACCTGTGCATCCCCGCACGACACCTCTCTGTGGGGGAGGGGTTTTTTGCCCTCCCCAGGTTCCAAAAGCTTTCCTGAAGCCTGGGCAGGGTGAAAATGGCCTCCCCCAGCCCTCCGGAAGGCCGAAAATCAACGCCGGAGCTGACAGCTCACGTGACGGCAGATATGGCTCCATGTGCCACAGGTTCCTCATCACAGGGTATAGGATCTCCTGCTTGAGCAGAGGGCTGGACTAGAAGACCTCCAAGGTCCCTTCCAACTCTATTCGGATTCTAATTTTGTTAGATCGGGTGATGGAAGGCACACAAAGGCTTCAGTAACAACAGCTCTTTATTGCAAGTAAGGTAAACATCTGGCTGAGGAAGGGTCAGACAGCAGCCCCTTTTAAAGGGATCGGTCAGACCCTTTGGCCAATGGGATTAAACCTCTGTTCCCACCGGAACAGAGGACCTTGGTGGAAACCACTGTCAGTGAGGGGGAATATCTAACAAATTTCACAGCCAAAGGCAATCAAGCAAAGAGGGAAGGTTGTCATGTCAGACATATCTTACTCCATTCTTCGTGCAGACGCTTGGAATGCTCTTATTTCATTCTCAGCTCCCTCCCGGCAGAATGCCAAACGGATGGAAGGGCGTCCATGCAATATCGACTGCTAACTCCTGTGCAAAGATAGTTAACGGTAGCAGAGGGACCCCCACCACAGCATCACAAAGTCAGCCACAATCAGCCTTCCCATCCATTTCCACAGGCTTTGGAACGGGCACGTTACCTCACCGGAAGAAAATGTGTCCTTTATTGCAAAGGCCTTTGAAGCAAGCTACATTAGATAGTATTATCGGAACAAAGGCAGCTACTTGTGCTAGCTAGGGAGTATTCCAGATTGGCTCCTGAATAGTGCTAAAATTAAACATGTAACCCACACTGAACTCATTTCCTGAAAGGGTGCGTGTAGGGGGGTGGGGGGAGAGACACATTCTTGGATGGCTACTCATCCTTGCCCTGAAGCCTTGGGTGGACCTATCTGATGGCCTGATGGGGCAACATATAGTTCAAAAGTCATCCAGTTGGAGCTCTCAGACAAAGCCAGCTCTTCACCAGAAGAGGGCACTCAAACTTGTTCAGTTTCTCCAGCAACGATGGGAGTATGGCTAAAACCAAATTAGAAAGAGCTACAGTACCAGCAACAGCGAGGAAAGAACAAAAGTGAACAGTTTAATCTACTGAGTATGCTAGTAGGAGAAAGTATCTTAGGAAATATTACAGGGTGGGATGGGAGGTGTGTGTGACAACAACTCCTAAGTCGACTTACAACAGTTTAATGACGGCCAAAGTCACTGAAAAAGTGACTTATGACCAGTTTTTTTCACTTATGATTGGAGCCGTCAATCAGAGGTATAGAATCAAGAACACGTGAAGTGTTAATACCACTTTATAAGGCCTTGGTAAGGCCACACTTGGAATCCTGCATTCAGTTTTGGTCGCCACGATGTAGAAAAGATGTGGAGACTCTAGAAAGAGTGCAGAGAAGAGCAACAAAGATGATTAGGGGACTGGAGGCTAAAACATATGAAGAACGGTTGCAGGAACTGGCTATGTCTAGTTTAATGAAAAGAAGGACTAAGGGAGACATGATAGCAGTCTTCCAATATCTCAGGGGCTGCCACAAAGAAGAGGGAGTCAAGTTATTCTCCAAAGCGCCTGAGGGCAAAACAAGAAGCAATGGGTGGAAACTAATCAAGGAGAGAAGCAACTTAGAACTGAGGAGAAATTTCCTGACAGTTAGAACAATTAATCAGCGGAACAACGTGCCTCCAGAAGTTGTGATTGCCCCAACACTGGAGGTCTTTAAGAACATGTTGGATAGCCATTTGTCTGAAACAGTATAGGGTTTCCTGCCTAGGCAGGAGGTTGGACTAAAAAACCTCCAAGGTCTCTTCCAACTCTGCTATTGTATTGTATCCAAGTCACAGTTGGTCCAAAGGTCCAAACTTGGGAATTTTAAGACTTGTGGACTTCAACTCCCAGAATTCCCCAGCCAACAGCTTCAAAGAAAAATCAGAAAGTCCAGTTGCCTCCTGAAAAAGCACCTTTGGGACAACCATGACCTGGAGGACTGAGAATCTCTACAGACCTTTCGCTATACAGTTTGGGATGAACGCCCTTGGAATGGCGTGGGAGTAGGAATAGATTTTCAAGGGGGAAATTGCAGACTGCAGGAATTATTAGCACCACTCAGGTGACCCTGAGGACACAGATAAACCTCCAAGTGCTTTAAGGACCCTCTAAAGCAGGGGTGTCCAAACTTGGGAACTTTAAGACTTGTGGACTTCAACTTCCAGAATTCCCCAGCCAGCCACAAGTCTTAAAGTTCCCAAGTTTGGACATCCCTGCTCTAAAAAGATGCAAATGACCAGCTGTCTGCAAGGAATATAAATCCTTCCATTTCCCCACTATCCAGTCAGAGCTGAAGAAGCTTCTTGGCTGAGAAGCGAAATGTCCTCGAAGAACAACCAAGAAAGTCCAGTTGCCTCCTAAAAAAAAAGCACCTTTGGGTTATGATTGTAGCCGCATCCCTATGGTCACATGATCAAAATTCAGATGCTTGGCAACTGGCTCATATTTATGATGGTTGCAGTGTCCCAAGGTCACCTGATCCTCTTTTGTGACTTTCTGACCGGCAAAGTCAATGAGGAAACTAGATGCACTTAACAACTGTGTTACTAACAACTGCGGTGATTCGCTTAAGACCTGCAGCAAGAAAGGTCGTAAAATGGGGCAAAGCAGCTGCCTTTCTTAGCAACACAAATTTTGGGCTTAATTGTGGTTGTAAGTCTTAAACACTATCTGTATTTAAGATGGGAAGCATCAGCTGGAAAGTTGTCTACAGCTTTGGAGGTATGAACCCTACAAAAGATCCCTTATCATTGTTGGCTGGAGTATCCAAAATCTGGAATTTGGCTGTTGTCCACCCTCCACAATTCCTTTTAGCCCCTATTTCAATCTCCCATCTTCTATAACTATACTAATTTGTCTTTAAAAGGTAACGGTTCCCCTCGCACATATGTGCTAGTTGTTTCCGACTTTAGAGGGTGGTGTTCATCTCCATATCAAAGCCGAAGAGCCAGCGCTGTCCAAAGACGTCTCCGTGGTCATGTGGCCGGCATGACTAAAGGCCGAAGATGCACGGAACGCTGTTACCTTCCCACCAAAGGTGGTCCCTATTTTTCTACTTGCATTTTTTACCTGCTTTTGAACTGCTAGGATGGCAGAAGCTGGGAGAAGTAATGGGAGCTCACTCGGTTATGCGGTGCTAAGGATTCTAACCGCCGAACTGCTGACCTTTCTGATTGACAAGCATCTTAGCCACTGAGCATCTTAGCCACTGAGACACCGAGTCCCTTTATTGATAATTTGGCTGGCGACTCCTCGGGGGAGAGCCTTCTCTGTTGCAGCTCCAGCCCTCTGGAACGAGCTCCCCGGGGAGATCCGGACTCTTACTACTCTCCCAGCCTTCCGCAAAGCCACTAAGATCTGGCTGCTCCGGCAGGCTGGGGGGCTGTTGAAATAGCCAGCCCCACTGTAACTATGAATGTTGTGTATTTTAAACTGTTGTTTGTCTGTCTGTCTATTTATCCCCTTCCTGTTTATTGTAAGCTGCCCGGAGTCCTTTGGGAGTGGGCGGCATACAAGACCAATAAATAAATAAATAGATAGATAGATAGATAGATAGATAGATAGATAGATAGATAGATAGATAGATAGATAGATAGATAAATAAATAAATAAATAAATATTTGCCTTAGCAATAGATATAAGCTACTTTCACTTTCTTTTAGAAGTGTATCAAATTGAGCTTTGGTTGGTTGGTCTATTTGTCTGTGTATCAAAAGCAATTTCCCTAAAATGCATCACTGTTAACCAGAGCTGGTAATGGTGAACTCCTTTGCCGAGTTCCCAAAATCCAACTAATATTCCTTGGCCAATTTGGGTGCCACAAGAGATACAATATCTTTGCATCAAGGTTATCACAAACAGCTATCCTCAAAGCTGGTAGCAAGACTAGCTCAATAACAAAGTTCTCCATACTAAACAATCTCAGGTGCAATCAATAGCAATAGCAGTAGATCCCTGGCATCTTCAGGTAGAAATATCAGAGAGGCAAATGATGCAAAAGATCTTTGCTGAAGATCTTGGGAGAATTAGACAGAGAGTCTGACTTTCTATGTTCAATACAGGGGTGAAATTCAGCAGGTTCTGGAGAACTGGTAGCAGTAATTTTGAGTAGTTCATAGAACTGGCAAATAACCATCTCTGGCTGGCCCCAGAGTGGGGTGGGAACAGGGATTTTGCCGTATCCTTCCCCTGGAGTGGGGAAGGAATGGAGATTTTGCAGTATCCTTCCCCTGGAGTGGGGAGGGAATGGAGATTTTGCAGTATCCTTCCCCTGGAGTGGGAAGGAAACGTGGATTTTACAATATCCTTCCTCTGGAGTGCGGAGGGAATGGAGATTTTGCAGCATCCTTCCCCTGCCACGCTCACAGAACTGGTAGTAAAAAGAATTGAATTTCACCACTGGTTCACTACCAATTTTACTCCTACAGGGCAAAGAAAGAATTTCCATTCCTTCTTAAGAGATGCTGTAAAGTTTCAGATTCTACTGTTGAAAATATTACATGGAAAGTAAGCAAGATAAAAATCACTCCCGATTAGGAAAATACCTAATAGCGAAACGAGAGGTAGTTTCACCCATGACTCAACCTTTTCGGAAGTTCTGAATTGCTCGACCAGGAAACAAGAATGCTTTGGTGACTGCTGGTGTGGCTATAGGTTCCTTGGCTTAATTTGTGTCAACTCCACCCATTTCTAGCCAAAAAACAGAGGTGACGCATCATGGCATTGCTTTATCATGACTGAATTATTAGAAGTGGCTCCACATGGAGCTCCCTTTGAAATACATGCAGAAATTTCAAAGGTCCTATAATGCTCTTGACTGGAATTAGTCATGATAAACATGCAACTCCCTTAGCTCAGCGTTCACGATTTACTTTGGGTCCAATTCAAAATGCTAGTCGGCTTCTAATGGCTTAAAGGTGGGGCTACTGAAAGGATGGCCTCCTCACCTATAAACTCCTTGGCTCACTAAGATCTGGAAATGTTGGGGCATGTAAGGATGCATAACTATATAAATATAATGATGAGAATAGCTGGGAATCGTAACCAGGTCTACATCTCAGCCAAAAATAGGCTGGGTGTGTGTGTTTAAAAATACAATTACTATATATGTATCCTTTTTTCTTTTTAAAAAAGGAGGAAGATATATGTTAAAATTAAATATGTATATTGAAAAGGAAATATAAATACCATCAACATAAAATGGAACTTGCTCAGAAGCTGAAATACACCAAGTAAATGAGATGAAGAGTGTGAGGGAGACAGGAGAGGTAAGGGAAGAAGAGGATGGGAGAGAGGTCCGGGGTGGGGGAAGAGGAGTAGAGAAAGGAGGAGTGGAAAGGGGAGAGAGGAGGAGGAAAGAGGAAGGGGAAGTAGAGAAGAGAAGGGCGACAGAGGGAAGAAAGGAGGTAGGGAGGGGGAGGAGAGAGGGAGAAGAAAGTGATGGATAAGGTACAAATACGATGTATGGAGAGCAGAAGAGCCAATAATCATTTTTGGCAGTTGATAGTAAGACGAACTGATGTAAACATTTAACAATATAATATAATGTTGGTTATGTAATAGTATACATGTGGTTATTTGTTATGAAAATGAAAAAATAAAAAACTTTATAAAAAAAATAGATCCCCTGGAAATGCAGAACTAGCATTGTTTATACAAGACAAAACATCTGGATAGGACTAGGGACACCCCAGAGATCTGACTTAAGGAGCGTTGACAAAACCAGAGGGTTACACACCATTGGCTTGTAGTAGGTGGTCCCTGCTGAGATGTTTTAAAAACATTTCTGAAACTAGCAGAAAATGGCACAATCAGGGTGTTGTTCTCCCCCCCCCCATGATAACATCTGCTTAATTTCAGCAATGTAATTGGCAAGAGCAGAAAAGAAATGGCTTTGAGGCTGCAATTTCCCCCCTCCCCTCATGTAAACCATTGTATGCTTGAAGAATTCTGATGAATGAGAATTGTCTGCAAGGATTTAGGAGGGAGCCTTTGAGAAGATAATTCTCACTCTCCCTTTTTAAGGCCATAAAGGGCTGCCATAGGTATGTGGAAGAGTCACATTAATGGACTTGTTTGCATAGTATGCAGGATGGAGTCAGGCCTACATTCCTGCCTTGTGTTTTCACTGCTCCCTAATTTGGTTGGCTAACCTTCTCCAAGTCACCAAGGAATTGCAGCCTATTATTATTCTAATCTTATTCCTT
The DNA here is from genome assembly GCF_051295495.1 of Thamnophis sirtalis. NCBI lineage: Eukaryota > Metazoa > Chordata > Lepidosauria > Squamata > Natricidae > Thamnophis > Thamnophis sirtalis. Next base: position 76,376,361 of record NW_028261382.1, read on the forward strand.
TCAACTGTTAGAAGAGTTTGGATGAAAAAAATGATTTGCTAAATAGGAATCTGATAAAAGTTCCCCTCTCACATACCCGACTCTAGAGGGCAGTGCTCATCTCCGTTTCAAAGCCGAAGAGCCAGTGCTGTCCAAAGACGTCTCCATGGTCATGTAGCCGGCATGACTAAATGCCGAAGGCGCACGTAACGCTATTAACTTGCCACCAAAGTAGTCCCTATTTTTCTACTTGCATTTTTTACGTGCTTTCGAACTGCTAGGTTGGCAGAAGTTGGGATAAGTAGTGGGAATTCACTTGGTTACGCAGCGCTAAGGATTCGATTCGCCAAACTTTCTGATAAACAAGCTCAACGTCTTATCCACTGAGCCACCACGTCCCTGATAGGGATCTGATAACCTGGTATAAATTCAGTGTTCGAACCATGATCCTGGCTCATATATCTTCTAGGATTGGTTTTTGGACTTGAGTTATCCCTCCAAATCAAACACCCGTCATTGACAATCACAAAACTTCTATCTCACTTTCTTCAGCGTTTACATTTCTGGGTTTCCTGACCAGCCTGTTCCTCTCCTGGCTCCCAATTTGAGCCATTCCTTAACTAAATACCACCCCCACCAGCAAATTTGCTTGCCAATAGAAGCCAAGAGCATTGTGATGTGGGCCAGCTGGCAGCAGGCCACATCCATTTTAACTACCCATATCAGCCTCCACAGAGCTCCCACATATGTTTGAGATTCAGCTGGCTGCTGTAGAGGATTTAATCCAGCATCAAACAACAGGGACTGCTGGAGAGGCCTACCAGTGAATGCATAATATTCATGGCAGCTCTAATGGGACACCAACCCTCTCCAGCTTTATGTTAGCCTTGGTAAAGCTGGAAAGGTACACAGAATGACAGTTCTCCATGTATTTTTCAGAGTATAAGACACACCTTTTTACCCCCCCCAAAAAAGAGAGTGAAAATCTGGGTGCATCTTTTAAAACTGAATACCATCCCCCTTCGCAAAAATGGACTTGCAGAGGGTTTGGGAGGCTTGCAAAGTGCTCCTAGGGCCTGGGGAGGGCAAAAACAAGTGAAAAATGAGCCGTTTTTTCCTCGTTTTTACCTCCTGCAGCCCCCAGGAGCACTCTAGAAGCCTCCCAAAGCCTATGCATGCCCTACTTTCTGTGCCCGCGCATGCCAGAAACTGGAAGGGGAACTGCTCTTTCTGTTTCCGGCACTCCCGTGCGTGCAAATCAGGAAGCTAATCTTCCAGTTTCTGGTGCTGCCCCTGCGCGTGCATGTGCTCCCGTTTCAGCACTAGGTGCTGAAAAGGTTTGCCAACAATGCTCTATTATCCATGATGACAAACCTATGGCATGTGTGCCACAGGTAGCATGCAGAGCCATTTCTTAGGGCATGCGAGGTGTTGCCCTGTCAGCCCAACGCACAAACCGGAAATTCGGGAATGGACTTCCGGGGTGCACCTAGGGCCGCTTTTTGCCCTCCGGAGGCTTCAGGGAGAAAAGCAGCCCAACATGCAAAATGGAAGTCAGAAAATGACCCATTTCCTGCCTCTGGAGAGTTTCAAGGGGGGGCGGGGGAGGCAGCTTTCACCCTCCCCAAGCACCTAGAAGCCTCGAGCCTGGGGAGGGCGCAAAATGGATCCACGGTGCCATTGTGTGCCAAAATCAGGGGGAGGGCAGGGTTCACACACGCATTCATGGGAGGAAGGGAACATAGAATTATGGGTGTGGGACACACACGCATGACCCCCCTCGTGTCCCCTGCTTTAGGCATGTAATGGCAAAAAGGTTAGCCATTACTGCCTTATAACATTCTGGACAAATGGCACTCCAGGCTCTCCTTAAAAATCTTTAGTGATGGAACACACTCAGCTTCTGGAGGCAATCCCTCCTGTGGATTAATTGTTCTCACTGTCAGGAAATTCCTCCAATTTCTCTAATGGTCCTCCATCTGTTACTTCTTATCCTGTCCTCAGATCCTCAGAAAAACAGGTTGATCCCCTCTTCTCTGTGACAACCCCTCAAATATTGGAAGACTGGTATCACGTCACCCCTAATCCTTCTCTTACTTAGTAGACTAGACATACCTACCATATTTTTTACACAATAAGATGCACTGGTCAGTGGTGGGTTGCAGGTACTACGCCCTGGTACGGGCGTACCAGAGCCTGCCCGGAGCACTGGATACCGTTCCGGTACAGTGCTCTGGAGAGCCCACCTGCTTGCCCGAGCTCCTTACCGGTCTTTTAAGTCTTCGGCGCTTCTGCTCAGGTGCACGGAGCCTGTGCGATGCTCCGCTGAGCAGCTGGAGCATTGTGGAGGCTCGCGGAGGTGGTAAGACTCATGCTCCCAGGAGCATTCTGCAGGCTTCAGCAGGGCTGGGGGAAAGGAAAAATGTCCCCGTTTTTGCAAAAAAATGGCCAGAAAACAGGGCATTTTTCCCTTCCCCCAGCCCTGCTGAAACCTGCAGAGTACTTTTGGGGGTAGGGGGAAGGCAAAAACGCCTCCATTTGGGGAAAAGCAGGCTCATTTTTCACCTGTTTTTCGCAAAAATGGGATGGGAGATGGGGCTTTGGGAAGCCAAAAATTGCTGTATTCGGTGTATGAGATGCACCAACATTTCCACACTCTTTTAGGGGGAGAAAGGTGCATCTTATATTCCGCAAAATACGGTAGTTCCCTCAGTTTGGTGGATTTTACATGATGCTTCCTCCTTTTTGACCTGCCATCTTTTAATGCTTTAAGTATATTGGGGGTGCTTTGCCCCTTTCTCTTCCCAACCTCTAGCAGCTTCTTAATCTAAAGACATTTTTTGCTAGACAAATAGTAAATCATCCTTGGCACTCCCAGCTGCTCCTGCTTAAAAACCTTGGAGACAGAAGGGGGGGGGGGAGAAGTCCTTCCTAAATAAAAACAAATGTTTCTGGGAACATCAGACTGCAGGAAGCTTGACAGAAAGACCCTCATCAGCATTGCCTATGATCTTCCTTAGCCACCCCCCCCCCCCAAAGAAACAAAGGAATTTGTGAGAATAGACAATTTCAAAAGGGACAGCCTGGTCTAGCCTTCCTCAACTTGATACACTCTGATCTGTTAGGTCAGACATCCCATCAAGCTTTTCCTCTTGAGTGACCTCCTTTCCTCTCTAGTGAGTACCTCTGATTCTTGACCCCAGAATACCTACCTATCTTACATGCCTATAAAGCTATCTTCAGATTAACTCAGGGACGGGATTTAAAAAATTTAGCAAGTGGTTCTCTGCCCAATTGCCATGTGAGCATGGCCTACTCAAGCCTCCTGCACCAAGGCGGGGGAGGGGGGATGTTTTTGCCCTCCCCAGGCTCTGGAGGCTTTCCTTGAGCCTCTTGGAGGTGAAAACGGACTTCTGGGAGGCCAGGCTCCGGAAAGGCCCTGCACTTATGTGGCATCCAAAACGGGCCGCGTGGAGACTCCTGGGAGGAGTGGAATGGGGTGGGCGGGGCCAGCCAGTCCCTAGAACTACCAGCTCAGCATACCAGATGTAAAATTAACATCCAGTTTGCCCCAACCGGTCTGAAACGGCTGAATCCCACCCCTGGGTTAACTCTCTTTCATCAGTCTTTTACATTCGGTGTGCCCAAATTGCACCGAATCGGCCCACCCCTGTCTGGAATGCACTACCTGGGTGTGGGTTTTTTCCCCAAACCCCCATAACTTTAACCTTAAATTGTCTAGCGTGGACCTCACCCCATTCCTAAGAGGTCCCAAAGGGGGTCTGCATAAGCACTCCAACATGCCTACCAAAGCTTTCCTACTGTCCCCATTTATTCATACCCATTTCCTGCGTTCATGTCCATGTTTATACTTATACCTGTTATCTCGTACATATTTGACAAACTAAATAAATAGATCAGTTCACTCTCCTTATGAAAAAATGTCAGGTGCTTTAGTGGGGAGCAGGACTGGGGGGCTCTTTTGGTGGCCCACGGATGCATCTAACATTTTGGGAGAGTAAAAAGCTTGCGCTCTACATGGGGCAGCCCTTGAAGAGCATTCGGAGACTTCAACTTGTCCAGAATGCAGCCGCGCGAGCGATTGTGGATGTACCTCGATACACCCACGTTACACCTATCCTCCGCGAGCTGCACTGGCTTCCAATCGGTCTCCGGATGCGCTTCAAGATGCTAGTCGTAACTTATAAAGCCCTTCATGGTATTGGACCTGGGTACTTGAGAGACCGCCTACTGCCAATTACCTCCCAAAGACCCATTAGATCGCACAGGGCCGGCCTCCTCCGGGTTCCATCCACCAGCCAATGCCATCTGGCTACGACCTGGGGGAGGGCCTTCTCTGTTGCAGCTCCGGCCCTCTGGAACGAACTCCCCGCGGAGATTCAGACCCTCACCTCTCTCCTGGCTTTCCGAAAAGCTGTTAAGACCTGGCTGTGTCGGCAGGCCTGGGGTTGATGAGCTCCCTTCCCCTCTCGACAGGTGTGGTTGTTGGTCATTTTAAATGTTTATTTTGTATTTGTATGTTCCCCTTCCCGTTGGAGTTGTTCGCCGCCCTGAGTCCCTTTTAGGGAATAGGGCGGCAAATAAATAAAATGAAACTTCAAACTTCAAACTTCAAATTAGATGGGGCTTACCCCACAAGCCGTGGGGACTGCTTTCAGTGAGGCTGTGATATGCCTATTTTTGAGAACTGTCATTTTTCATTTATTTCTGATCCCCAAATGAGAAAGAAATGCTGCCTCCAATTTCAGTGAACTTGGTTAGAAGACTGCACGGAGAGGAGAAGGCAAGGAATCTGTTCTCCATTCCCCATGTTGGTTTAATATAGGGCCACTCAAGGAAGCGAGTTGGCAATTGATTCAATGCAGTCAAAATAAATCTTCACCTAAACCCCAAGTCATGCATGGAATTTTCTGCCACAGAAACAATATGGCTACCGACTTGGAGGTCTAATCCTTTTCTCATTTATTCCCCCCTCTTTTCTTATTAGGTTATTTTTTTAAGATCGTAAGCCCAACAGTGGGCTTCCTATGTTATATTTTCAACCCTTCTTCAGGCTTTCCTTTGAGCCCAGCCTTTCTTATGTAAGCCTACAGAGATACATAGGAGGATGTAAGATTCATTTAGTCCCGGGTTCTGAATGTTTCTGAATAAATAAGAACAAATTCAGAAAGGAGGCATGCTTTCCGCCTTGCTACACGGCACAAGTAGTGGGATTCAAAAAATTTTACTACCGGTTCTGTGGGCATGGCTTGGTTGGCATGGCAGGGGAAAATCTCCATTCCCTCCCAAACTCCAGGGGAAGGATACTGCAAAATCCCCATTCCCTCCTGATCAGCTGGGACTGGTCGATGGGGGCGGGGCCAATCAGAGGTGGTATTTGCCGGTTCTCCGAACTACTCAAAATTTCTGCTACTGGTTCTCTAGAACTGGTCAGAATCACCTCTGCACGGCACCTTATGTTTACTAAGTGTCACTTGGTAAAGGCCATCACCTGGCGAAGATTTTAGTTGAACCCGGGACTAAATGAATCTTACATCCTCCTATGTATCTCTGTAGGCTTCCATAAGAAAGGCTGAGCGCCAAAGAATGGAGGCCTTTGAACTCTGATGCTGGAGAAGACTCCTTCGAGTCCCTTGCACTGCAAGGCGATCCAACCGGTCAGTCCTAGAGGAGATCAACCTTGACTCCTCCTGAAGAGGAAACTCAAATACTTTGGCCACCTAATGAGAAGAAAGGACTCACTGGAGAAGAGCCCCATGCTGGGAATGATGGAAGGCAAAAGAAGAAGGGAACGAAAGAGAATGAGGTGGCTGGATGGAGTCACCAAAGCAGTCGGCGTAAGCTTCAATGGATTCCAGAGGATGGTAGAGGAGAGGAAGCCCTGGAGGAACGTTGTCCATGGGGTCACGATGGGTCGGACATGACTTCGCAACTAACAACAACAACCTAGGCTTCCAAACTATCTGAATATTATGAGAAAAAAGGACATCTATTCAGTGGTAAAGTTCAATTTTTTTAACTACTGTTTCTGTGGGCGTGGCTTGGTGGGCATTGCAGGAGAAGGATACTGCAAAATCCCCATTCCTTCCCAACTCTGGGGCCAGCCAGAAGTGGTATTTGCCCATTCTCCAAACTACTCAAAATTTCCGCTACCGGTTTTCCAGAACTGGTCAGAACCTGCTGGATTTCTCCCCTGCATCTATAGCAATCTAGAGGAGGTTCTTCCTTGTTCTGGAATTCAAGCTGAACAGAGCATTCTAGAAGTCACATTAATTCCTGTGGTCCCCCTTTCTGGGAAGCTGCCCTGCTAAGGAATTTTTCTGGGGGAAATAAGATAAAGGAGAGCCGGCCAGGCTCAAGCATCAGCTCATTAGCCTCCAACCTTCAAATCTGAGCCTGCAGCTCAAGGCAACGGCTGGGTTGGAAGAGGTCAACCAAAGCAGGGCCAAGAACTAAAGCAAATAAATATTGGAAGGGAAAGAAAACGATGAGGAGAAAGCAAGACCTTGTAGAGCTGGGATGACTAAGATGCCAGCTGGCAAGCAGTATGTTTTGGGCCAACTTCTCCTCCCAAAAATTTGGGCTTGAAAAACAGTCCCCAGAATATATCAAAAACGCAGACAGACCAGTCCAAGGAGCCAAAGCAAGCAAACAAACAAGAGTTCCAACCCAAAAGAGCAACAGCAGAGGGAAATGCCAGGACACGGGCATGGAGACAAGACCTCAAAGACCATAAGAGGAGAGGCAGAAAGTCCCTCAGGCAGGGCAGAAGCATTCCAGAAGATCACCCTGGGAAGCTGGCTTACAAAACTCAGAAAACCTTCAGTACAACTGCAAGGAGAAAGTGCAGCCACGGAGTTACATCTGTATCGTGGAAATAGTCACAATGATAATCGTAGCTACAAGTCAACCACAACAAAGTTCATTAACTCGTTGTCGTACTCACAAAAAGACATTTTGTGACTTATCTTCTCCCTTTGTGCAGGTAAGAGACCGAAGCTGAGAACGTGCCTAGTCTAAGGCCACCAAAGTAAGTTCACAACCCACATTAAGATTCAAAATGGAGCTTCAAAGCTCAGTCCTGCAGCCATGACACCATATCAACTTGCTGTTGTTTTTAGTTGCAAAGTCGTGTCCGAACCATCGCGACTCCATGGACAATGTTCCTCCAGGTCTTCCTGTCATCCTCTGGAGTCCATTTAAGCTCACCCTGACTGCTTCGATGACTCCATCCAGCCACCTCATTCTCTGTTGTCCCCTTCTTCTTTTGCCCTCAATCGTTCCCAGCATTAAGCTCTTCTCCAGGGAGTCCTTTCTTCTCAATAGGTGGCCAAAGGATTTGAGTTTCTTTTTCAGGATCTGCTTCTAAAGAGCAGTCAGGGCTGATCTCCTCTAGGACTGACAGGTTTGATCGCCTTGCAGTCCAAGGGACTCACAGGAGTCTTCTCCAGCACCATCGTTCAAAGACCTCCATTCTTTGGCGCTCAGCCTTCCTTATGGTCCAACTTTCACAGCCATCCATTGCAACTGGGAAAACCACTGTCTTGACTAGACGCACTTTTGTTGGCAGGTTGAAGTCTCTGCTACATCAACTTGTATTCTCATTTAAATATTGTCCCCTAAATCAGAGCTTTCCAATCTTGGCAATTTTAAGACTTGTGGGCTTCAACTGCCAGAATTCTTTGCTGGCTGAGGAACTCTGGGAGTTAAAGTCCACAAGTCTTAAAGTTGCCAAGGTTGGAGACCCCTGCCCTAAATGATCTCCATGTTCCCATTTATGGCCATTGTCTGGCAAAAAGAGAGGGAGAGAGGGAGAGAGAGGAGGGAGAGAGAGGAGAGGGGAGGGAGGAAAGGGGGAGGAAGGGAGAGAGAGAGGGAGAGGGGGGAGAAGGGGGGGAGGGAGGGAGGGAAAGAGCAGCATTACAGAATGAACATTCTTGAGTGCTACCAACTTGCCAAATCCAGATTGAACAACATACAAAAGCATTAAGTCCAACCAGTTTGATGCGTCCTTCAGGGCTCAGGATTACATTGACTAAGGGTGGAGAAAAATGTTGAGTTGAATATTTTTGTTAGATTATAGTTTCACAGGGCAGGGCAATCTCCTTTCCTCCTGACATCTGCTTAAAGCCTTTGGGATGTAAGCAATTGATTTATGGATTGAACTGAACTATTGATTTGAACAAACCCATGGCGTACAATGCAGCCACTGAAACGGCACGAGGGAAGCAGATTTGTTTTAGCGGATTTAAATCTGAATGCTTCATTTCAGGATTACACAATCTCCAATTGTGTCGAACCCTTTTGTTTTATCCCTCAGTGGAGACTGGAACTGATCTTCATCAAACATAAGAAGGGGGTGAGGGTGGGGGTGTAAGAGTGACTAAAAGTTTTCTCGTGGGAAAATGCTTTACACAGCCTAACTACCAAAGTGGTCCTGATTTCCAAGAAATTAATAGCAGATATCCATTTTAAAAGCTTCATGGGCCCCAATCCAGTGAAAAGACGGAATGGGCTGTGATGGTGAACTCATGGCACAGGTGGCACGCAGAGCAGTATCGGTGGGCACGCAAGCTTAGCTCCGGCACACACATGCGCGCACCGGCCAGCTGATTTTCGGGCCTTCTGGGCCCACCAGAAGTAGGGACACAGGCCGTTTTCGGCCTCCCCAGGCTGCTCAGAAAGGCTCTGGAGCCTGGGGAGACCAAAAAATGGGTTGTGCAAGGGGGTTGCGCGCCCACATGTGCTGGGGGTGGGCACATAGAATTATGGGGGTGGGCTTGTGTGCATGGGCACGATGCCCCCGCGCTCCCCCTGCTTTTGGCATGTGATGGACTAGGGTGACATGACAACAGTGTTCCAACATTTGTGAGGCTGCCACAAAGAGGGGGCCAGTCAATTTTCCCAAGCATCAGAAAAAGCATCAGACAAGAAACAATGGATGGAAACTAAACAAGGAAAGAGCCAACCTAGGACTAAGGAGAAATTTTCTAATGGTGAGAACCATTAGCCAGTGGAACAGCTTGCCTTCAAACATTGCCATAAATGGAGGCTTTTAGCTACTTGTCTGGACTGGTATGGGGTCTCCTGCTTGAGCAGGGGGTTGGACTAGAAGACCTCCAAGGTCTATTTCAATTTGGTCTCCCTGTTCTGGTTATCATAGGAGAAGTTAGCAATTTCTATAGAGATAACTGGATTTTTTATAGAAGTTCTATCATGCTTAATTCTATTAATTATCAGCTGATAACCCAGCGTTGCCTGGATATTTATCTATAGGTGGGAAATGTCTAGCCCAAACGTAATTTCTAATGTTGGATTTTCCCCCTTACCAGAGGGGGCCCCCCTTGTGGAGTACTGTGAAGACTTTACCATGGCAACTCCACTGCGCTGCATGGTAGAAGCCATTTTACGGCAGTACAGTAGAAGCCATTTTAAAGCACAACAGGCTGTATGTTAGCAGAACACACACACACACCCAAGGGGGTGTCTTACCCCCACAGTATTTGTTTCCAGAGAGTAAGTCATCTGTGTACCAAGTTTGGTTGAAATTGCTCGAGGTGTTCCAGAGTTATGCTGGAATACACACACACACACACACACATTTATATATAGAGAGAGATTACATCCACGGCCACCCTGCCCATATCTGCATCAATATCCTTCAAATCCCATCCCACTAAAAAAAATAAAAGCAGGCCAATATTCCTTCTTACTGAATGAGAAAGACAACCACAATTATTATTCTTTCCTTTTTAGAAATAAAGTGATTCAGAAATATTTTCAAGCAAAAACAGGGGATGCAGGGATGGCCAATCAAAGGCAATGCGTAATATTTCTGATGACGTAGGGAAATCCTAGTGGACAAGAAAGCAATACAAGATGAGTGGGGCCAGATCATATATGTGGGCAGAAGAATCAATATTTTCCATTTATTTTCCAAGAAGTTTGGTAGGGATGTGTAGGTTGGCTCCAATTTGGAAATGTGCAAAGCCTATTTTAGGATGGTATAGCTACTGTGTAGAATGTGGCCATTCAATTTTTGAGAAGGCTCTGAGAATTGTAAAACTGAGAGCAAGGGACCTTGGTCTAGAATAAGGGTCACCAAACTTTCAGACCTCAGGGACCACTACATTCATAATTTTAAATCCCGCGGACCACTAATCTGCCTAATGACCAGATGGGTGGGCGTGGCTAGGTGGTCATGTGACTGGGTGGGTGTGGTCAACTTGATGTTGCTCGAATCAGGGGCACCTTGCCAGTCTCTACTCACCCCTCTCCTACCAGCCACTTCTCACCTGCCCACCTGCCCGAGCTTCTTAGGGCCTCAACAGGAAGCAGTTGTTGGAGCTAAGCAGCCACCGTGAGAAAGCGTTAGCAAAACAGCTCAGTTTAAATTGGATCTGACTGAGAAGGAGGCTCAGCACCTCACTGAGGACTACGAACATAGGCTTTCCAAGCAGAGGGAAGACCTGCGGGAGTGCAAGGCCAGTACTGGCACCTGGAGGCTCAGTGGGCTGAGATAGTCAGCCAGTTCCAGGCCATGATGCAGTCCCATTGGAACAAGGCCTTCTGGCTCTTTGCCACCAGCGGCTCTTCCCTCCAGCCTTCACCCAAAGCCCCCCACCAGGAGGCTGAAGCAGACCCCAAGTCAGAATTTCTGCCCCCCTCCGACCCTCATAAAAAGACCCCAAAGTGGGAGACTCTCTGCAGCAACACAAGCATTCATTGCACGTATCCATCCCAGGGGTCGTAGTTTGAGGACCCCTGATTTAGTGCAATATTAAAAAATGCAAATTATTTTTCTACAGACCACCAAAATTTTCTAGCGGACCCCAGTTGGTGACCGCTGGTCTAGAAGATGACAAACAATTGTTGATGTTCTATTTACAACTACTTGTAAATAAAAGAGTGGAGGAGGTGGAGAAGAAATATAACCTGATATGATTTTTGAGAGCTAAGACCTTCTCAGGTAGCTGCTAATATCATTGAAAAGCTTAGCTGCTTAACTTCCAACTTCTCTACAACTTCTTCTCTTGCGGCACCTCTAAAAGCATCACGAGATGCTACGAATTCACACCAGGGGCTTCCCTCATGAACTACCTGTGAACAGGTAGGTCTCTTTGGCTGAGGCAATCGTGGATGTACTTGCAAAAGATACTTTTAATAGGCCTCAGGAGGAAGGACTTCACCCTGCCCCTTGTGTAAAAGATGCACGCAGCATCTCCCCAAACTGGTTTTGGCCTCCCATGGATCCCACTTGTTGCTTGGAGACATGAGGCAGGAACAAGCATGCGTCCCCAGCCAGCTAGCCAGGTGCGCAGTGGGCCTCAGAGACTTGTGCAGGGTTAGCAGCCAGTTCAAAGCAACAAGATCAACAGCTGAGACATTAAGCCTGAAGGGCCAACAAAGGCTACAGAAGTCCCTTGGCTAGCTGAGGGCAATGGAGTCATGAAGGAGTCATGAGCTGAAGAGATGATAATACAAGTTCTACAAAAAGGGGAAGAGAATCACAGGTCGGATCAGTGTTAAGTGGAAATAAGTTTCCTCCCCCTCTCACACACACACACCTCTTTGATCACGTTACAAAAATATTAGCTGACTATGCTTCTCTGGGTATATGGCTCCAGTTATGATGGCTCCCTGCTGCTAAAGCTATTAAAGAAGCAGAGAATTCAGCCAAGTCTGTGGGTTTAACGGCATTTCTTGCAACCTCCCCCTCTACCTTTTCCTTCCATGCTCTTTCTGGTTTTTTCCCAAAGTCAAACCGTTTCCTATAAATCACCTGTGCCACAAATATGCTGTTTTCCAGAACAAAGTGCTCAGAGTAGCTGTGTATGTATGTATCGTCCCAAGATTCCAGAATCCCAAAAAGAGTTTGAGCTCACACACTTTTTACCTGTCTGTTGCTTGACTCTTGCTGACTCTGAGGTGAAGTCCCCATTGACTGGAAGCTTAAAAAAGAGCACAGAAACATGGAAATTACTTATTATGGATAAGAAATAGGAAGAAGTATGTGCTTAGGGCAGTGTTGCTCAACTTTAGTCATTTTCAGAGGTGTGGACTTCGAGTTCAGTTGGCTGTATACACATTAAATAACAATGGAAATCTTAACATTAAATAATGAGATCAAGAGTGAAACTTATAACTAATATGTAGTTCAGAGTTTCTATGTTGACGCCTGATAGCTCACTTTATGACTGCAGCAACTTATGACAGAATTCCAGTCCCAGTGTAGTGTAAGTTGAGGACTACTTTTATAAATGTTAAGTAACAATAGGAATTTTAACATTAAATAATTAGTTCAAGAGTGAACTAATTTGTACTTCGATGTGAATTGTAATGGTTCTTTTAAAATTTATTTTATACTCAACTTTGGATGAAAAGTTAAATAATTGTATGCCTGTAATTCTCAATGGCAATTAGTATTGATTTTTAAAAAAAATAATTCACGTTATTTTCAATACTTTAAGCAATACTTTAAACATAATAGAATCTTAATAATTCTAATCATTTTATGTATACTTCATTTACTATTATTTCTGGAAGTTCTCCATTATCACTGATTCCCCAATTAAACAAATATATTAATTCACTGCATTTACATCCTGCCTTTTCTTCTGAAAATTGAAGGAGACTTTTTTTAGATGTAGGACTGGAAATCTTTCCTTCCCAGTCAAGCAATTCTGTAAAATAGGCTAGATATGGAAAATATGGCTGGCTTAGAATTCCGCAACTCTGGGAGTTGAAGTCCACAATTGTTAAACTAACTAAGAGCCGAGGTGGCGCAGTGGGTAGAGTGCAGTACTGCAGGCCACTTCAGCTGACTGCTAGATCAGCAGTTCAGCGGTTCAAATCTCACCGGCTCAGGGTTGACTCAGCCTTCCATCCTTCCGAGGTGGGTAAAATGAGGACCCGGATTGTTGTTGGGGGCAATATGCTGACTCTGTAAACCGCTTAGAGAGGGCTGAAAGCCCTATGAAGCGGTATATAAAATCTGCTATTAAAGTTGCCAAGGATGGAGAGCCCTGTCTTAATGAGCTCAACTGTCTATTTGAAGATGGTTCTCCTCATTTCTAGTCCAACTTGTTCAAAACTATAAAACAATTCTTCATGAATGCACCTTCAATGAAAAGGATTCATTGTTGATGAAGTGTGGTGCCAGATAACATAATTACATGCACGTTCCTCCTGATCTAAGAAGGTGCATTTTTCATCCTACTAGCTTTGGGTGGATGATTGCCAAAGATTGTTCTCCATGTATTTCAACGTTTCTATGGGCAGACTCAACAGATGTTTGGTCTGATTCAGTTCCTAAAGATGTAGCCTACCTGCGGCTGTTCATCACAGGCTCCCCTCTGATCTCTGTGGGCAGACTGGGTCTCACAGGGCTGTATGGGCTGCCAGGTCGATACCCAGGAGATGAAGGACTGTAGGGGCTGGTGGGACGTGGGCTGATGGAAGCTGGGCTTGAGTAGGAAGATCTCACTGAATTATGACCATTGTCTCTAGTTCTCACCACATCCTGTTGGAAAAGGCAAACATAATTTTAAAAAAAACAAGTTGAGAAGAATAGGCTGTTTACAGAAAATCAGAGAGACAACAACACAGTAGGCACAAATTAATACTAGCAATTATTTTATAGAATCCCAAAATTGGATGACTAAGATCACTCTTCTTCCCTAATAATAAAAAGAGCCAAGAAATTAAAAGACGCTTGCTCCAGGAGAGGAAAGCTATGGCAAATCTAGACAACATACTAAAAAGCAGAGTCATTACCCTACCAACAAAAGTGTGTATAGTCAAGGCTATGGTTTTCCCAGTTGCAATGGATGGCTGTGAAGGTTGGACCATAAGAAAGGCTGAGCACCAGAGAATGGAGGCCTTTGAACTCTGGTGCTGGAGAAGACTCCTGCGAGTCCCTTGGACTGCAAGGCGATCCAACCGGTCAGTCCTAGAGGAGATCAACCCTGACCGCTCTTTAGAAGGCCAGATCATGACGAGGAGACTCAAATACTTTGGCCATTTAATGAGAAGGAAGGACTCACTGGGGAAGAATCTAATGCTGGGAAAGACTGAGGGCAAAAGAAGAAGGGGATGGCAGAGAAGGAGGTGGTTGGATGGAGTCACCGAAGCAGTCAGCGTGAGCTTCAATGGACTCCAGAGGGTGGTAGAGGACAGGAAGGCCTGGAGGAATGTTGTCCCTGGGGTTGTGATGGGTCGGACACGATTTCTGAACTAACAATAATAACCCTGACTGGCTTCTTCCCACATATTGTTAACTTCTGAAGAAAAGTCATGGTACCAAAAAGACCAGTGATGTGATTACTACCCAGGCCAGTACTGGTTGTACCCATATAGCTCCTCCTCCACACACAGGCAAAACCAAGTTGCTGTGGGAAGCAGTGTAATTTGTGGCACTCTTAATGAAGTTGGATTGATTCTCATCCAAACCCATCTAGCAAGCTGGAATGAAAGGAGTCCTTACCTGAAATCGTATGGCCAACATCTCTGGGGAACTTTCGCCATTGGTCTGGCTGGGAGAAAACTGCTGTGACCTTTGATAAGACAAGAGGAGAAAGGCAGATAGTTAAGAACAAAAGTATCTTAAGCAATAAGTTGACTGACAGGTTCACCAACCCACTTGCGAAAGAAGGGACCGCTAACAAAAATATTGAAATTGATGAGTTCTGCCAATTTCCCCGTCTAGTTCAAGAGGAGGAGGAGGAGGAGGAGAAGAAGATGAAGAAAAAGAAGACGAAGACGAAGACGAAGAAGTAGAAGAAGAAGAAGAAGAAGAAGAAGAAGAAGAAGAAGAAGAAGAAGAAGAAGAAGAAGAAAAAGAAGAAGAAGAAGAAGAAGAAGAAGAAGAAGAAGAACCAACAACAACGTGGTGACTGTGAGGGGTGAGAAGGTATCAGGTCCAAGGCAGACATTGTAAGGGAAGGGCTCAGACAACAGACCTCTCATTGGAAGCAAGGTCTCCTCCAAGATTGAGAAAGTGTGAAGTCCTTGATTCTCCTCTGAGTTTCATGAAAGAAGGCAAATATACTTCCTTCCTTCATGAAGATTCAAGATAATGTTCCAAGATTGAATCTGAGTCAGTCACTGGGAACAGAGGTTCACTCTTCTGAGCTAAAGATCATCGGGCCCCTTGTCAGTCAACAGGAGTGCTGGTCCACGTTATCAAGTACTTCAGTGGTGGGTTTCAATTTTTTTCCGAACCTACTCTGTGGGTGTGGCCTCCTTTGTGGGAGTGGTTTGCCAGCCATGTGACCTGGTGGGAGTGGCTTGCCAGCCATGTGTTCTCTCTCTCTCTCTCTCTCTCTCTCTCTCTCTCTCTCTCTCTCTCTCTCCTTCCTTCCTTTTGTCTCTCTGTCCCTTTTTCTTTTCATCTCTCTCTCACTTTTTCTTTCTTTTTTCTTTTTTTCTTTATTTCTTTCTTCCTTTCTTTCTCTTTCTCTTTCTCTCTCTGTGTGAGTCTGTGTGTGTGTGTGTGTGTGTGTGTGAGTGGTGGGTTTCAAAAACTTTTGGAACCTCTTCTGTAGGTGTGGCCTGCTTTCCGGGTCCACTGGTGGAACCTCTTCCAACCGGTTTGGTAGATTTGACGAACCGGTTCTACCGA
The DNA here is from genome assembly GCF_051295495.1 of Thamnophis sirtalis. NCBI lineage: Eukaryota > Metazoa > Chordata > Lepidosauria > Squamata > Natricidae > Thamnophis > Thamnophis sirtalis. Next base: position 76,391,983 of record NW_028261382.1, read on the forward strand.
ACTGGTGCGAACTGGTAGGAACCCACCTCTGAAGTACTTGGAAGCAGAGGTCTTGGCAGCCCAAGGAAACAACAGCCAATGGCCAATAATCAACACACCAATCAACAAGTAGGAACGCACCACATAAATACGACTCACAGAATAGCCCAAAGCACTTATTCCAGTAGAGACAAGATGGTCTTCAGTAGGAATCCGAAAGCTCAGAAGAGAAAATCTCTCATTCCGGTGACCACCCACATTCAATCTCTCCAAGTTTGGTTGTTTTCTTGTAGACGTCTCACTACCTAACCACTACCCAACTTTCATTACCTAGTTTGGAAATGAAATAACATGGAAGAAAACAGGCAAGCTCAGAGAGCACCAAGGACCTCACAGTGCAAGCCAGAGCTACAAAAATAGTATCTTCTATTGGGGAAGGAAAAATAATCAGTGCTTTCTTTCTTGGCACAAATAAAGAGGCAACTAAAAGCAGGAGAGCTTGGCCAACATCACTGCCAAAACCGAAAATGGCCTGGAATCTTCTCCTCTGTTTCTCTATCCAGCTTCAGTTTCAGGGGAACTGCCACATCGGAGACCCCTTAGGTATTCTTTCATCTCACACCAGCACCCCACCATAAATAAATAACCCTTCCTGAACCAAGACAGTTTGCCTCTCCCACAGGGTGTTGACTCCAAGCGCTTTCAATGAAGCACAGATGGCACAATTAAGGTCTTCCCTAATAGCTCTTTGCTCCAGCCAAGATGCGACAGAGACGGCTTCTTAACCATGGATTAAAAGAAGGTTCTGTCACTCCCAATTATCTTACATCAGAAGAGATGCTGACTCCGGGCCCCAGAACAAGGGGAGGTTTGGGATACACTCACCGCCCTGCCCCCCCCCCCGGACACTAAAATTGGGAGCAGAGAGTGGGTGAGTGGGACAGAGTGGTTCCTTTTATATTCTCTCAAGAAGAATGCACTTTGATGTAGCTGAGAGCTGGAATTCATTAAGGAGAATGGAATTATGGAGGGGGTGAGCACAAAAGAACCCAACTGCATTGAGAAGGAGAAGAGGGCAGGCTATAGAGCAGGGGTGTCCAACTCTAGCAACCTTAAGACCTGTGGATTTCAATTCTGACTTCCAACTGCTGAGCTGTCTCTTCTCCTAGCAGAACAGGCTGGGTGTCAAGTCTGCAGCCATCTTTTCCTTTGGATCTTTGGCCTGCCACACTTTCTATTATTCTACTATGCATTTTCTATTGTGGAAAAAAGGGAGGGGGGAATTGTATGGAGTTAGATGCTATGTAGCCATAACAAGGTTCTTTCTAGAAAGCCAAGGTCATCCTTTGTCTTTCCACCTCTTCAACTGACCAGAATTGGATGGGTGGAAGCTACCAGCATGGCAGTGGAAGATTCGACCATGCAATGGTCTTGTGGGTATGGGGGCAAGATCATGAACTTTCAACTGGGTGAGGAAAACCGGGAAGCTTTCAGATTCGGGTTTTCTCAGATGTGCCAATAGGGCTCTCTTAATAAATTGGAACTTTGAGCAATACTTTGCCTTTTGGGTGCTGTTTGGAACCCTGACACTGGGATGACACTTTGCAGACATCATGCTACTCCCGATCCATTTCATGGAAAGTGAGAAAAAGAAGGTAAAAATCTCACTAGCAAAAGCAAGACCTTTAAGTCAACCATCAATAGAGCCTCTACACCAGGAGTGTCAAACTCAAGGCCCGAGGGCCGGATCCAGCCCACAGGGTGCTTAGATCTGGTCCGCAGGGCCACCCTGGAAACAGCAAAGGACCAACCTGTGGCACGTCTGCCAGCAAAAATGGAGCTCAGGAGGGACCCTAACCCTCCCGAGCTCCCTTTTCACTGGCAGAGGCTTGCGGGAGGCTGTCACAGCCGAAAACGGAGCCCATTTTTGCTGGCAGAGCATTCAGGCCACAACAGGCACTCCCAACATGAGTGGCATTGAGCTGGCCATGCCTACCCTGCCACGCCTACCTCAGTCCCCCCAAGGTCCAACACAACCATGATGCGGCCCTCAATGAAACAGAGTTTGACACGCCTGCTCTATGCCAGGTATCCAAGACTTTTGGACTTCAACTCCCAGAATTCCCCAGCCAACCTCGATCCTTAGTCAAACACTTAGTCCTTACTCCAGTGTTGACGAACCTTTTCGGCACCGAGTGCCAAAACAGGAGCACATATGCACACGCATGCCAGAAACAGGAGGAGGAGCCACCGGGGTGCGTGTGCCTGCACATGCGGGGAAGATGATCTTCCAATTTCCAGCACGCACATGCACACCAGCAACTGGTTTTTTCATGCCCATGCTCACCAGAAACTGGAAGACCAGGTAGCCAGTGCGCATACGTGTGCCGGGAACCAGAAGATAATCTTCCCAGCATGCGCATACCCACAAGGCAGCTGCTCTTCTGGTTTCCAGCACTGCTGTGCATATGAAGACCAGATGGCCAGTGCACCAGAATCCGAAAGAGCAATGGGCAACGGCTCACATGCCCGGAGAGATGGCTCTGCGTGCCACTTCTGGCCTGCATGTGATAGGTTTGCCATCATAGCTTTAGTCTAACACTGTTGATGAGAAAGGATGTAAGCTAAGCCTAGTAATTGAAGCATTTTCTTGGAGGCGAGTCAGGTTACTACAGTGACTAGGAAGAGAATGGGACAGGGACCAGCAATGCAATTACAGCCTCTTTCACAACATACTTTTTATCAGTCCTGGAGAACGTTCCTTGTGGGGTGTTAGAGGATTCAGACTTTGGCATATAACACTGCTAGAAATACACAAAGTCACTCTTGCAAATCTGAAGCTCTCGCATTCCTCTTTTCTCCTGTAATTACATTTGAGGAGGGGGGCTCAAAGTGCCCCAAGTGAGGAGGAAGGCGTGGAGGGCAGATTTAGACTAAATGTTGCCAGACGGGAGGGCCGACCTTCGTTAACGGCAAGACTTTATAGCAGTACAACTATACAAAGATGGGCTCAACTTTATATGGGTAAAGGTAAAGGTTCCCCTCGCACACATGTATTAGTCATTCCCGACTCTAGGAGGCAGTGGTCATCTCCATTTCAAAGCCGAAGAGCCAGCACTGTCCGAAAAAGTCTCCGTGGTCATGTGGCCGGCATGATTAAATGCCAAAGGCGCACGGAACACTGTTACCTTCCCACCAAAGGTGGTCCCTATTTTTCTACTTGCATTTTTGCATGCTTTCAAACTGTTAGGTTGGCAGAAGCTGGGACAAGTAACAGGAGCTCACTCAGTTACGTTGTGCTAGGGATTCGAACTGCCGACCTTTCTAATCCACAAGTTCAGCGTCTTAGACACTGAACCACCCTTTTTATATGGGAATAACTGACACATCAGGAATGTTATCTCAATTATCATTAGCCTGACAACCCGAACAAGTGGCTAGATAACCATCTATCTGGAAGACTTTAACTGACCGGTTGGACTTGGAATTCCAATTACCAAAATCTATGAAAACAAATAATTCCAAGATCTACACTTTAAAAGGAGATATAATAAAGGGGGAAAATGCTCAGGTTGAACAAGGAAAAGAAACACAAAAAGAGAATGTTTGTTTTTTCTAAGCTTCGCATGTTTATAAAAAGATATCTCCGAAGGCATGCGATGCACGTAATCCTACAAGAAAAATGAAGACTCCTCCGGCATCTTCAAAACCAACATGTCAGGTGCCAGAAAATTCTTGTTTTTGGAACAAGAGATAATATCACTACCATTTTGAAAAGTGTTTGTCTCATTTGTTTATAGAACTGGCATCCCATCAAATTATAACAGTCTGATCAGTTCATAATACACCACACAATCAGTTCAAGCATGCTTAAGCTTCCTAAAAAAAATAAGAGTAGAAATATAAAAGTTTGGATTAAAAGGCAGAACATAAACAATGTTAAGTGGAATGCACAAAGCCGGATGTTAACCTCCAAAAGCTTGTTTAGAAAAGCCAGATCTGAACGGGGTCTTCGATGACAAGAGAAAGGGACCTCTGGATCTTGGAAGGTAGTACGTTTGTTCCAAAAAATCAGTACAGTAAGAGTCAAGAAGTGCCCCCCCCCCCTCTGAATTTCAGCCTTTCCAAATCTGAAACCCTTCAGATGAACGATGATTACAGCTCATGGAATCCCAACCCACCTGGCTAGGAATTATGGGAAATGTAATCAGAAGAGATTCCAGCTGAGGTTTACACAAACCACAAGGTATAAATGAAGCACTATTTATAACTTCCAGTTGTTATTGCAAAGTCGTGTCTGACGCATCGCGACCCCCTGGACAACGTTCCTCCAGGCCTTCCTGTCCTCTACCACCCTCTGGAGTCCATTGAAGCTCACGCTGACTGCTTCGGTGACTCCATCCAGCCACCTCATTCTCTGCCATCCCCTTCTTCTTTTGCTCTCAATCATTCCCAGCATGAGGCTCTTCTCCAGGGACTCCTTCCTTCTCATTAGGTGGCCAAAGTATTTGAGTTTCCTCTTCAGGATCTGGCCTTCTAAAGAGCAGTCAGGGTTGATCTCCTCTAGGACTGACCAGTTGGATGGCCTTGCAGTCCAAGGGACTCGCAGGAGTCTTCTTCAGCACCAGAGTTCAAATGTTTACATGGTCAGAAAATAAATTATTTTTTAATCTAAGTGTCTCATACTATATTGCACAAGATATTCCTTTCCAGGTTACAAAACTTACAGCCCTAGAAGAGAGAACTAAGTGAAACCAAAGAATGTGGAACCACCAATCCATTTCCTGTTTCTCTTTAGCCCCCGGTCTTCCTCTGCCTGGAATACACGAGACACACAGTGTGCAGAAATGCAGCATTTTAGTCTGTGACTAGGCATCACCATACTGAAAACAAATTCAATGTTACACCTTAGAAGTCCATTGTCTTTATTACTGACAGTTTTGGGATGATGGGGGAAGTGCTTACCCTTAAATCCTGAATTAGTCTTGTTTTCCATATTGCAATTTTCAACTTGGGAAGAGTTCCCTATCTCCATGACCACCACCATCCTACCAAACCAAAGTCTTCTAGGCCAGTGGTCACTAACTGGTGGTTTGCAGACCACCAGTGGTGCATGAGAAAAATTCAGTGGTGCACAGTAAAGTTATTTCTATTTTTTATATTGCACTAAATACTATTTCTCTATTTTAAAAAATCATATTATTGGTCCGCAGGATTTAAAATTATGAATTTAGTGGTCCCTGAGGTCTGAAAGGTTGGTGAGCCCTGCTCTAGGCATCCTAAGAGTTTATTGTTAAGTACAAATTTAAAGTTTTATCTTGCATTTCAAAGTGGCATTCCATAAGAAGCTGGACAAAAATACCAGGAGCCAAAAGAAGAATACAGCAAAACATGTCAAAAACAGGAGGGAAGTTATTAATGAAATACCAATGTACATTTTTAAAAAATGGGCCGTCCATCCTGTTAGGAGAAAAGATGTAGCCATGGCCAAGAATTTGATTACATAACTTCCTTTTTTACCCATAATGCAGACGTGATTACTCTAAATGGCAGTTGTTTACTTCATCTATCCCTCACCATATGAGAAGTTATATTGTTTGCTGCTGGTTTTACAATCCTGTTATGGCCTACGTCCAAGATGGAAATCAACGTCACCTAGACCAAATCTCCATACACCCATTGTAGACCCAGCAATAACTAAGATAATATTGGGGGGAGGGGTATGTCGGTGGATAAGATAGATAGATAGATAGATAGATGGATGGATGGATGGATGGATGGATGGATGGATGGATGGATGGATGGATATGGGTGGGTGGGTGGGTGGGTGGGTGGGTGGGTGGGTGGGTGGATGGATGGATGGATGGATGGATGGATATGAGAGAAAGAGAGATTAATACATAATACATAAAGCAGATAGGATTTGTGTCTGCCTGCCTGCCTGCCTGCCCGCCCGCCCGCCCATCCATCCATCTATCTATCCCTGCTAACCTGGGTATCTTTGCTTGCCTGCCTGATGCCCCCCCCTTCTCTCTCTCTCTCTCTCTCTCTCTCTCTTGTATATATATAAGTATATGCATAAGCATAAGCATAAACATAAGCATAAATAAGAACATGATGATAATCTCATTTCATGCCAAACTAAGACAGGGCATATATACCTATTTTAAGAGTAAGACACAAGAAACGTGTTTACAACTTTTTCCCCTGGGTGTCCTCCAGATATATGAAGGGCCACTGCTTGAAATCTCTCACGTTGAGGAAGGCTATCCTGATGGGAACCAAAGGCATTTTTTTGCTAAAATTGTCTCACAATTAAGCAGGAAAATCCTCAGGGATTAATAGGAGGAAGGAAATATGCTCGCTAACTAGAATAAAGCCCTAAAACGTGCACAATAAATTCCAACCGGGATTTCTGGTATGGAGATTTCTGAAACCAGAAAAATCAGCCTCATCACAGCTGAAGAAGTCAAACCAACTGAACACATGGAGCCAACTTCACAAAGCTGCAGGTGCCCCAGGACAAGGGTTGGGAGCAGGAGACAATCAGCAAGTTCAAAGGAGGGGAGAAGAGGATGAGATGAAAGCCCCGGAATGCCAGGAATGTTGCTTGATGAACTGCTCAAGTTCAGTTTGTCAGTTTTGGGATGGTGCCAAGATGCCATTAGGGCTCCCTCGGTCCTCTTGCATCTACCATACAACAGAAGATGGCACAGAGAGAAGGCACAGCAGAGAACTAAGATGGCTGGTGGGTGAAGCTGCTGTGGACCGATGGCCGTAACACACCTAGATTCTCCAACACACACACACACACACACACACCACTCTTGCGCACACATAGATACAGCTGCATACCAAACATGCAAGCCAGAGCACGCAAGGAAAGAGTGCAACAAGATCTTGCCAAGGCTCACACAGCAGGTGCAAAATAAGTACATCTCACCTCTAAAAATTCCAGCAGAAGAGTAAGTTGAGTTAGGGAATTCACTAAGCTTCCCTTCACTGATGGGGGTCACCAACCTTTTGGACCTCAGGGACCACTAATTTCATAATTTAAATATGAATTATTGACGGGACGGGGTCCTTCAGGCACTTAGCTTGGCCACCTGTTAGCAGAGAGAAGTGCCCTGGGTCCACTCTAGCTTTGCTGTCCATTGCAGCTAGGAATCTCAAATACGGCCAAGAATGAATGTTTGTCTCGTAGCCAGCCCAGGCGCTATATTGGCCTCCTGCAAACACCATCTCCCAAGGATCCCGGCTGATACTTTTGTGCGCCGCTCGCTGAAGCGCCTGGACTCCCAAAGAGGGAGGATAGGGCTGGAGCTACTAAACAGGTGACCAAGCTAAGTGCCTGAAGGACCCCATCCCGTCAAGGAGCGGGATTAATTGCTTTGGTGGGCTGTATCCGGCCCAGGGGCCATAGTTTGAGGATCCCTGATTTAGCGCAATATTAAAAAATGCAAAAATGCAAAGACTGCCAAAATTTTCTCACAGACTACCGTTTGGTGACCGATGATTTAGATCATCTGAGGCATTGGACCAAGCTCTACCATAATCCGGTTGAGGGTGTGTGGAAATAGGATTTCTGAATCATCCCAATAAATGCCACACCCTGGATTGTCTCCTGCTCATAAGGGCATTCATTTCACTCAAACCAGGGTAGAGTAGGTCTTGCCTTTCACTGAAGACAATAGCCCTGCTTTCTTCACCACCTTACATGATTCTGCCAGTCTTTTCTCCTATCCAAATGCTTGATGCACTACTTCACCAAAGGGTAACCTTCCAATTACATCCAGGACATAGAATAATAGAGTTGGGAGGGACCTCGCAGGTCTTCTGGCTCAAGCAGGAAACCCTATACCAGGGATGTCAAACTAAAAGGCCCATGGGCCAAATCTAGCCCGCTGGGGTGCTTAGATCTGGCCCAAGGTGCTGCCCTGGAAATAGTGAAGGCCCGGCCCTGCCGAGCCTCTGCCAGTGAAAATGGAGCTTGGGAGGGCCATGTGTGGCCCTCCTGAGCTCCGTTTTCCCTGGCAGAGAATTGCAGGAGCCCATTTTCCCTGGTGGAGTGCTTGGGCAACATACACACTGACACAAATGATGCACGCGCTTCACCAAACATGCCTGACGCATGCTGTGCGTGCATGCATGCTTCACAGCAAAACAGCTGAGGTGCAGCAAGCCACTCTGCCGAGCCTATCAGCTGGGCTAAAATACAAGGAAATATAGGTAAGTATAGCCCAGGGGCGGCGGACAGGCGGGCCCACCTGAAGTTCGGCATGAACTGGTTTGCTCTCAGCTGATCTTCGGAGCTACTGGTTCACCCGAACCAGGCCAAACCGGTAGAATGCCACCTCTGATGCCCCCCCCCCCAGATCAAACAAAACCCTGATGCAGCCCTCAATGAAGTCGAGTTTGACACCCCTGCCCTAGACCCTTGATGGCAAACCTGTGGCACGTGGAGACCAACTCAGCTCCACCGCGCATGCACCTCCTGCAGGCCAGCTGATTTTTGGGTCTCTGATTTTCAGGAGACATGCATGCATGTGCAGGACGGTGCACATGCATGCAAGGGAGTGGGGTGTGTGCATGGGGAGGTGCAGCCCCCCCCCGCGCCCCATTTTTGGTTTCAGGAGGCTTCAGGGATTCCTGCTAGGCCCAACACAGGGTACAGTGGGGTCCCATGCAAGTAGAGGGGGAGCACAGGGGGCTGTGTGCATGTGTGGGGGGAGCGTGAAGGGGGTCGTGCACACATGCACAGGGGCGCATTGTATCATGCGTGCTGTCGCGCACGCACATGCAAGGAGAAAAAAGTTATAGCCATCACTGCCTTAGATCATTTCAGCAAATGGTTGTTTAGACTCGTATTGGATCCCCGAATTACTGCAGCTGATGCAAGAGGCCCAGGACAACTCCGATAACAGTCCCAGTCGATGTGACATCTCATGTTGTGTTAATCAGGAGTTCTCCTGCCCCACATGTCCTAAAAAGGCCCTGTTAGAAAGAGAAGAAATCTGGGCTCTTCCAGTCCTTTCTCCAAAACAAATATCAATTGCCACACCGAGACTTTATAGAAGGACGTTTGGTGTCAGCCAGCAGAGCGTTGGCAAGCTGAGTTTGGGTGTTGATTTGGCCTGTGGCTCCATAACAGAGAAGGCCTTGCCCAACAGCTTCCCAGAAGAATACACCCTGTCCTGGTGAAAGAGGTTCTCACACATCCTTAAGAGAAGAGAAATAAGTTGCATAAGCCAACAATTAGCGATTCCTGGTTAACTGGGGGGGGGGGGGGAGAAGAGAGGTTAAGGAAGGAGAGGAAATGGGTTCTTTGCTTTTTTATAACTCGGAGCTCACCCTCAACACTATTTCAAGTGTATACACATGGAAACAAGCTAAGCTTTAGGAATGCCATCCCATCCTTTTGTGGAAAAAGGCAGCTCTTCACACACATATAAAACCTTTGCCAGTCCAATCCTGTGAATACAGCTCGTCTGCCTGGAATCCATACTATATATCAGACATTAATGCAATTGAGCAGGTCCAGAGGTATTTCATAACAAGAGTCCACCACTCCTCTGCTCACAACACAATCCCTTATGGCACCAGGCTCGAAATTCTGGCTTGGACAATCTGGAACTATGCCACCTGCGGTCTGATCTAAGCATAGAGACAAAATTGTCTGCTATAACATCTTTCCTGTCAATGACTTCTTCAGCTTCAACCACAATAACATATGGGCAAAGAATAGATACAAACTCAAGTAAACCACTCCAAACTTGAGTGCAGAAAGATAAGATAAGATAAGATAAGATAAGATAAGATAAGATAAGATAAGATAAGATAAGATAAGATAAGATACTTTATTTGTATGCTGCCCTTTTCCCTGTGGGGACTCAGGGCGGCTCACAGTTCAGGGGGAGGGGAGGACAACCAAGTTACATATAAGACAATACATCATTAAAAGCACAACATTCATACTATTCGGGCAGGGTTAAGGTCTTTAGCCCCAGCCTGTCGGGACAGCCAGGTTTTAAGGGCTATGCGGAAGGTCTGGAGGGTGGTGAGGGTACGAATCTCCACGGGGAGTTCGTTCCATAGGGTCGGAGCTGCCACAGAGAAGGCTCTCCTCCCACGTGGTTGCCAGTCGACATTGACTGGCTGATGGAACTCGGAGGAGGCCTAATCTGTGGGATCTAATTGGTCGAGTGGAGGTGATTGGCAGTAGGCGGTCTCTCAAGTACCCAGATCCAATACCATGAAGGGCTTTGTAGGTGACAACTAGCACCTTGAAGCGTACCCGGAGATCAACAGGTAGCCAGTGCAGCTCGCGGAGGATAGGTGTTATGTGGGTGAAACGAGGTGCACCCACGATCGCTCGCGCGGCCGCATTCTGGACTAGCTGAAGTCGCCGAATACTCTTCAAGGGCAGCCCCATGTAGACCACATTACAGTACTCCAGCCTAGAGGTCACAAGGGCACGAGTGACTGTTGTGAGAGCCTCCCGGGTCAGGTAGGGACGCAACTGGTGCACAGGCGAACCTGGGCAAATGCCCCCCTGGTCACAGCTGACAAATGGTGTTCAAAAGTCAGCTGTGGGTCCAGGAGGACTCCAAGTTGCGGACCCTGTCTGAGGGGCGTTGTATTTGACCCCCCAGCCTGAGAGATGGAACACTTGGCCAATTAGTGGGAGGGAAGCACAGCAGGCCACTCAGTCTTATCCGAAAATAAGACTTCAGCAACAGAGTGGTCAACACCTGGTATGCCCTATCTGGACTCCATTGTTACATCCTCAAACCTCACAGCATCAACCTCAAACTGTCTACCATGGACTTCACCCCACTCCTAAGAGGTCCGTAAAGGGGGCGTGCATAAGTGCACCAATGTGCCTACTATCCTGTCCTACTGTCCCCATCTATTTGTACTCATTTCCTTCATTCATGTCCGTGTTTATACTTATACATTATCTCGTACATGTTTGACAAACAAACAAACAAATAAATTAGCATATGGAAAGTGCACAAATATTTTCACAATGGACAAAGGACAATTGAAATGAGAAAGGAGACTGGAGACTCAAAAGCAAATCATGTTTTGACGAAGACTTTTCTCCCTCTCTCTTTGCTTTTCTCTCAGTAAAAATCATCCAATATGAACAGCAGAGCTCAGCATTATTCTGGATAAAATCTACCCATACTGAAATAAACACAGTGTAATAAACAATGCAGAGTGGCACACAACCATTTCAGTGATCGAATTTGGCTTTCTTGGGCACAACCTGTGTGAACAAGTGTGAAAGGCCCAAACAAAGAAATGCAGATCCTTTCATCAAACATGTAAGGACCTTTCCCATCCAACCAACACTTCCCAAGTCCTCAACACCCAACAACAACAAGAATAAACAAGAGCACAAGCATAGGAACCAGCTGGGTGGAAAAAGTGCCAAAATTGCTTCTCATCCCAGTTAACCCACCCCAGATCAGCTGCTTGCTGTTTCCAAACCACCAACAAGCTCTCATAGCCAAAAAGCAGCTTACGAACACGGTGGAAGAAAAAAAGACACTAACAGTCTGACAAACAACAACACCAAAAAGTCACTGAGACCCAAAAAAGAGTGCAGAGAAGAGCAACAAAGATGATGAACGGTCTGGAGGCTAAATTAGAATAGAATAGAATAGCAGAGTTGGAAGGTACCTTGAAGGTCTTCTAGTCCAACCCCCCTGCATAGGCAGGAAACCCTGTACCCTTGTATTCAGACAAATGGTTATCCAACATCTTCTTAAAGACTTCCAGTGTTGGGGCATTCACAATTTCTGGAGGCAAGTTGTTCCAGCGATTAATTGTTCTGTCAGGAAATTTCTCCCCAGTTCTAAGTTGCTTCTCTCCTTGATTAGTTTCCACCCATTGCTTCTTGTCCTGCCCTCAGGTGCTTTGGGGAATAGTTTGACTCCCTCTTCTTTGTGGCAACCCCTGAGATATTGGAACACTGCTATCATGTCTCCCCTAGTCCTTCTTTTCATTAAACTAAAATTGTATGATGAATGGTTGAGGGAGCTAGGTATGGCTAGCCTATTGAAGAGAAGGACTATGAGGGACATGATGGCAGTCTTCCGGTACTTGAGGGGGCTATCACAGAGAAGAGGGGATTGACCAGAGGACAGAACTAGAAGCAATGGATAGAATCTAATCAAGGAGAAATCCAGCCTAGAACTGAGAAGGGATTTCCTGACAGTGATCAGTGGAATGCGTTGCCTTCAAAAGTTGTGGTTACTCCATTACTGGAGGTTTTTAAGAAGAGACTGGACAACCATTTGTCTGGAATGGTGTAGGGTCTCTGCTTGAGCAGAGGGCTGGATTAGAAGACTTCCAAGATCTCCTTTAACCTGTTATTCTATGTTCTAACTTCCACCACCCTCTTCTTCCCTGTCCTTCTCACCATCTAATCACCATGCTGCCTATTAAAACCGTGAGCTTTTTCTCTTACGGTAGACTGAATTTGTTGTTCTGAAACTTTTGATTCTTTCAGTCCTAGCACACAGACAGCAGTCAATAACCAGTAAGCTCACAAAGAAAGGTTTTTTTTTAAAGTGCCCATTGCTTATAAGTATGGAAGTATCTCTTGACTAAATGCCAAATAGAAAAACAAAGGCCATTAAGCTTTAATATCAATATTAGGCAATGTTAAAAATGTTATCTCTTTCATTAAACATGAAACTCAGACAAGTGAACATTTAAAGATGTGTCACAAATACAATGGATTGGTATTATTATTATTATTATACAATTGTATCACAGCGGCCAGTTGTTTCGCCGGATTTGGCATTGGTTACTAGTCGGGCCCCACCCAGGGGCCTAGGACGTCGTAACGTATTTTCGTAATATGCGTGCAGATCCAAGCAGTGCGGCTTTTTGCATTTGACTGATGGTGATTTTGTCAATTTTTAACTGTTTTAAATGTAATTCCAGTGCTTTTGGAATAGCACCCAGTGTGCCAATTACCACTGGAATTATCACTGCTGGTTTGTGCCATAGTCATTGAATTTCGATTTTTAAGACCTGGTATCTTGAGATTTTTTCATGTTCCTTCTCGGCGACCCTGCTATCACCTGGTATTGCGATGTCTATTATTGTGACCTTATTTTTCTCAACCAGTGTGATGTCTGGTGTATTATGCGCCAGTATTTTGTCGGTTTCTATACAGAAATCCCACAAGATCTTGACCATCTGATTTTCAGTGACTTTTTCAGGCTGATGTTCCCACCAGTTTGTTGCTGTTTTAATATTATTATTATTATTATTATTATTATTATTATTATTATTATTATTATTATTATTATTATTATTATTATTATTATGTTAATCTTTGGTGAGATTCACAGCCTTTGGGGCTAGTTGGTAGCTCAACAGCTTGAATCCTAACTAAGGACCTAGGAACTCTTAAGGTAACGTCGGAGGATATAAGTTGTTCCAAGTAGGATGGTCTTTTGTAGAATCAGAATGTTCAAGTCTGATAAATTTAAAATTTCCAAATAGCGAGGTAGCCCTTTGGGTAATGCTCCAAGGGCTCCAATTACACAATTTTTTTCCCCACAGTCACTCAACTTCAATTTGCAAGTCCCGGTACTTTGTGATTTTTTTCTTGCTGTTTATCTTCAATTTGTGCATCTCCAGGTATTGCAATGTCAATGAACCAAACTTTTTTCTTTTTAACTATTGTTATGTCAGGTGTGTTGTGGGCCAAGTGCCTGTAACAATACTATTATTAATTCCCTGCTAGGAACATACATTGAAAAGCCTTATAGAAGTTAACTCAGGATGCATCATGCTCTTGGTTGATTCATCTCCAGAACTTCTGACTCTAGTTATTATTTTTACTTCCAACGGATATGTGTTATTTGATACTACACAATACTACACTACTATACTAAACGTCTCACATTTTCCTTATGAGCTCAAGACACGACATGGAGGGATTTCACTTCATTTTATTAACACAATGATTATTTAATAAGCTAGACTGAGGGATAAGAAAACTGCTTCCACCATCCCCTCAATTCTAGAATCAGGTGAAGGCCTAAAGAGGATTTCTCCAGTCTGTGTCCAACACCTTAGCCACGAAGAGTCCTTCCAAGCATAGGGAAAAAAATGGGCTTTAGGAGGTACTTCTGGCACTTACACAGCTCTACTTGAAATACAAGTATCAACCCTGAAGCTGGCCTGGCTGCAGCCATCTTGGAACTTCAGTGCTGTCAGAAGGGGATTAGAGATAGCTGGGACCGTGTAGTCAAAACAAAATACTTACTCTTGGAAACTAAGGACATTCTTTGGCCGGAGGAAGGAGGAGGATGTCACCAGACCAGCGGGCACTGTTTTGATTGGGCCATATGACTGACTGTTTGGGATTGGGGAAAATCTTTCACTTTTAATTAGGTGAAAACCGAGGGATTCTTTAGTGTGGGTTGTCACTAGATACCCTGTTCCCCGAAAATAAGACCTCCCCAAATAATAAGCCCAATTGGGCTTTTGAGCCCATGCACTAAAAAATCCCTCCTCCGAAAAGAAGCCCTCCCTGAAAATATTGCAACACAGCAGCAATCATGAGGCACGCTCGCTGCCTCCTGCACCTCAAAAATACAAGACCTCCCTGAAAATAAGGCCAAGCGCTTATTTGGGGGGGGGGGGTCAAAAGAAAATAAGACCCTGTCTTATTTTAAGGGAAATACAGTATGTGCCAATATAATATTTCATATTGCTATTCTTTGAGGAATCTACTTGCCTCAGAGTTTTGCTCGCAATGGATCTATTACTTGGAACCCTGACAACAAGAGAGTTTGTCTCAAGCAACCAAAAACTTCACCTTTACGCTACTGTAATTAGCCCAAAACAAAATTCTTTTCTCTTGTGTCTACCTGCGTCCAAAGGGACATGCAGGTTTCCTGACCATGGTTCAGCCATTGGACAGACTGTGTCCCATCTGCAAGGGTGGGTTCTGGCAGTCACTACTTGCACTTGATGTACAGTGCAATACAAAATTGTTCTGTGCATGCGCAGAAGCATAAAACAAGATGGCGGCCCCTATGGCACTGCCCGGATAACCAGTTTGGAGATGTGGCAGACCTGGGTCACTGCCAGTTCCACCAACCCAGGCCGCCAAACCACTACCGGTTCAGGCAAACCGGTCTGAACCACTGCCCATCTCCTAAGTAAAAATGACGGCATAGGCACCCTTGAGTTGAGTTGCTCCTGGTGATGATATGGACAAGTTCATCACGGTTTTTCATTCGACAGTACCAAAATACAATACAATACAATACAATACAATACAATACAATACAATACAATACAATACAATACAATACAATACAATACAATACAATAGCAGAGTGGGAAGGGACCTTGGAGGGCTTCTAGTTCAACCCCTTGCCTAGACAGGAAACCCTATACCATTTGAGAAAAATGGCTAGATTAAACAATGACTATGATTGTAAATTTTAATTGTTGGCACAAAATATTTGTACCCAGATGACACATTGTTTAATGGAAAATGGATTGTTTATATTAAAATAAAATTTAAAAACTTAGCACAAAAAAAACCTATTAGATCGGTATCAAAGGACATTGCATTCTATTTTTGCACACAGACCTTAAAATACCATTAAGAGCAATCTTCCCTGCAAGGCAGTTCACAAACACTCCTTTAATACAATACAATACAATACAATACAATACAATACAATACAATACAATACAATACAATATAATACAATACAACACAACACAACACAACACAACAGCACAGTTGGAAGGGACCTTGAGGTCTTCTAGTCCAAACTCCTGTCTAGGCAGGAAACCCTGTACCCTTTCAGACAAATGGCTATCCAACATCTTCTTAAAGACTTCCAGTGTTGGGGCATTCACAACTTCTGGAGGCAAATCGTTCTACTGATTAATTGTTCTAAGTGTCAGGAAATTTCGCCTCAGTTTTAAGTTGCTTCTCTCTTTGATTAGTTTCCACCCATTGCTTCTTGTCCTGCCTTCAGGTGCTTTGGAGAATAGCTTGACTCTTTCTTCTTTGGGGCAGTCCCTGAGATATTGGAACACTGCTATCATGTCTTCCCTAGTCCTTTTTTTTCATTAAACTAGACCTACCAAGTGCAACCGTTCTTCATATGTTTTAGCCTCCAGTCCCCTAATCATCTTTATTGCTCTTCTCTGCACTCTTTCTAGAGTCTCCACATCTTTTCTACATTGTGGCAACCAAAACTGGATGCAAATATTCCAAGTGTGGCCTTACCAAGGTCTTATAAAGCAGTATCAACACTTCACGTGATCTTGATTCTATCCCACTGTTGATGCAGCCTAGAACTGTGTTGGCTTTTTTGGCAGCTGCTGCACACGCTGGCTCCTATTTAAATGGTTGTCCACTAGGACTCCAAGATCCCTCTCACTTCAAAATGATTGAGGCTGGCTTGCCTCCAGGACGTTCTCTCACTTCATTTCCCAATCTAGCCTCCACCTTTTGAGATTCCTTGGTGTCTCTCATCCAAGAACTAATCAAGCCTGATAGCTCAGTTTCCAAGCCCAGAAAACTTCAGTGAGGTTCTAAAGCCTGCTGAGGCCTGCCTGCCGTTCACTGGATTTCAACCATAGCAATGGGAACGCCAGGGAGATCACAAGCCAAACTTCTTTTCCATTGGAAATGGGTAATTAATCACACCATAACATCATATTTCACAAATGATACCTCTTAAGGTTGAGTTCTTCCTAAAGTCCCCTGTGAGAAAGAATACTGGAGCATGTAGCTAAGTACCGTATTTTTGGAGTATAAGACGCACTCTCCCCTCCCCCCTCAAAAAAGGGTAAAAAATTGGGCATGTCTTATACAACAGATGTAGCCCCGCCCACCCACCGGCCCCCAGCCTTTGGCCCCCGTGCATTGTGTTTTAGACCTGTTCCAGGCTACAAGGATTGCCACAGTTCCGCCCCCTCCCCCCTCTGTGCCTTGCACTTTCAGCCTCTGAATTCTATGTTTCAGATACATTCAAGGATGTGGGGATTGCCAGAGGACATTGCCACCTCCGCAGGCCTGTTTTTGGCCTCTGCGCCAGTGGTGGGATTCAATTTTTTTTACTACTGGTTCTGTGGGTGTGGCATGGCGGGCATGGCATGACTTGGTGGGCGTGGCCTGGTGGGCTTGGCAGGGGAAGGATACTGTAAAATCTCCATTCCCTCCCTACTCCAGGGGAAGGTTACTGCAAAATCCCAATTCCGTCCCGATCAACTGGGATTCGAGAGGCAGAGAATAGGTGGGGGTAGGACCAGCCAGAGGTGGTATTTACTGGTTCTGCAAACTACTCAAAATTTCCACCACCAGTTCTCCAGAACCTGCTGAATACTACCTCTGCTCTGCGTGTCATGTTTTTGGGCGGTGATCGGCAGATGTGCTCACAACCAGCAAACCTATTGCTAAAGTTCACCTCGGGGAACAGCTGGTTGGGGGTATTCTGGGAGGCCGATCCACCCGCCAATCAGCTGCTCATGCTGAATCAGGCTGCGATAATGTGCTGAAGTTGGCCATGCTGTTTGCTAAGGACGCTAGCCAGATGAACACCGATGAATGCTGGGAGGCAGAGGCAGAATTATTTTTTTCTCATTTTCCTCCCCAAAAGCTAAGGTGCGTCTTGTATGGGTAGGTGATTTAGTCTTTTACTTCTGATAGACTCACCTGTCCACTTGCAATTGCAGCTTCCCAGTGCTCTGCTTTATCTTGTTCTGTGCCTCCACGTTGAGCATCTCAGAGGTATTCTCCCCATTGATGGAAATGATGACATCTCCAGGTCGAAGATCACCTAGGGCTGCTTTTCCATGCTCTATCACCTGTGTGTAGCACACAAAGCAAAGAAAGCTGCAATTGAAATGTGTTGGTTGGAAACTACATTCCTATTTCCTTAATCACACCAAGGCAGAATCTTAGAATGTAAGGGCATTTCCCAATAGCCCAGGGTTGTGCAATGTTTGCAACTTTATGACATGTGAGCTTCAACTCCCAGGGAATTCTGGGAATAGAAATCCACACATCTTAAAGTCATTAAAGTTGACAATTATTATTATAATCAAGGGAAACAGAAAATTGACACTCTTTTTAAAAAATCAAACATGTCCTTCTTCAGCATCCAAAACTAGGACATCCCTCCTCCAGTATCCAGACAAGGATCTGTACTAAGTATTTCTCAGGATTAATTAGTAGTGTGGGCTAAATTAACTCCTTCAAGAGTCTGTCAATGAGGACTCCATCATCCAAGCTCAATCACCCAAGACTCGATCATCCAATCTTGTTAAGAAAGTTTGGCCCAGTTGCCATAAATCAACCTTTAGACTCCTTTAAGAGTCCCTCCACTGGAACGTATTAATGCCTTTGCACAAGGTGCATTTGATTTAAATCAAGTCAGTTTAAATCATTTATTTAAATCACTAGTAAAAAGGCTTGATTTAAATCAACTCGAGTTGAATTATAATTTTTAAAGAGCAGCTGTCGTCTCTGTCCCACAGAGGCTCCTCTGATTCGCTGCTGACTCACCGACAGTCACTATATCGCAGAATACACAGCCTCGTGCTACATCACTAAGCTCCATTTCATGCTGAATAAACTAAATTATTAATGTATGTTAACCAGAAAACTATATTTTAGATAGATTTTTATTCCAAAAGCATTTCATTAAAGTAAATTTGGTGAAATTAAAATTAAATAGAAAAAATCTGATTTAAATTTAAAAAAATCTGATTTAAATTTTTTAAAAATCCAACTTTTTAATTTTTTAAAATAAATCATCGACTTTTATCCACCCTGACTTTGCAACGCTATATTTCATTATAAATGCTAATTCTTGCTGACCGACTCCCTCCCAAAACATCCAGAACTAAATTTGCAAACCATAAAACAAGAGTTCCTTTCTGAGAACTACTTATACCTCCTGGCAACATGCATTTTCCCCCTCCATGCACATTTTTCTCTCCTTTACATTCCCCAGTAACGTAAGGTGAACCTAGAAGGCCATTGCATTTATATCTGGAATGGAGAATGTGGTGCCCATATGTGCATGGCCTCTGGCTTGAAATTCTGTGAGCTATAGCACATCAAGAGGAGACTAGATTGGAATTCATACAAAGCTGTCCTGTTCCTTAATTCAGGGTCCAAGATCAGCCTTCAAGTCAGAAAGGGAAAAATTTAATCGCCAGGTCAAGTAGCCTGGGGTGAATCAGAACTAACTCACTTCTCTCTTCTCTAACTGCTCTCTTACACACAAAGAGCATTTTGGAGACAACAGTAAGCAGGAAATACAAAAGTTTTTTTTTTAAAAAAAATGTGGTCTCTTCTCTCTTTGCTGGTTTTCTAGACAAATAATTGTGTAAGCAGAAGCAGACTGAAACTTTTATGCAAAACTGCTGGTTAAAATGCAGAGTTTTTGTCCTCCAAACAACTAAGGCACAAGGGAAGGAAGGTAGCAGGAAAAGCACAATTTCTCAAATCACCCCAGGTATGTAAAGAAGCCCTTGCCATCCCTAACAGAAAAATGAAAAGGCTACAACCAACCAATTTAGAAAGTTTTTCTTTAACTGCCTTCGTTTAATTTACCAACTCAAGGAAGGGGCAGAAAGAATTAACTTGAGGAATGAGAGAATTACATCCAAGAAAACATCCAGATAAAGGAAACCTGAGTTTGGGCCAGAACTGCAATCCAAGAAAGCATCTCAGATAAAACCCTTCCTAGTTCTCAGATGGGTGGGGGGGGAGACACATTCAGACTTACAAGATTACATTATTTTTCCTTATAATAAAAGTAGTACTATCAGGCAGAGTCCGTACAAACCAGAGCAGCAGTGAGAAGGTATCCCAGACCACTGGTGAAATTCAATTTTTTTTACTACCAGTTCGGTAGGTGTCGCTTGGTGGGCATGGCAGGGGAAGGATACTGTAAAATCCCCATTCCCTAGTTTAATGAAAAGAAGGACTAGGGGAGACATGATAGCAGTCTCCCAATATCTCAGGGGCTGCCACAAAGAAGAAGGAGTCAAACTATTTCCCAAGGCACCTGAGTGTAGAACAAGAAGCAAAGGGTGGAAACGAATGAAGGATAGAAGGAATCTAGAACAAATGAGACAGAACAATTAATCAGTGGAACAACTTGCCTCCAGAAGTTATGATGCTCCAACACTGGAAGTTTTAAAGAAGATGCTGGATAACCACTTGTCTGAAATATGTAGGGTTTCCTGCCTAAGCAGGGGATTGGACTAGAAGACCTCCAAGGTCCCTTCCAACTCTGTTGTTCTGTTCTATTCTGTTCTGTCCCGTTCCATTCTATTCTAATTAGACCAACTAAGGCAGCACATCTACTCTATGGTCCTTTCTCAATCTTTGCTTTGGGGCTGATCAAGGGAGCTTCAAGCAAGATTGAGAAAGAAATATCTGAAACTCCTCTTGCGTGCAGCATATCCACACTTTGAGACCATTCCAGAAGAAGACTTCTCATTTAAACGATGTTGAACAGGATCTGTTCTCTCCATTAGCCCGAAAGGTCACACTTGGCTCAATGCCCAGCTGAGTAGACCTCTCTGACAAGTCTTTGGCCCAACCAAATTTGGAATCCCTGGAGACACAAGAAATGTACAAGCATTCCAGGATGTCCTGCACAAATCCCACAAACACTCAAGTGCAGGAACTGCCAAGCAAGTCAAAGCTCTTCTCGTTCACCTCTCGGTAGGAAATTCCATTTGGAGCTCCTAGCAAAAGAATCTTGTGGGCTGGGGAGAAAATGAAAGCCCTGTCTTGGATGAAGGCTCGCTACAGCTTCCAACTGCGATTTCAACCAAAATCTAGGTCTGTGCACAACGACACCACAACATTTGCACTCACTAGTTCTATCATACTTTTGTTTATTTTTGCTTTAACAACATACACGTTTGGTTTACACAACATGATCATTCATAATGCTCTGTATTTAGTTTGGACTTACTGTACTTTTCGGAGTATAAGACAGACCAAGATTTTGAAGAGGTAAATTTTAAAAAAAAAGTTTTTGCACTCTGCAGACCTACCAAGCCCTCTGCATACCTCATTTTTTGTGAAAAATGGGACATGCAGAGAGTTTGAGAGGCCTGCAAAGTGCTCCTGGGGGCTGGGGGCCCAAGTCTATTTTTCGCTAGTTTTTGCCCTCCCCAGCCCCTAGGAGCACTTTGCAGGCCTCCCAAACCCTCTGCACATCCATTTTTGTGAGGGGTGGGTGGGTTTCGGGAGGCCAAAAATGCTGTATTCAATGTATAAGACGCATCCAGATTTTCACCCTCTTTTTTTGGAGAAAAAGGTGCATCTTATACTCTGAAAAATACAGTAATATGTTGTGTAGGTCCATCCATTAATAGTTGGAAATCATGGCTTCTAGCTTATTGTGATTTGTGACTCCAGTCATGAGGGTCAGAAATAGCATCGTAGTTTATAAACTATAATTCCATGGCTTAGTTGATTATGGGAACCCAGCCAATGGTGGCTTACTTGGCAAATCTGGCTTGAAGAAACCTTAGCTGAGAGTGCTATGCCAAAGCCGAAACAAATATGCCAAACCTGTTCCATTAGTCATAGCACAAGGTGCAAACCAGCAGAGCAATCCATAATGGTGGGGAAGATTAACTCCCAACCGTTGCTGATATATAAGAAAAGATGGAACAGCTATAACTTCTCAATCGGAGCATCCTCTAAATGTGCCAGGATTGCAATCTTCAGAATTTTCCAGCAGGAAATTCATGGAACTTCAGTCAAAATACCTGGGAGGCCATAGGTTTGAAGAAGATTGCCCCAAACCTTAGGAGAAACAAGGACTACACTGCAGTAGCAATAGAACAGCACTTAGACTTATATACCACTTCACGGTGCTTTGCAGCCTTCTCTAAGCGGTTTACAGAGTCAGCCTCTTGCCCCCAACAATCTGGGTCCTCATTTTACTGACCTCGGAAGAATGGAAGGCTGAGTCAGCCTTGAGCCTGGTGAGAATCAAACCCCTGGCTGTGGACAGAGTTAGCCTGCAATACTGAATTCTGATCTGGGAAGGAAGGAAGGAAAGAAGGGAGGGAGGGAGGGCAATAGCAATAGCACTTAGGATATATATACCACTTCACAGTGCTTTACAGCCCTCTAAGCAGTTTACAGAGTCAGCCTATTTTCCCCAACAATCTGGGTCCTCATTTTACCCACCTCGGAAGGATGGAGGGCTGAATCAACCTTGAGCCAGTCAGAATCGAACTGTCAAACTACTGGCAGTCAGCAGTCAGCAGAATTAGCCTGCAACAGTACATTCCAACCACTGCGCCACCATCGCTTTTCTCACCCTTGATAAATTTAAGATATGTGGACCTTCAACTCCTGTAATTTCCCAGCCACCACATTTGTTCAGCTGGCTGGGGAATCCTGGGAGTTGAAGTCCACACTTCTTAAAGTTGCCAAGGTTAAGAAACATTGGCCTTGAGATAAGAATTATCCTGGCAGGAAACGAAGGGACTTAGCGTGCTATGGCTGGGTCGAAAGCTTCTTACTTCCTTTCAATCTAGGGCAAGTCATAAAAACAGTGTGTGTGTGTGTGAGAGAGAGAGAGAGAGAGAGCAGAGACAGCAGATATGGAAGATATGAATTTTCAGACAAAAGTGCATCAAGTTTAAGAATAACTCAATGTCTGCTGTGAACCCAGAAAATGAGTAATTCAGTTACACGGCCAGAATTTCCCCATAAAGGATATTTCTCAGAGTTCAAAAGCTAGAATTGTCTACATAATATGGATGGCCAGGAGGAGAACAGTATGGACCCTCATCAGAACATTAGAATTCCATCTGTGTCCCAAAGTTACATACTCAGACCAGTGATGGGATTCAAAAATTTTTATTACCGGTTCTGTGGGCGTGGCTTGGTGGGCATGGCTTGGTGGTAGGGGAAGGATACTGTAAGATCTCCATTCTCTCCCCACTCCAGGGGAAGGTTACTGCAAAATCCCCATTTCCTCCTGATCAGCTGGGAATTGGGAAGCAGAGAATAGATGGAGGCAGGGCCAGCCAGAGGTGGTATTTGCTGGTTCTCCGAACTACTCAAAATTTCCGCTACTGGTTCTCCAGAACTGGTCAGAACCGGCTGAATCCCACCTCTGACTCAGACCCTTTTGACTTTGATAGTAGGGTTGGTTTGCTTACCTTGGATACGATGATGGGTTTTCGGAAGTCTCTTCCTCCCGTAATCCGGAACCCCCAGGGAGCTGGGCCAGTCAGATTCACGCTCACCGACATGGCAGCTCCACTAGAGGCAAGGTGACCACAGCACCCTGCAGGCCTGAAGGAAGAAAAGAAGACATAAGAACTGAAGGCTGGAAAATATTTCTGTGAAAAGCATACAATAAAAGAGGGGTGTCGAACTCAAGTTCATTGAGGACCACATCAGGGCTGTGGTTGACCTTAAGGGGGGCATGGCCAACTGGGTGGGTGTGGCCAACTGGATGGACATGGCCAGACTGACACCACTCACTGGGTGTGGCCAACTGGATGGCCTTGGCCATTTGACACCATTCCCCAAACTGTTGACCAGATCTGACCAGATCACGGGCCTTGAGTTTGACACCTCCACATTAAAAGAACCGGTCAATCATGAGAGTTGCCTAGGGAAGAGCCAGGTGTATTTATATGCCATAGGAGATTCTTTTTTCCATATGTACAATAAGGTACCATCTATTGGAGTGGGGATTGGTACTAGAGTTGAACTGGTGTTGGAGAAGACTCCTGAAAGTCCCTTGGACTGCAAGGTCAGTCCCAGAGGAGATCCACCATGACTGCTCTTCAGAAGGCCAGATCCTGAAGATAAGACTCAAATACTTTGGCCACCTAATGAGAAGGAAGGACTCCCTGGAGAAGAGCCTCATGCTTGGAAAGATGGAGGACAAAAGTAGAAAGGGATGGCAGAGAATGAGGTGGCTGGATGGAGTCACCGAAGCAGTCGGTGTGAGCTTAAATGGACTCCAGAGGATGGTAGAGGAGAGGAAGGCCTGGAGGAACCTTGTCTATGGGGTTGTGATGGGTTGGACACGACTTCGCTAGTAACAACAAGAACATTGGAGTTGGAAAACCATCGACCCCCACAATACATTTTCTCCAAAATCAAAAGGCAGCAGAAGACAGTTTTATTGACAGACGTTACAGATTAATACAATTAGCTCATAATTCAGTTATACTTCTCATGAGATCAAAGCCCCCACAAATGAGCCAATTGAGCCAAGAGTATTTACCAAAACTGGATCTGGTTTGTAAGTAGGATGAACAAGCTAACCAGAACAAATCAGATCAATTTTCCCTGCCAGTTCATTGTATCAAATATTAGAAAAATGCCTTGCAAAAAAACCTTCCATTCTGCTTATAAATCCTTCATTCCCCCCCCCCCCCGCACACTGCATTTTCTCTTCTGCGATACATTAACTCAATGAACAAAATACTAATTTTGGTAAAAAGGAGGAAGCAACAGGCCAAGAGAATTGGAAGAGTTACAGGCAAGCACTTTCCTTCTTTTAATGATCAGAAAATTACTTTTTAATGTTTTTAAAAATGCGCCACAAATTCTCCGTCCTCTGGAAGCATTAAAATTGTGGGATACAACATATTTTCTTGTGGGGATGAAGTGTTCTAACAATTCAAGAAGAATTTCCCCCATTCCCCCACAGAAAGAAAGAAAGAAAGAAAGAAAGAAAGAAAGAAAGAAAGAATCCTTTAGCAGTTTTTTTCTCCAAAAAAATGTTGAAACAAGCTTCTTTGAAAGCATTCTCTAGCCCCATGATGGTGAATCTATGGCACACGTGCCAGAGGTGGCACACAGGGACCTCTCTGTGGCCAAGCGCCGTCACCAACTGCTCTTCTGATTTCCAGCATGCACATTGCCAGCTGGTCTTTGCAGCTCTGGAGCACTGGAAAACATCCCAGAAAAGAGCCAAAAAAGAAGCCTCAAAATGGTCTGAAAAGAGCCCGAAAAACGCCCTGAAAATGGCCTGAAAACAGGCATGCGCGCGCCAGCCAGCTGGTCTTCGGATTTCTGTTGCCCAATCGTGTGCAAAGACCAGCTGGCTGGCGCACATGTGCGTACTGGAAACCTGAAGGCCAGCTGGCCGGTGCGGGTATGTGTTTCCGGTGCTCCGGCGTGAACACATGCACATGCATTCTGGTTTGAGCACCCGGTGCCAAAAAGGTTTGCCACCACTGCTCTAGCCCTTTACACAATACACGAGTCCAATCTGTACCCATTTCGCCATCATGAAATTCCGCATTTCTTCACAAGAACCGAACCCCTAAATCTCATTCCGTCACATTCTGCAGACGGTCTGAGACACCCCAAATCCCAGTCTTATCTTTACAATTCTCCCTCCCCCCCTGCAAAAATACCAAGAACCACAGGTATTTCAAGTACCTCCTGAGTACGTTGTGAAGCCTAGCTACCGCCTTGTGTAGCTTGCTCAGGGTGCCTTTTAAAAGGGAACTAGGAAATGAGTGGTTTCCTATTGAGCCACATGGTGTGTCAAACAGTTGCCTTCCTGCCTTCGCTTCTGCCAATCAATGAGGGCTGCAAGTTCCTTTTCACTAGCCGCAATCACCCAACCAGGAAACAAGCTCGGTGCAAAAAGCTCTCTGCAACCCTAATCACACTCAGGATCACACCTTTGTAATGTGGCCTATCCAAGTTGCACCGTATCCAGTGATGGGATTCTAAAATGTTAGCAACCGGTTCTCTGTCCGGTTGCTGGGAGGGTGTGGCCATGGTGGGTGACCTACTTGGCTTCATGCACCATGGCAGGGGAGGGCGTTTTCACCCTCCCCAGGCTCCGGATGCTTTCTCCGAGCCTCTGGGAGGGTGAAAATGGCTTCTCCAGGCTCCAGAGGCACCCCAGAAGCTGGAAATGGGCCTGTTTCCAGACTTCTGGTAGGCCCGTTTTTCGCCCTCCGGAGGCTCCCCTGAGCCTCCAGTAGGGTGACAACAGCCTCCTCCGGGCTACGGAGGCCCTCCAGAAGCTAGAAACAGGCCTGTTTTTGGACTTCTGGAAGGTCCGAGTTTTGCCCTCCCAGACCCTCCACGTAGCCCCTGCACTTACCTGGCACCCAAATGTGTGGAGACTCCTGGGAAGGGCAGGGGGAGCAACGGGTCCTTCTAACTACCGATTCGCCTGAACCAGCCCGAACCAGCTGAATCTCACTCGTCCCTAACATACAGGGGCATGAAAGCAAAGTTGGGAGCTATTTTGGAAAGGTAAGTCAAGGTAACCAAGGTAAGCCCCACCCTTGATTTGGGGAAGTTGCAGGTCCAGAATATCTCATTTGGGAACACTGAAGCCTCATCCAGCCATGGACCGACCTCTAATTTCCTAACATGGGATCATCCAGACATATTGTGCTCCTAGTATTCTGGAAAGCAAAAGTTTTGAGAGTTCTGGAAACCTTTCTTCCCAAAGTTGGGGAAGGCTGAGGTATCCAACATATTTAGAGAAACCAGTCCTAATTTTACAGATTGTGAAGCCACAGTTCATTTTAATTAGGTTTACTAAATAAGCCACTGGCTAGCTACCGTAACATGACATGCTGAATCATTGTAGCCAACCACATTTTGGTTTAACTCAGCTCATGAGGTTGCTTATAGTTCAATACATCATGCAAACACAGAAAACTGGATTGACATAAACCATGATTGAGTTAATCTGAGATAACATGTTGACACAGCCACTGAATTCACCCAATGCGCTAAGCCAGTTTGTTTTGACCATGATCTCAACAAACCACAGAGGTCTAGTCCCTACATAATATTTGACTATTATCCTGATTTACAAAGCCACAGTGATTGGGTACATATTGAAGCTAAAGAAAAGAAAAATACTTTTGCAACTCAGTGTGATATGTGATCACTAACGATATTTCGAAAGCTTTGTAGGGCAGTGTTCATTAATTATAACAGATTAACAGAATTGGAAGGGACCTTGTAGGTCATCTAGTCCAAAAAAAAACCATCCCCGCCCAAGCAGGAGACCTTACACAATTTCTGACAGATGGCAGTCCAGTCTCTTCTTGAAAGCTTCCAGTGATGAAGCTCCCACAATTTCTGAAGGCAATTTCTATTCCATTGGTTGATTGTTCTCACTGTCAGAACATTTCTCCTTATTTTCAGATTGAATCTTTCCTTGTTCAGTTTCCATCCATTATTCCTTGTCTGGGCTTCAGGTGCTTTGGAAAATAGCTTGACCCCTCCTCCTCTCACTGGCAGCCCTTCAAATATTGGAAGATGCTATCCTGTCTCCCCTGGTCCTTCTCTTCACTAGACTAGCCATGCCCAGTTCCTGCAACCGTCCATCATATGTTTCAGCCTCCCGTCCCCTAATCATCAATATAACAACAATATACGTTGCAGCCTTATGGCAAGCTTTGGTTTGAGCAATGTTTCTCAATTTTGGCAACTTCAAGTTGCATGGACTTCAATTCCCAAAATTCCCCAAGATGTGTGGACTTCAATTCCCAGAATTTCCCAAACAGCCACGTGCAGCAGTCTGGAAACTGAAGTCCATACCTCTTAAAGATGAGACAGTTGAGAAATGCTGGCTTAGAAGTACAGAAAAATTCTCCGAGTGACAAAATCTTATTAGCCAATATATTTTTTCAACATACCAAGTGAAGGTTTCACTGACCACAGAAACAAGCAGCAGAGCATGCTGTGATGGTTCCCTCTGCAATTACATTTTTGGGGGAGGATTAAAGAATGCCTACCCCTCAGTAAACAATTCTTCTGAAATATAATAATGTTTAGCGAATGTAGTTGGCGGTTTCAAGTCTGCTTCTTTCTCTGTATAATATTTAGCTTATAAGTGCATTTGATACTTGGTTATTTCACAGGAAGTCTAAAGCCAAAAGCTGCAACCACCATTGCTTATCCTTTCTGAACTACAAAACCTGTTAGGAGCAGCTGTCTTCAGAAGAGCAAGGTGGGATAAGGCCTGTAACTCTAGCTACGGTGCTATAATCCCACATCTTTCTCTCCCCTTGTCTGAATGATTTTTATTATTATCTAAGCCAGTGATGGCAAACATTTTTGGCACTGAATGCCCAAATGGGAATGCACGAAATCCAGCTGGCTGGTGCACAGGACTATTTTGTTGCCGTTTTTCGTGTTGTTTTCATGCCGTTTTATGGGCCGTTTTCAGGCCAAAACCAGCCCGAAAACAGCCAAAGAACAGGCCGTTTTTGAGCCCTTTTCATGCCATTTTGAGAGCCGTTTTCAGGCCAAAAATGTCCTGGAAAACAACCTGAAAACGGCTTGGTTTTTTGGCTGGTTTTGGGTTCATTTTCAGACCATTTTTCAGCACCCAAGCCCCCGTGAAAACCAACTGGCCATGCCGGAAACCAGAAGAGCAGCTGACGATGGCATGTGTGCCCACACAGAGGGCTCTGCGTGCCACCTCTGGCACACGTGCCATTGGTTCACCATCATGGATCTAAGCTCTGCCTTGGGCAGGATCATCTCACCGATTCCGAGCTACCAAGAGGTATGAGATGTTTAAGAAGTTGCCCAAGATAGGAGAGCAGAGAAAGGAAAACTGCGAGGCCTTTTTCCTTCATTCCAATCATGGCAATCCTAATTGCTCAACTGAAATAAATAGCGGTGCAATCAGAAACACAATGGCTGCATAAACAGACACACACACACACACACACACACACAAACACACACACACCATCAAGCAAAATCCGTTGCGACATCCTTTTGGCATGGTTCAAAATCTTGGGTAATGCAAGACATGCCCTTTGATTTTTCTATGGAACTTTCCGCAACTAGACGTCACCTCGTCTCTCTCCAAAACTGCTCTGCGTCTGAAGTCATGGCACTATGGTTCCTCCAATCAATGGTATTATACTAAGAGGTATTTTTGTTTTTGTTTTCCAAATTTGCAATTGAAGTTCACCCATACCACTCAATGGAGCAATCAAACAACAAGAATGTCAACCAGGGGTGTTAAACTCAAGGCCCGGGGGCCAGATTCGGCCCACAAGGTACTTAGATCTGGCCCGTGGGGCAGCCCTGGAAACAGAAGGACCAACTTGCGGTGCTTCTGCCAGCGTAAACGGGCTCCTGAGCTCCATTTTCACTGGCAGAGGGTTGCAGGAGGCCTTGGCAGCTGAAAACGGAGCTCGGGAGCCTGTTTTCACTGGCCAAGCACTTGGGACACCACAGGTGCCCCCGATTTCAGTTACGTTGAGCTGGCCACGCCCACTCTGAGGTCAAACACCACCCTGATGCAGCCCTCCATGAAATCGAGTTTGACACCCCTGATGTAACCCATTCATAAAGCAGCCCAAGGCTTCATCTATTATGCTTACTCAAAAACATTTACTTTTTAATTTGGTTTCCAAGCTTTATTGATCATATACTAAGGGGCCTGGGGAAGATAAATTAAGATGTTAAAACCTGGTTTTTAAAAGTTTGTGCTAGGAGGAAATGTCTTCAGGGACTGGTCAACATACATGCACTACAGGTAGTTCTTTCAACAGTTCATTTAGTGACTGCTGGAAGTTACAACGGCAGGGCAAAAAGTGACTTATGACCGTTTTTTACGACCTATGGTCACGTGATCAAAATTCAGACACTTGGTAACTGACTCATATTTATGATGACTGCAATGTCCTAGTGTGATTTCCTGTTATGACCTTCTGACCAGCCGAGTCCAGGGAAAGCCAGATTCACTTAACAACCGTGTGACTAACTTAACATCTGCAGTGATTCACTTAACAACGGTGGCCAGAAAGGTTGTAAAAGGGGGCAAAAGACAACCAATGTTTCGTTTAGCAACATAAACATTAGGCTCCAATGTGGTCATAAGTTGAGGATATTAACCCTACCAAAGATAGAATACAAGATTTAAAACAAAAGGAAACAACCCAAGAAATGTAGTTTTTGTCAATGAATTTCAGTAACTTAAGTTTCAAAAGTTTTGAAAAGTTTCAGAATGCACACAAATGGTTTTTGAGGGAGGGGCTTAATATCT